>NW_022985697.1:155436-522112 GCF_902459465.1 Asterias rubens
CTTTGACAATTACCAATAGTGTCCACTGGCTTCAACACAGGCATGCAACTGCCCGTTGAAAAAAAAAGAGGAAAATTTTCAAAGGCACAACGTAAGTGCAGAGCGAGGCAGCCGAAATGCCACGGGACATGATACCCACAATGGTACCCTAGAAAATGTTCAGGTTTGTTATGCTCTTAGGTGCATTGTTAGCATGTACTAGGCTTATTTTACATGATTGTAGTAGTTGTAAACTGTGCTATGGCAGTACTTAGTACTATTCTTTATCACAGATACAAGTTTAACATCTGTTAAATAACAAAACATATGTGTCCGTGCAAAGACTGTTGTATTTCGAAGAATGTTGTTAACATGGTGTGCGTGTGTGTTTACGCAAGTGCACAAATTCATACAAACCTTTCATTGTATGTACATACAAACCCAAATATTTCAAATTCCTACACAGAACCAATTTATAACAAAATCAAGATACAACATTATTAATGCAATCAGTGTTTTTATTGACAGTTTTTGTTTGTTCCCTTACATGCATTGTGACTATTCCGGGATCTTTCGTTGTTCAATCTATGTGTATTATATTCCTTTGCCTTGTTTTCTTTCATACATTTAGTACTTTTACAATTTTATAAATTTCTTTGTTTTGGTGTGTAACAGATTTAAAGGATTTGGGTCCTTTTTGTAGCACAAAACACAACGTTCACAAATTTACATTAATTTACACAATTTGTAGATAATGATATAAGAAGGCTTCCCTTAAAATGTTACTTAATACTGAGGTGCTGTAGTGTTTGATAAATGAGTAAAACAATGTCACGAAAATACGTTTTAAATGCAAAAACATTTCCTGTCCTGCCGAGACGAAAACTATTTTCATGACTTGTTTTACTCATTTCTCAAAACCTACAGCACCTCAGCAAGTAATATTTGAAGGAAGCTTTCTACCATCATTATCTTCAAACTGTGTGAGTTTAATGTAAATCTAAGGACATTGTGTTTTGTGTTCTACAAGTACCCAAACACTTTAACTCCATTTTGATTCTAATTGTAATGTTTTACTTAAGACTTTTAATTCTGTTCACTGTTCATGTAATTCTGCTGCTGGTAGCGATTTAAATAAAGCAATTCTAACCTGTCAGTTTTTCCTGCAGAGCGTGTGGATCTTAAACTACTGGGTATCTCGCCTTGAATCGGAGGGCAGAATTGGCCTAGCTGACCACCGGGATAGAACAACCAATCCTCTTCAGAGATTCCTATTTCAAAGTTGGTCTGTAGTATGTTTGTAGCCATTAAGTTTCCACCAATGAGGAGATCGTCAATTCCCCAGTTGTCTCTGTCATCTAAATAAGATAAAATAAATATTGACAAAATAATAGGCCTAGTTGTCAACTTTAATTTCATTTAAATGTAGGTTCGTAACATTTTTACAGTTTCACAAAATAGACTGGTTACCATCTGCAAGGAAGTTCATGGTCTCACAGCATGCGTACACACAAAGAGGCCGTACTTGTTTGCGGTCCTCTTTGTGGCGATGTGCAGTGAAGGGAGGGCGGCACATCAGTCAGTCTTGTATAGTTGCCACAATGTGCGAGTTGCGTCGTAATTAAAGTGGAAATGTATTGAAGTTTACACTATTGATCGTAATTGAAATGATCTATTATAGGATAGCATTCTTTTTGTAAGCGGGCAGCACCCCCTTTGCGGGACCACATAATTGTTTGTGTTGGATCATTATTGATGAAAGTTACAACTGAAGATACGTTAATCTTCGCACTGTTTCTTTATCACTGCTTCTGCAGACGAATCCTATGTTGCAGCGATGTGCCAGACCGGAGCGGGGGGAGTGAAAGAACCCGCATCTTTGGCTGCTCGTCATCGTTACTGATATCATCGTCACAACTACTTTCTAAAAATGGCATCCAAGCGGAGACATAGCTACACCGTGGAGTTGAAACGGAAAGCTATCGAGTTTGCTGAAAGTCACAGGAACCGTTCGATAGGACGAGAGTTTAATGTGGACGAGTCGATGGTTCGTCAGTGGAGAGGACAGAAGGCGACTTTGGAGAAGCTTCCAGCCAAGATGAAGGCCATGAGAGGGGGAAAACCAAGTTGGCCAGAGCTATAGGAAGATGTCAAGGAGTTTGTGCTCGGCAAGGCAGGGCGTGGATTGAGCACCGTCGTCATCAGGGCTAGAGCAAGGCAGATTGCAGAGGACCGCGGCATCACCAATTTTATTGGTGGTCCTGCTTGGTGCCATCGTTTTATGAAGAGAAATGACTTGTCCATGCGTGCAAGAACAACCGTCGGTCAGCGGCTCCCTCAAGACTGGCAAGGATTGATGAGCAACTTTGTCGATTTTGCAGAACGGAGCATCACCAGGTTGGCGCTCTCGAGGGACAAGATCCTGAACATTGATGAAGTGCGTATGACGTTCGACGCTCCCATGAACAGAACTGTCACCGAGAAGGGATCGTCAACAGTGACTATAACTACCACCGGACATGAAAAAACCCACTTCACAGTGGTTTTAGCATGCAAGCGGGAAAAAGCTGAAGCCGATGGTTATCTTCAAACGCATCACCATTCACCAAACCTAAAGAGAAGCTACCCTCTGGTGTGGTGGTTGTGTGTAACAAGAAAGGTACGTTTTAAACCAATCATTCAAACTATTCCATTGCCGCCTCCCACTTTTCTTAATCCCTTAATTATTTTGCGAAAGTTTATTATTTATTATTCTCTCACGATATTGTTTTTTCTGTGACTTAATAATTATATTTCTTTTCTTGTTTGCAGGATGGATGAACAGAGATGTGACGGAGGAGTGGGCAGAGAAGTGTTACAGTGGCCGCCCGGACGCCTTCTTCAAGAAGACCGCCATGCTGGTACTGGACTCCATGACGGCCCACAATGATGAGCACATCCGGAAGGTCTTCAAGGCTGACCACGAGACCATCCTTGGTGTGATTCCTGGCGGGCTGACCAAGAAACTCCAGCCATTGGACATCACCGTCAATAGAGTATTTAAACTGCATATCCGTCAGGCGTGGGAGAACTGGATGGCGGAGGGTCTGCACACGTACACAGCGACAGGGAGGACAAGGCAAGCTACCCACGCTGAGTTCTGTGGATGGGTGGCATAGTTCTTTGTGTACGTCCATTCACCATTCTGCTGTTGTGGTTGAGCTGAAGAAACCGCTGGCCGACAAGAGTGTAGCCTGGATGTCTGATGTCAGTATATAGAGATCGTGGGATAAATAGACAGGGGACCAGTCTATTTCGCTGTGACACGAGTGCAGCCTGAATTTCTGACGTCAGCATATAGATCGCTAGGATAAATAGACAGGGACCAGTCTAGTCTAGCCCGTGTTGCGCTGAGAGAGGGAAATGACGGCGGTTGATTAACGTTTTACAAAGGAAACACGGAACACAAATGGGGTGGGATTTTCAACAAGCATTTTCAACAGGACTTTGTCATCACACAGGCACGTTGCAGGTTTTGTTTTCGTTTAAGAAAAAAAAATTATTTAGAATATTTTACAAATGGTCTTTCTTTCAAAAAATACCGTTTTTTCTCTTAATTATTTATATTTCGGCCTACAAGCCGCCCGGAGAACAAACCGCAGGAGTTAAAAAAAAAAAAATCAACATTTAAATCTCGGTTTATAATCCGAAAATTACGGTTAGGAGATTGGTGCAGACTTTATATCAAGATCAAGAAACAGTTTTGCTTAAGAATAGTGTTGGTTTAACCCTTACACCAGTGTGTAAGTCTTGATAAAGTATGCCTTAAAAGTACATCAACAAGTTTTCTGAAATGTTCCAGGATGGAAAAAACTCAATGACTGGACTTCATTCATGCTGTACTCATAGTGTATATTGGATGCTCCGACATACAGAGTGGTGTGTGTTATGGCTGAGATTTCTTTTATTTTGTTAATCTTAAAGACACTGGACACCTTTGGTAATTGTCTGAACATATGCACAACATAACAAACCTGTGAAAATTTGAACTCAATTGGTTGTCAAAGTTGCGAGATATTAATGATAGAAAAAACACCCTTGTCACACCGTGTTGTGTGCTTTCGGATGCTCGAATTTGAGACCTCAAAATCAAATTCTGTGGTCTCAAAATCAAATTCAAACGTTTTAGCTAGAAATAACTTCTTTCTCGAAACGACATAACTTCAGAGGGAGCTTTTTCTCACCATCTCTCCATTGATCGCTAACAAGTAAGTTTGTATGCTAACAATTATTTAAGAGCAATTACCAATAGTGTCTTCAGTTTGCTAAATCTATTTATTGAATTGAAAATGACATACCTGTATATCTTGGCTGCCAGAAACGAAAGCGTGTAGCATTGATGTGGAACATTGGTAGCTTAATGTTATGGAAGGTTGGCATAAGGTGTGCAGTGTAGTGCAATTCTTTAAGAAGCTCCCACGTGGTGCCTCCATTACTGGAGTATTGGACTAAGACAGCGTGGGATCTATCAGGGGAGACTGGACCTTGTGAAGGGCAACCATAGCGGAAAGTAAACTGCATATATTCCATCATGGTACAATCAAGATCTTGTGTTACGAGCATCCTTGGACCACCAGTGCCCTATGATAAATACAATTCAAATAATGACAACTTTTCATCCGGTGCATTGCAGTGACACTTATGAAAAGTGGGAAACAAAAATACTGTCAATTTAAACACTCACATATAGTCAAACACTATCAAGTTATTAAATCCATTAGTTGAACAATCATTTCCACCAAACCATATGAAATTGGTCACTCCTAGTGTTAAAGAAGAACAAAATTTATCATAAAATACTTTCATAATCTGGCTGTCCTTCATATGGTCATTTTATTGGTTGTTTTGGCTGGCTGCCAAAAGGCGCCTATCTATGCATGTTGCTCAAACAACCTACACAATTGTAAGCTAGGATGATAAGCTTTACTAATAACAATGATTCAAGCGCATTTTGTAAAAAAATCCCCAAAGGTTTAGTATCTTTGGGTTTTAAATATGGTCTGTACATTTGTGTACAAAGAATGTTGTTCATTTCTATTCATTCAAAACAGCACTGGATTAAAATTTTTGACTGGGGCTGAAATTCTTCTCTGGAATGTACAGACCTATTTGTTTTTGAAGTCCGATGATTCAGTCTGAAAGAGTATCAAATAAAAATAATTTAAAATAATGTTAAATTAATAAAGACAAGAGGCTTAACTTTCACCACTTTCATGAGGAATCTATTTATTGGAAAATGAGTGCATGACCAAACTTAGGCGACCCTGTTGAAACTTTAAATTGACTCATCTTAAGATTGTTTTTTCCCCTGTTTACCTGTTTGAAGACAGCGGCATTTCCAGCTACCATGATGCTTTCACACATTCTACCAATCGTCACACCGTAGGCACTTGCCCAAAGAGACGGTGACAAGGGTCCCTGAGAGAAATCGTCCTTCAACATCTTGGGCAGTTGTTGTTCAGGAACGCAGCGAGAACCACCAAAACCAGAATCACAGCTAACAAAATGATAGAAAGACAATAGGCTTGATCCATCTAGTTGTCAAATTCTAAAAAGGCTTCACAAATGTATCACTGTAACTTGGCTCGATATGGGAGTTGCAGGTTTTATGACTTCTGACTGGTGCCACAAGAACAAAAGATATTGAAAAAACAATGAAACTACCTATGATAGGGCGAGATGAACAATAATAATAGTAATAATAAAGACTTGTAATGCGCACATATCCGCCCTGCTGGGTGTTTAAGGCGCAGTAAAAACCAAAAACAAAACAAACTAAATCAGACAAAACAAAATTAGTCTTTGAAAACCTGTGACATTAGATAAGTTTTGAAAGGGTTTTAATTGAGATCTGAAATGGCAAAAATGTACTCACACACACTGGCCATCCTGACATCCCCCATGGCCAGAACACATCCATGGGCAGTTATGGAGACCTAAATGGACAGAGTCTAAAGCCCAGATATCCTGGCTTGCATCAAAGGTAGGTTGGGACCATCGGAAACGAGTAGAAGGAGACCTGGAAAACAAGTACATACATGGAATAATTTCTCAGCCCAATTAAACTTGATAGGATGCATATTTGGCTCAAGCAAGCAAGTTTGAACATTACAAGCTGTAGTTTTGAAACTTCATTGCAGATGTTCAAAACTTTCGCGAAACGCTAGTTAAAGGAACACGTTGCCTTGGATCGGACGAGTTGGTCTAAAGCGTTTTTAACCGTTTGTTATAAAACACATATGGGTAGAAAGATGTTGTAAAAGTAGAACACAATGATCTACACTAATTTGCCTCGAAATTGCGTGGTTTTCCTTTTACTTTGCACACTAACACGGTCGGACATTTATGGGAGTCAAAAATTTGACTCCCATAAATGGCCGACCGTGTTTTGCGACGAGGTAAAAAGCAAACCGTCCATTTTCGAGGCATGTTTGTGTGGATCATTGTATTCTACTTTTACAACATCTTTCTACCCATATGCATTTTATAACGAAAGGTTAAAAACGCTTTTCAAAGACCAACTCGACCGATCCAAGGCAACGTGTTCCTTTAAAGCTCAACATGGTTAGAAATTCAACGCACAGTCCAGATGATCTGAGGCTAATCTGTACGATATGTTCTTAACTTGTTAAGGTTTTAGATGCTTTTGACAACAAGTTATGGTAGTGAGAGAGTAGTGAGGTATAAAATCGCCATTGGAAACCTTGCAGGGTCGTTGTCATGATAAAGGACCAAGATGAGTTCCAAAAGATGAAAGTTATTTGCAAACATTCCCTTTGCACAGTAATCAACTGACGGATCTACACATAATGGTTACTTACACTGCAGCTTGAGTTAGATATACAGTAACTCTAGTCCACTTGGAGTGCCTATCAGCCGCATAAACACTCCCTAAATCATAGCCTCCGCATCCCATATCAGGTGGAATGCAATCCTCCTTCACTCTATGCCAGTTCTGTCCCATATCTACAGAGAAATCCAAGACAACTGGGTTCTCCGATGAGGAGCCGGTGGTTTGGCCACATCCCACGACGATTTCAAATTGAAGAAATGTTGCGGGAGTTATTTCAAAGTCCCACGTCTCGGCATACCTCGGAGTCCCTAAATTGGAATTGAGATGAAAAGTATCTGATAAAAAGTATTTCTTCAAAACAAGATTTTTTAAAAATTTTGTTATGTAAAGCAACATGATTTAAGGCAGCCAGCCATGCAGGTGAGATTAGCATGGCCAAATGAAAGAATCAACGGCCTATTTGCAGAGCCATGACTTCCCACTTTTCTTGCAAGCCATGCTCTTTTTTGTACCACTTATCATAGAAGAATTACTTGATAAACTAAATTATGCGTGAATAATTATAGATTGAGAGAGACAAAGACATGCACACCTGGTTTGTTCAACATAATGTTATTAAAAGAAATATCCTTAAAACTACGAGCTGCTACATCAGCCTAGGGTTATGTCCAAGCAGGAACAATAATCAACAATTTGAGATTGTAAAGTTTGTCAGGTTGACATTAGTTTAATCCCCTTTTCTTAAACCACATTCCTTAGAAAGGGAATTGTTTTTCAAAATGTTATAGGCTATCAACAGTTGCAGTGCTTCTTAAAGGCAGTGGACACTATTGGTATTTACTCAAAATATTTGCATATTTTGCATAAAACCTTACTTGGTAACAAGTAATGGGGAGAGGTTGATAGTATAATAAATTGTGAGAAACACCTCCCTCTGAGTGACATTGTTTTCCAAAAAGAAGTAATTTTCCAAAAATTTGATTTCGAGACCTCAGAATTAGATTTCGAGGTCCCGAAATCAAGCATCTAAAAGCACACAACTTCATGTGACAAGGTTGTTATTTCTTCCATTATTATCTCGCAACGACCAATTTTGCACAGGTTTGTTATTTTATACACTTTAAAGTTGAGACATTTCATCTCACTCACTATTTATGTCGTTATAAATCTGTACAAACTTTGTTAAAAAAGAAAGTTCCTACTTACCACTTCCACCGTCAAATACCAAAGCATCCCGTCTTGATTCACAGTACGCTTTCTGGTTACCAGACATGACAGAGTACCAGTTGGCAGTAAGTTGTGTGTCAAATGAATCATAGAAGCCTTGTGAATGAGTGTCATTAGCACCGATCAGAACGTTATCTAGAGCCCACTGAGCCTGTGTAGTATCTATAGGTAAACAAGGAGACACAAATCAAATGACTCTATTTCCTCATGACTAGGTGATCCAAAAAATAAAGTCCCCCAATCTAACCACTGACTTCACAATGGGCCGTATTCATAAGAAATAGCAATTGCTTTGTTTAGGCATTTGCTTACATCTTTATACAGATGTATGTATAAAGATTTAAGCAAACGCCTAGAAAAAGCAATTGCTATTTCTTATGAATACAGCCCAATGACTAGAACAATTTGTCGTCTAGTTACTGAATCAGAATTTCTTGATTTTTGCAATTGTAGTGAATGGTACAGTTATGCAATAAATCCCTAGGGCGTGACCACTTGAGGGGAGGGGCAGCCTCGTGTAGCCCTGCTGGTGGTAGTCCAAATCCAGCCATCAACGAGTAAGCATCTAATGTGTCTCTGTAATGATTGGGCTCTGAATGATGGACTCGACTAAAGCCAACGACTAGGCCTATAGGCTGTAAAATACAACATAATTCAGAATCATCAATGAACCAATGTTGGTATGAATGAGATTGGCTGTTGCCAGCTTGGTGTTTATATCCCCTTGAGGGAGTGCAGGGTTCCCTTGATGGGAAGATCATCTTAACAAACAAAACAATTAAACAAATTCAAAAAGCTGCATAAACACCTCCGAGTATCAAACACCTATTACAAACCTAAAGGCACACTGTCCGCGGCAACACAAGACACAGTGACGCTCAAATTCTCAAAAGTTCTAACTATAGAGTATTGTCATCCGAAGTGGTTTAGTTTTCTGATTTGGAGCTTCTACTTTTTTTAATTTAAAATTATAAGTGCGGTACTGAATCTTTAAGTGAATAGTAGAAACAATGAAACAATTGACCGAGATCACACTAATAGCTGTAATTGTAGTATACAAATATTGACTGCTTCGAGTGCCATGGTTAAAACTCCGACTACCGAAATGATCACCGGAGCGTAAAATGGAACGGTCCGGGAGCACCATGGGAGTCATAGTTTTAACCATAGCACAAGTAAAAGCAGTCAATACTTGTTTATAACACCCCAACAGACTATTTATCATCCTCGTACACGTAACCTGCGTACGCGCGTTTCAGATAAAGAGTCGCAAAACTGATTAGGTTCGAGTTGAGTAAAAAGACGTTTGGGCATCACGCGCGCCATGTAATATAGTTTTACTATTTCATGGCAAACGACTATCACACGGCAGCCGGGTTTCTAGTTAAACTAAGACATATCATGTGACGCCCTCTAAACCAATGAAAAGGCAGAATATTTGTAAGGGGTGTTATAATAGTTTATACATCTATACTTACCCATTGATACAAATGGCTGCCACCACCTGAACACTGTGTCATTCGTCTTGGCTTCAGCTGGTAATTTCATAGTGATCTACATTGTCAGTTCATAAATTATGTAAAAAGATTTCTAAGTTTTTAGGTTCAGTTAAAAGGTTATGCACTCATTGATTGATTTGTTCATCTGCTACTATGTTGATTTGACAAGTCGCGCTTGATAGTGTTAGCCAGAAATGAACTGTCAGCCTTCATGGATTATTTGCTTTCCACTTGTTCTAGTTTTCAAAACAATTTCATTAAACTTTGAATCATTTGGAATGGTTAAGAGGAGAAAAACAATTACAAGGTCACTGAGATGGAAAGCCAAACAACAATCCTCTGGTATTATCGTTACAGCAGGGAAAAACGTACTAGTTGGCATGTCTGCACGATGCAGCTGTAAAGCATGTACCTCGCCGAGCATAAGACATTTTATAATATGAATGATAAAATGAACTAACCTTAACTGGTGAGGCAAGCTCCATAGAGGTGGGATCTAACTCTTGCAGTGTGTGCCATGCTATGCCATTATTACTAGAATACTGCACAATAATAGCTTCACTGCGGGAGGTAGCAACCTTACAGAGTGATCCTCCATTCATGTTGCCAATCCGTACATAAAACTGAAGGATTCTGCACAAGGAAGGAATAATTTACAAGATTTTATCTCTTTATCCACGATGCAAGTTTAACATCTATGAAATTGCTGCGGTACCCCCTGCTGGAATTCAAACTTCCCCCGGCAAATCTCTGTGGTCCAGTTGGTAAGCCACTGCTCTAGAATGGACCCTTCCCATGAAATATGCTAATTACATTCACGCATGCGTACAGACCCTATTGGTTGGCAAACACCATAGAGTTGTGCACTAAGCAGACGCCCAATCGCGTGTGCGTCACGCACCCATTAGCCGTGTACAAAACACTGCGATTTTGCCTCATTTTGCCAACCAAAACGTAAGTGCGCATGCGCTATGTGCAAACATATTTCATGGGAAGGGTCTATTGCAACGGACATGGGTTCGAATCCCACCTGAGTAATATGCCTGTGATTTGTTTTCTTCAAAACTCAGCAAAGTACACAGTATACATTGCTTACACACATCAGTAAAAGGAAAACAAAAGATGTTTCATCTTCAAGCAAACTTGACAACAACGGTATGATCGAATGCTACAACTGACTGACTCAGAGCTCCTAATAATAATACTAATAATAATAATAATAATAATAACAATAACAATAATAAAAAAGACATAATATGCACACATATCCACCCTGCTGAGTGTTCAAGGCATGGGTGGTACGACCATTTTTGCAAGTTGTGCCCAACATAAACAATGGACTGTTTCACACACAGCAGTGCACAAGGTTCTTTGCCAAAAAAATGACTTTTCTTTGTAAACAAACTTTTGGCAATTTTATTTTATATGTGTTTATTTTATTTTACTCCATTGGCTGTATTTTTATTATTCTGTAGTTGTATTGTAATGTAATTTCACAAAAATGCCAGGATTAATCCTTCGTGCATCACCAAGCTTATCCACATCCACAGTACTTAAGCATGCAGCATCAGAGTCCAGCTTTCTCCAGAAGATGATCAGAGCATACTGATCGAAACGTCCAGTTGAAACATCCATTCTTTTCAAAACCACCCCAACTCATTTAGAGACAGTCATTACATGGTGTTACCGCAAACCTTTCCATATAGTATTTCCACCATGCAAAGTTTCAAATCCTACTTGGGATTAATCCTATTTCAAGTTAGGGTTTGTCTTAGGATGGATCATAAGGTTGGGACTCGTCCTAAGTCCTTAGATTAATCCCAAGTTAAAAACTTTATGGTGAGATGTGCTCAATAAATGCAGAACTTTTATTGAGGTTCTAAATGATAATGGATGATTTATGGATGTAAACTTACTTGATGGTTGTGGTATTGAGTGGGATTGTTCTTGCCTCTCTGGGTCCATCTGATCCAAAGTATAATGAATTATCCATCTTGACCATGCCACAGCTTTGACTCCTTGTCCCTGATTGAGGGTTACCCCAAGATGAACTCACAGAGGTCTCAAACTTATCCATCATCCCAGTTGGATTCTCTCTAACTGGCAGGCAACTTGCTCCTAAAAAAATAATAATAATAAAAAGCATTTTTTAGCACCAAAATCCGCCTAAAGGGCGCTCAAGGCCATTTACAAATTAAAAGAAGTAAAACAAGCAGGCAATAAACATAACAAAACATTTAAAACGACTGAAGGCATAAACAGGAATTCCATGACAAAACTGTGAAATTAAGAGATTAATCTGTTTCAATGAAAACAATTACTCAAGAAGACCATCATTTAAAAACACTTGGCCCATAATACCATGGGTGGGCACAGAATACCGACCCCCAAGTGGCTAAAAGTAACGATAGAAGACCTTGTTTTTAGGTCAGTCTTTTTAACTCAAATGTGCAAATACTCTTGCTGCATGTAATTAGGTTTTTCTTAACATAAATATTGTTTTCTTCCTCATATTTTTCATTTTCCAAAGTTTATCTTTACTCTTTTTTAAATGTTTGTTAAAGATCCTATTCCCATTTTAAGATTGCATTGATAGACTTTTGTGTCACAGTGGTTAGGTTCACTTTTATTAATCCTGGCCATCTTAAAATGGGAGTGTCCTGTCTGTTTTTATAATTGTCTTGCGTGATTTGTCAGTGTTCTGTTTCAATTCCATCATTGGTAAATGTTATAGGTGTCACATGTTTTTTAAGTTTACATTCGGTGTTTCTTATACTGTTATATTTTTTCGTTAGTATTGTATCTTGTACTGTTTGTTGAAATCTTGGCCAAATAAATAATACCATAATATATATTTGTTTACAAACAATGCATCTTACCTCTGTATCCATGGTCACAATGACATCGTCCTTCTCTACAAACACCATGCCCATGGCAGTCATCCAGACATGACTCCCCTATGTACACATCACCAATACTGAATGTCGGGGCAAACTTATCCTCAACTTGCAACCAACGAAATTGAGTTTTCCTGAAAGAGAATCAATGATGATGTGTCAGTTTGGAAATAAAGTCTCAACTGACTAATCTGCACCTCTAGATGCAAGGCAGGGGTTGATCCAAGTTTTAGAAATGGTGGAGTGCAAACTTTGAGGGTTAATTTCAAAGTTGGAAATTGCCAGTAAGTAATCCTGCTGTTGCTTTCAGACGAGTTGATCAAGTTGTGGGTCCGTGTCCCAATGTAGTTTAAATTGTGCCTTTATTTTGTTACCCACCTGTAGATAAAACGAATCAGTCCTTATTCTAACTTACCTTTTTACAAACTTAATGGAACAGTCTTATTAGCATAACTCACACTAGTTTAGATCACCAGGTACTCAGACCGTGGTTTTTTGCGTGCACTGTTAACCCCATGGTATGTTCCTTTTGTTGGAACCAGCCTTTGTTGCACACACAGTACTGTTTGTTGTACCATTAGTTACTTTGTTCATATTGTAAGGAAAATACCCCCTTTTTCACTATAATGGTACAACTGTATTGTTCAGTGCTCAGCTTCCTCCCCTGTGGAGGATATGGACTAGTCCAGCTCAGTGACTGTTGAGACCGACAGCTAGTATCTTTTTAATTTGTGTTCCTTTGTCAAACTTTACATTCATGCCTTCACATGTATACTTTATTGGTACAACCCATTGGACCAATTCCTGTTGTTCAGATACTTGATGTGACATTTGTAATGGGCCATTTGTAACATTCTTTTCCATGAGTGACATTTCTTTAGTGTTTAATTTCACAGCCCTGGTCAGAGAATACTAGACTGGGTTGAGTTAGCTTTTGGGTTGCTGCCAGGCAACATCTTGTGTGTTGGGGGCTGAGGCTTGGCATACTGGGTTGAGTACAGTACATGATGTGTGTATTTGTATTTGGTGTGCTGCATGCTAGCTTCGATTTCATGTAAGTTTCCTTGATAATGTAAAGGGTATTTCTAATGTTTTAGAATACCCACTTTATTTAACTAGTAGTTCTGTACCAGCCACAAATTCGCTACATTTAGTTTGCCCCACAATATTCTGTTTAATTACATGCATCTAGTCAATTCTTTGTTCAACCCCCAAAATCATTTACAAATTTACCCAGTCAGTTTCCCTTGTGGTTTATATTGATACATTTTCAGTACACATTTTCAATACTCATTTTCTCAGTGTTGTATCAATATAAGAGGGCCCAAGTCTTAACCTTAGAGTTTAAAGTAACTTTGTATGTAGGTTTTTGAGCAGTAATTAAATATTGCTACTGTGGCTGGAAGTAAAAGCCACCCCTAAAAAAGTTGTTCGTATTTTAAATTGTTTGTTGCTCCCAGTCTATGCTACAATATGGTGGAATGTTTCTTTAAACCTTTGACTAGTGTTTCATTAGGCTTATTGTAACATGCATAGGTGACAATAAAAGCGTAGTCCAAACAATGGGCTACAAAACTTTGGTTGTAAGTGTCCCTTTATTTTCAGTTTAATGGTAGATAGAAGAGTAACATTTTAGGCCCTATATTCGATGCTCTCTTTTGCAATGTAGGACATTTATTCAGAAGCATTTTTTAATTTATTTTAATTTTTTTTTACCAATTTCAGAAATGTAAATTTCATTTAATGTTTTACTTGTCGATCAATTCGTGTTGTTCATCAGTCAGCAGAAATGCAGGGGGGGGGGGGGCAATGTTGATTTGAAGTTCACAGACCCGTCTTTATAATTTCATGTTATAAACCTCAACATAATTTTCAAAGATACCTTGAGAAATATTTGATTTGAAATATTAGCACTAATGCTAAATTGAAACAATAGTACGCACTTGTATTGAATGGTATTAAGAAAAAGTTGACAAGATTAAACCGGAAGACTCATTACTAATTTCATGATATCAGGAATATAGTTTCTGGGGCTACTATGTAAAATCTTAATCATAAAAGGAAATTGTTTGAAATAAAAGTAGTAGTTAAATAAATAAAAAAAAATTTGGGGTTGAACAACATTTTATTTACTTGAGTGGGATTCGAACTGACAACCTCCGGATAAACGTATGGTGCTCTACCAACTGAGCTTTCTGTAACCCATATGTTGGCGGTCTCCCTGTTTTGTCAATATTTTTGTTTGGGGTGCACCCTGACATAGGGCTAGATAGCTCAGTTGGTAGAGCGCCGACATGTTAATCTAGAGGTCGTTGGTTCGAATTTCACTCTAGTCAATTTGTCTTTGTTCAACCCCAAAATGATTTAAAAATTGACCCAGTCAGTTCCCTTATGGTTTATATTGATTTATTAGGTCACACCATACATCTACAAAATCTAGCTAACAAAAAGCATCTTTTTAAATGAAAATTTCAAGAATAGAGAATTATTAAAAATTAATTGTTCATGCTTGCTTTCGCAACAACTTGATAAAACTTCTACTAGACCTACGCCTTTGAATGGTTTACAGTAAAATGCGTTTTACAAATGCTGTTATTATTAAGAATGTCAGTATAAAAAATGCTCTTACTTTTGAACGATGTGCCGGGGTAGACGTATTAACACCAATCTCCAATAGGCATACTGTCCTACATGGTACAAACTGCCTTGCTCATAGCCATCCCCCGTCTCTCTGCAATGTCCTTCATCATGGCTGCTAGGGTAACACGTAGCAATCACCTGGTCCCAATGGAGACCATTGTCATGAGAATATTGAAGGTAGACTGGGGCAAAGCGGGTAAATCCAACAGATAAACAACCTATCACAATCTGAGAAAAAAAGAGAAATCAGAAAGAATATATTAGGGGATTTGAGGCTTGCAGGGTGAGTTATCAATATACATTAGGTTTACGGTAACACCATGTGTGTTTATCCTTAAGTATGCACTAATCCTCCAATCAGTGCAGAATGGAGTGGTGATAAAAACCAATATTGCACGGCTAATATCACTACCTGCATTTTGTGTGTTCATAGAAAGTTTGCTTGAAGATAAATACGTTATCACACGCGCACTCTAGAAGCCCTATATCGTTCAGTATTCCACTCACGCTTGTGTGATAACTTGTAATCTACTTGCCAGGTAGAGTTTGTTCTTTCGACGACTGTCTTGCTACATATTCTCCTGCCGCGGAATACAACAGTTAATCTGAAAAGAACTGTTCTGCTTTTTATTTGAAATATATATATACATCTATGCAGCTTACACTGACCATCCTTTATTCTTACCACTTAACTCTGATTGGTTCTTAGCCACCACATTGTAAACTAATAACTTTGATCGTCTACAACTTTCCTGATTTTCTTCAGGAAACGTTCCCTTTGCTCCTCTTTTTGCTATAAATGAATAAGTCTGTGTTTGTAATTGTTTATGCCTCTGACGAAGGTCCTGTTTGGATCGAAACCTAGGGCTTTCTCCCCTACTAGTTTTATAAATCAAAAGGAGTATATATCGACACGTCAGTGCAAAAACAATGTATCTCAGTTTTGCATTTGCAAAAAACATTGAATCTCAATTATGCAAGAAACATATCTAGCACAAAAATGCTCCATGCATATACTTGGCTTGTACTTGTGAGAACTTGCAGGCAAGGGGTGTAGCAATCATCATTTCATGGCCAAACCATTGCTGTTATGTTTATGCAAAAGAAAAATATTGTTTATATACAAAGAGTCACTACTCTTTTATTCCCATTCATAAATGCATTTTTGGTTAAAATCCCCCCACAGTAGTGTGGATGGGGTCTACGAACGAATACTTACCGGTAGAGTCGAATTACCAATTTGCATATTCCCTATGCCGCGAGGCAAAAATGCTAAGACTTTCACACACAATAGCGCCCTCCACCGTCCTACCCATAACGCCCCGCGACATGCCCGTCACGGAGCCGTCCTCTTTTCGATGAGGTTGTGTTTTAAATCTGTTCCACAGTTCAACCGTTGTCTAAACCTTATCCTCGCTAAGAGTGCTTAAAAAGACTAGAAAAATTGTAGAGTTTTAGTTGCTGTTGTTGTAGTGAGTTGTGAAATAAACTATAATTTGATTTCGTTGAGAAAATAATGTGTAGCGTAAAGAAACTGGGGAGGGCTTCGACTGTCACTACTGGGGTTACGTCTGTCATGGTCCAGAGTAAATGGTCCAGAGTAAATAGCCGGTTTTGTAAATAAGCGTTAGGATTAAAGTAACAATGGAGTAATGTTTCTTTATTTAAGTATTTAATACTATACGTGTAGAATGTTATAGATTTCCTTAGTGGGGCGAGCACACATACTCTAAGTTTGGGGTGAGCAGTCACGCGTGTGTTATACTCGTTAATCTATTGGAACTTTTCTTCGTACGCCACACAAACACCTGTTTTGCAGACATGAACAGAATATTGGAATTCGCAGAGTTTGGAGAATGCTGAGAATTCAGGATTCACTACATAAGGAAGGATTGCGACCATCCTCGTCCCTCACATTTTTAATTCTTCAGTTTCGGGGCGGAGGTCTGCAGAGTAGCAGAGTTGAGTGGGCGGAGAATTCCCTCTGAGCATGCCCACGTTGGAGCGGCATTTTTAATTGCCGAACTGTGATGTTCGACATGTGTTAGTTTCGCCGTTCCTGCACGGATCAATCCGTGAAGCCTCCAGTAAAGTTCGTCGCTTTTCCTCCGAGCTGCGGTCGTCGGACTTTGTTGTACCGGTTGCGTGAAGCAACGACGGTACGAAAGCAGAGAGCACCGAGGGGGCCGACCATTTTTCCACACCGGGCTTCATCACATGGCGTACCTTGGAAGAACAACAATCTACGGGGACATTTTCATCAGAATAGGCGAACACTGGTCTTCAGCTCTCTCCGAGAGAGTCGAGGTATTTCAGAGGCTGTTGGGTCTTCAACCCTATTTTGCCTAGGCTGCTCGCCCCCCGTTTATATTCAATTCATGTCACAACTGGTTAACTGCCTTTTTGTATTGCCTTATTTTTGTTTACGTAATGGTTTATATTAAATTTAATTGAACATACTTGCTGTTTCATATTATGCTGGTCTGTTTGACTACTTTTGTTACCCTTATTTTTTTAGGGCGGGGCTATTTTTTGAAGTCTCTGGCCTTTAGGAATTTGGATCAGAACAAATTGGGGGCTTGTCCAAGAAATGCAAACCAAAAGCAAAGCCAATTCTTGTTGTGTTGTTGAAATTTAAGGTTGAACAAAAGTCAAACAGATCGTACCATCATAGGGTCTAAGCACTATTAGTTCAGTATGGCTAGTCCTTTTGATGCTGAAGAATTCATTAGTCGTAAAGAGTTTTCCTTTCACCATTTAGGACAGTTGAAGAAAGTAGATTTAAGGGCCGTAGCAGATGGTGTAGGTGCTAACATTACAACAGCCATGCGGAAAGCCGAGATAGTTCAGGCTATTGGTATTCACATGGGCCTCATAGAAGGGACAGTCGGAGCTCTCGGGAGGCTGCGCCAGCGACACTCCGTCGCCCGGCTTGCAGTCCTCCAGCCGGCCTACGCAGCCTCTGTCGGCTGCGTCGGCCGGAAGACCCACCGATCAAAGAGAGGTTGCTTACCGCTCCCCCTCCTCGGTCAGTGTGCGTGGGTCGACCCAGTCGAAGGTCAAGCGCCCCGGCAAGGCCAAGAAAGCCGGTGCTGGGGCAGCGACCAAGAGAGGAAGGGCGAAAGGTGGCTCTGGTCCGGAGCGCACCGCCCACTTTCCCAGCACCGCCTCGGGGTCTCTGAAGCCGGAGGGCATCCCCCCTCCGCACAACTCAGAATACCCGGCCCGCACCGACACCATGGATTCCCCCACGACGGTTGGTGACGGCCTTTTGCGAGGTTTGAAGACCCACAAGGCACCCGCCCACGCCATAGGCTGTGGGGCGCTGGCCATGGGGAGAAGGATTATGGGTGCGGAGTCGGGTACCTGGGACTCCCCCGGGATACCCCACTCACAGGGCCCGCCCTCGTCTTCGGGTTTCACCCGTTGCTCGGGCATCACTGTCACTCAGGTTTCCTCAGAGAGAGCCTCGGATTCGTCCCGTGAGCGGGTACCGAATAAGCGGCAGAGGACCAGAAAAGACCGTCATCTTCGGTCGTCTGACGACTCCTCACCTGACAGCCATAGGAAACATCATCGGGGTAGCGAGCCGCTATCCCGAGTCGAATTCGTCACGGCTTTCCAGACCTTAGCGGCCTCAATATCCGGCCGGAATTTCCCCAGTTTGCGGGACCGTACACCCAGCCCGACCAGTCCGGTCATGGCTGGGTGCGCCAGGATCGAGGCGGCGTACCGTGCACGGTCAGCCACCCTCCCAGCCACCATCCCACGGTCACCACGCAGGAGGTTGCATGGGGTGTGATGGATCAGGGTGATGTGCGGTCACGCACGGGTGCTTGCCACAATCCCAGACGGGGATTAGCATACACCCCTCGGGATCCTTTGTATCCGATCGGGATGCAGAGCACCATGATTTGTTAAGCACAGCCCTACCTTTGGGTGAACAATCAGGGAGTGTATCCGACCCCCCCGTGTCCGACAAGTCGTCCCCGGAAGAGGACGAGTTGGCCACGGCAGTTCAACGGCTTTCAATTGCCGAAACCGAGTTGCGCCTTGTCCAAAGGGACATGGCCCGGGTGTTGGATCTCCCCGCCGAGGAAGCGGGGGACGCCCCCTCTGAACGGCGGTCTTTTAAGAGGACTGGCCCTGCTCCGAGGAGTGGGAATATTTTCCCGGCTATGCCACTCGACCGGGTATGCGCTGACCGCATCGAGAGCATTATGTCGGCATCCTCTTGGACGGCCTACCCCAAGCAGGCGGATTTATATTACCGATTTCCCCCCGAGGATTTCGATAAATATTTTTCGACCCTGGCCCTACCGGACTCCGCGGCAGACAAGCTGACAGGGGGTCAACCTCTTCCAAACTTCCCTTCACCGACAAAGCGCACATCGTCTTTTCTACTTCTCTTGTCTGAGTACCTCACGCTTGCCGGCGATGAGGACTCGGCAATCCCAGCGGACATGATGGTGGCGGCCCTCCATTGCCTGGATAATGGCCTGCGCACTGTCCTAGATCAATTTACGAGAGTATCCACCCTAGCAACATCTGCCCGTAGGGCAAACGTCCTAGACGCTCTGTTCCTCCCGTCTGCCGGGGCTCGCAAACGACTTGATGCGCTCCCCCTAACGGGACGAGACCTGTTTGCAGGGAAATTCCAGGAGTCTATGTAGGCCGAAGCCAGGCGCCTCAAGGCCACAGAGAAAATCAACTAAAGGAAGCCGCGGACCTCCGTACCGGCGGCAAGGAAAGGCAAGCAAGCCTCCTTATCAGTTTTCCAACGTCCTTTCCTTGAGCTATGTACGTGTGTTGCATTTGAATGACTGAGACAGTTTTTCGGGTATGCATTCGTGCGCATAGTAGCAGTAGTATGCAAACTTGTATTTATGGGACAAAATTGCACGGCGAGATCGATCAATACTGAGAACTAAGTTGAGGGCTAAATGTATCCAAAAACAACCGGTTATTAACAGCTCCAGCTGGTTATTACCAACCGTTTCAACTCCCCCATGTGACGCGCTCTCCACCAATAGGAATAGCCGTCTGAGGTGTTAATGAATAAACATTTTGAATCCGGGGTCTGAACATATTGAAAAATAACGTAACGTACCTTAAACTGTAGTACATCGCCCGATTTCAATGCCTGTTTACGAGTGATAGCAAAGCGATCTCCTCCCTGCTGGTTAAAGACTAATGCCTTCATTCTAACTGAACTACAGTAGCTTCCTGGTTCACCATTACTGATACCCATCCATAGACTGTCATGGTTCACACCTTCATCCTGTACACAAAATACAGCAATTAGTTCCTAACACATCTTTTGTTATAACGATCAATGCACTTTAAATTTGTGCCCACCGATTTCAACATAACTGTTCCTAACTTAGGAATAAAGGCACTGGACACTATGGTAATTTCTCTAAATAATTGTGAGCATAAAAACTTGGCTACTTGGTTACGAGCAATGGAGAGCTGTTGATATTATAAAACATTGTAAAAAACGGCTCCCTCTAAAGTTTTCGAGAAAGAAGTAATTTCTCACTCAAATATTTGAAGTGAATTCGAGACCTCGGCTAAGAGCTAGAATTCAAGCATCTGAAAGCACACAACTTGTGCGACAAGGGTGTTTTTTCTTGCAGTATTCCCTCAAAACTTCAACAACCAATTGAGTTCACAGGCTCGTTATCTTTTGCATATGTTGAGATACACCAAGTGAGAAGACGGTTATTTGACAACTATCAAAGGTGTCCAGTGCCTTTATCTTAGGATATGTTAATGTCGCTAAGTTAATTGCGATGTTGGAAACAGTGTTATGTTAAGCCGTTTTACCAGGAAACAAACTGAAGAATTAAAGGTGGGTACCTGGACAGGTTGAAATGACACCTACCTGTGCATATGTGTTATCCCCTACTGCTGCACTGAATTCATTGCCAATATACACATCATCTAGAGCCCATTGGTCTCCAAATACACCATGTTTAGGCTGCCACCAACGGAACCGGGTGTTCTCAGTCTTTGACAACTGGGGAAGCTTTTGGTAAACAAATCTAGGATTAAACAAATATATAAATGAAGATGAAGTCATTGAAATTAATTTTCCTACTTTATTGACAAGTTTATTTATCAACCTAATTAGTTTGCCATTAACTTCTTGCTAGAATTTACAAATCTATTAATTGAAAACTAAATAAACTATTGTGCATTCTAATTAATTTGTTAGATTATATGCTTTATATTGAAAACATCAAGTAAAAAACTACAAGGGAAACTGACTGGTTAAATTGTCAATAATTTGGGGCTGAACAAATGACCTCCGAAATAATTTGGGACTGAACAAATGACCGCTCTACCAACAGAGCTATCTAGAAGCATTACTTGAAGTAATTCTGCTATTCTAATATAAGCAGAAGGCTTACTATCAATCTAAGCTATACTAACTTTGCTTCTTTATAATCAGTAAAGTATAACTCCAGAAGCAATGTATAAAGTTATTCTGCTGTTCTCAAATAAGTAGACCAGACATCTTTATTTAATCTACTTACTTGGCTTCTTTGTAGTCAGTAAAGTATAACTCCAGAAGCAATGTCCATGTAATTCCACCATCATTAGAGTACTGTAGTAAAACTCCTTCTTCTCGCTGATCAGCCCCACGGCAGTTTTGGTCCGAGCCATCGCCGCCGAGACGGATGTAAAATTGGACAAAAGAAGCTGCTCTGGTGTTGAGGTCATGGCTAACGAATTGACGAACGCCAGGCTGTAAGCATAACAACATGCAAATGTTTTTATTTAGGAAACTTTCTTGAAATAGATACTTTCAATAGTAGAATCAATAAAATACCCGCAGTACCTTTCCCGAGTCTTGTAAAAACATCCACATGCGTATTGCCAATCCAGGGCATATATCTTATGACCAGACCACCAAGATTGTCGGTAGGTAAAGGCAGTTCGAATCGTTTACTTCAGCAGCAAGAAGTGCAACAATTTAATAGATGTTAAAAGGAACATTACAGAATTGGTAAGACAAAAACTCGTCTAAGATCACAGATTTTAATAAAACTTACATGGTCTAATGATGACAGAAGAAAACATCCCTGAAAACATTTCTTTCTGAAATGTCATACTTGATGAGAAATAAATTAAACTAATTATCTGTTTGGAGTTTATCGCTCAGTGAATGTTTTGGTTTTTAACATTTTTTTTTAAATCAACGTCATGCAAAATGTCTTATAGTGTTTTTACTATTTTCTTGTGACCCAGATGGCCGATTGATCTCAAACTTGTACAGGTTAGTCAGTTTATGTATATGGTTGATTGCATGAAATGCTTACACTGCCAGCAACTGTTTTGTTATTTAAAACCAATTTTGTAATGTTCCTTTAAACCAAAACCAAAAACCTCTATAAATAGAATCGACCTACTCCTGAGAAGTACAGGGAGGAACCCGAAGTAATGATTCCACATCCATCCTCGCCGCTTGTCACTGTTCCACCATGAACTTCCCTCCAATCAGATAACAGAACAGCTGCTTCCTCAAAATCTGATTTGACAGAAGAGGCAAGGTATCCAGGAGAGCACGTATCACCATGGTAACCAGTTCCGTCACAGCTACAAAGAAATGCAACAAAGATTGATGTAGTTGTGTTTAGAAGGACATTAATTTCTTTGGGTTTTTGTTTTTTTTCAGATCAGGGAGTGTTATGATAAATGTCTTTTAATAATTATTGTACTATTTTCAACGATTGTGAATTATGTCGCAATTCAGCGGTATGCTGCGATGACATTTTAAAATAAAAACCATTTATATAAATAAATGTATTTGAATTAGGAAGTCATAAATCACAAGCTGATCAAAAATATCAAGGCCTAATTTCAAAGAGCTGCTTAAAAAAAAAATTTGTGCTCAATAACTTTCTGCTAAGCTTAAATGAGCAGGATACTAGTCGTAACTGATACATGTGGAGATATGTTTTGCCTGGCAACCTTTTCTGGTAGGCATAATTTGTGTGTGCTAAGCTACTTTTTTGGCTTAAGCAGCTCTATTAGGTTGAGCCCAGGGGCCAATTTCATAGAGCTGCTTAAGCAAAAAATTTGCTTAAGCACGAAAATAGCTCGCTTATTTTACACATGTTTCTGGCCACAATTTCATGCCATATACAATGCTTATGACTAGTATTTAGCTGTTGTTTACTTAGCATAACAATTGAGTGGTATCTTGGCCGGTAATCTGATTTTACTAAGCAATGAATTGTTTGCTTAAGCAAAATTTTGTGCTTAAGCAGCTCTATGAAATTGGGCCCTGAGCTTCAATCTGGTGCGCTTGAACAGGCGGCAAAGACATGTTTACGCACATTTTTCAGCAATAGAATTAAGCGCACAAGTTTGCCTACTGGTAAACGGCTTCTTAAAATTGGGCCCGGTTTTCCTTAAAATGGATTTATCAATATACACCACAAGGGAAACTGACTGGTACACTTTTTTAAATGACTTTGGGGTTGAACAGAGAAAAATTTACTAGAGCGGGACTCGAATCAAAGAACTTTGATTTAATATGCCGGCGCTCTATCAACTGAGCTATCTAGAAATGATAAAAGCATATACCTGCAGATGCCATCCACACAGTGTCCATGTCCAAGGCAAAGCTTGGGACATTCTCTACCTATGTATATATTATCAATAGCCCAAGAGTCGTCCTGACTGAAGACCGACTGTCGCCATCTGAATCTTGTGGATGACGTTCTGAAACAAGATCAAAAATCTCCATGACGACGGTGATTGTTTGGAGGAGTACTAGGCATGATGTATTAAAATAACAAATAATAAAAGGTACTTATATTGCGCTATTCCAAAACATGATCAAAGCGCATAACAAAGAAAAGGATAAATTTAAACTTGCAAGAAACAAATCATTAATCTACTATTTAGGAAAGAGATAAGTTTGGAGTTTTTTCTTAAAAGTATAGCAACACAAGAACATTACATTAAAAGTTTCAATTTTTTGTCTTTTTTTCTTTTTCATTCAAGGGTATTAACAAAAAAAACTATAAACAAAAACACACAAAAACATTGTGTAGTTGTTAGTTAACAAGCTGAAGTTTCCAAGGAACTGGAACACCACTACTTTTATACTGTTCTTCAAAGGCTTTAAGGGCGAGAACTAGCTACTGGCTCATCCAAACAAATTAAGTTGATAATTACCGACCATGTTGTGGTCACCAACCATACCATAAAACAGGAGAGCATCTTGCGGCCACACCATAAAATTAGACAATGCCATTAACGTTGATACAGAACTTGACAAAACAACTACATGGCTCAAGAAGGCCATTATGGATCGGACACAGGGTGAGGATACTCTTGACAAAGACGACAGGGGATACAAGCTCCAGAAAAGTTATGACTAACTAGTCCAAACCATGCCTCCAACACCCTCTAGAATAATAATAACTTTACTTATATAGCGCTATTTACAAAAGCAATACAAAGCAACCAAACAAAAAGAGTATAAAACTACATAGAGGTGAGTTTTTAATTGGGATTTGAAGGAACTCAGGGAATTGGTTCAACGAACAGATTGAGGAAGACGATTCCAGCATTTAGGCCCAGTTGCAGCAAAAGCTTTAGATCCTCATTGGTACGTGATCGTGGGGCATTCAATACAACAGCTGAAGATGATCTTAAATTATACAAGGACTGGTGGGTGTGGACAAGATTACAAAGATAAGTTAGAGCGTGATTAGACCATAGAGTTGTCCTTACTCTATGATTAGACAGTGATTTATATGTAAGTACTGCAACTATGATTGAGTTATAAAGATGCAATCGATAACTTTGACACATACCTTGTTGCTGGTGGAAGTAGCACAGTAACTAGAGTCCATTCACCATACTGAGTGTCATCATAAATACTGGCACTATGGTAGTCATCTTGACAAGCGCTTTGACCTGGTAGGCATTCGTTAATCACAAGCTGCCAGGTCAAACCATGGTCACTAGAATATTCAAGATACACCTTCTTATCTGAAAGGATATATAAATATTGTTAGAACACTGGACACCTTTGGTAATTGTCAAAGACCAGTCTTCTCACTCAGTGGTGTATCTCAACATATGCACAAAATAACAAACCTCTGAAAATTTGAGCTCAATTGGTCGTCGAAGTTGCGAGATAATAATGAAAGAAAAAACACTCTTGTGACACGAAGTTGTGTGCTTTCAGATGCTTGATTTCGAGACCTCAAAATCTTAATTGAGGTCTTGAAATCACATTTATGGAAAATTACTCCTTTTTGAAAACTATGTTACTTCAGAGGGAGCTGTTTTTATACCATCGACAGATTTCCATATACTCGTTACTAAGTAAGTTTGTATGCTAACCATTAGTTTAAGTAATTACCAATATTGTCCACTTTAAATGCAACTCAAATATCAAAATAAAGTAATAACCAACAAAAAAGAAAGACCCATATGTATGAAAAATAGCGCAGTGACACGGGGGAGTTGGAATGTTTTTTTAAATGCAGGCCTAATTCAAGCCATTTGGTGCACTGTTTTTTGTTGTACTTAATTTTTTTGCGCACAATCTTTTTTAATTTGTAGGTGGACTTTGTCTTCGTATTTTGTTTCATTGTGGCGTATTTTTTACTCTATTCCAACATGATGTCAGAGATTTGTACGTGTTCCCCCACTTTCATGAGGACTGCATCTTTGGAAAATGAGCGCATACAAAAATTGAATTTCAACTTGAAGCCCCCTTTTGAAACACAAAGTAGTAATAACATGGGTGTACAATAAACAGATCACGTACCATCTCTATGAGGTTGGCCATAGCTTTGTCCACATCCCATCACCAGATCAAACTGTAGTATATAAGAGACACCTATCTGTAAACTCTGGGTCTCTGCATACCGAATACCACCAGGCTCACTACGGCCAGAAAACCTTCACATCAGGACAAAAAACAAGCAATTTAACATCAAATTTTACAGATTTGTCTGAGAGCAAAAATAAATCGGATAACAGACTTAAGTGAGAAGAATATCATGCCTGCCTTTTGCCACCCCTGTATGCTTTGTTTTTGAAAAGGCAAGGGCACCAAGGCAATTTCTCCTTGGTAAAGGGCATCCTATGAGGAAATTGTAAGTTTCTACTAGAGCATTTCCAGGGGATCAAAATTATAGAAAGGTATGTTGAAATAATTATTGTCATAATCGACCTTTGATGAGTAACTCCCTAGGATATGGACCAAAGAACAGTGTCCTCAGAACGACAAAAGTAAATAAAAGCCCAGGATTTCTTTATACATGGAAAAAATTACATTTCTCATCCCTGATTTCAATGGCACCAAGGCATTGACCAAGAAGCATGATGCAATCGCCTTCATTGCCTCCGTGAAGTATCAGTGACGGTACTTGAGTGTAATTGCTTTTGTTTTGTTTGGCACTTTCTTAACGCTGGATAAACAATGATTAATCAAATGGCAGAAACAGGAAGAGAGACAAAATCTTCCACTCATTTAATATTGATACTTTTGTAATATTATCTGTATACAATCACACAGTATGTACTCACACAAGAGCTGAGTTTGCCTTGCAGAAGTCCTGTACCTCCCCAAGATGGAAGCTGAGACCTTCTCGGACCATTCGGTCATTACTCATGTCCAGATTGATTGTGTTATACAGGATGGACGTCAGTGAGATACTATCCAGAGCCCAGACGTCACGACCAAAGCCTGAATGGGATGCCTGCCACCAACGGAAACGGCAGGCATTACATTTGGCCGACTCTGGAAGATGTATCACCTCTCCCCTATTTGGAAGAAGCGTCAAAGTTTCAAAGTGTGTCAAAGAAATGTTTAGAAATAAGAATGAAACTTGGAGTAAAAGTAAACCTTAAGACAGAATTCCAATTTGCCTATCTGTCACAGTAATTAATGTTTTTCAATCTTACCACCCATGTGGACATCCTTTAGATTTTTGTATACATTTGGTTTTTGGAACCCTTCAAATGTTTCAATCCTATATACATGTAGGTATATACTATCAAACTAACCCATGAAACTTCAACTCTAAAGGTGGTGTTTTTTGATATCGCCGAAACTCCAGAGCAAATAATGTCCACATAGTAAGAATAACCCCTAATAGGAATACAGATAATCTTAAGCATAACCGATAACGCTTCTTATATTCAATTTTGGGGGGATAAAAAGGGATATATTTTACCATAACCGTATAACAAAGTGAAATGTTTCTCAAAATGCATTATATGCTGTCCAAAGCTGCTGTACTTCTTACCACACAAGATTCTTACCACAACAAAGTTCTTTATAAATAAAATCTTTCTCTCTCTATGGTACAGTGTATCAAGATTGTAATTATTACTGTGGTGTTTTGTAGCCATCATACTTAATACACCTGTGTCTCTCTCTATGCTACAGTGTATAAACATTGTAATTATTACTGTGGTGTTTTGTAGCCATCATACTTAACACACCTGTGTCTCTCTCTATGCTACAGTGTATAAACATTGTAATTATTACCGTGGTGTTTTGTAGCCATCATACTCCATGTGTTTCAGCAGCTGCCACTCAATTCCATTGTTGCATGTGTACAACAGTAACAAGCCTTCTGATTGGTCATCAGATGAGGGACAGGTTCCGACGCTGGAGTGACTGCCAATACGGACAGTGAACTGAAGGTACCTGTCAATAAATAATAATTATAATAATAATAATGAATAGATGTTAACTTTACATCAGGGATAAATAATATTTCTTGGTCAATGAGATTACCCGGTTGCATTAATAATGAAGTCTTAGATATCACGCACATCCACCAATCCAGTGGGCTTCGAACCCCTGACCCTTGCCAAGGGCAGACGTCTTGAGCACAATTTAGAGCAGATGTACTACAAACTAGACCAATGAGATTGCCCGATAGCTTGCCCGAAACCACCGAGATTGCCCGGTTGCATTAATAATGAAGTCTTAAATATCACACATATCCACCGATAAGGCGCCCCAGTTACTCGAACAAATTCATGTAGACCTTGTTTGCCTTATAGATAAAGGGATCGATTATTTTAGGCAAAATGCCAAAAGTTACGCATCAAAAATGAAAAACCTGCCCAATACTTTATCCACAAACGACATGGCAAACCAACAATGCGGCAATAAAAACATAGGAAAATAAAAAAAGACGCATAGGTGATACGAGTTCCACCAATCAAATGACAAGAGTCTATGTGTGAGATAGGCTGGGACTGGGAAGCTTGTAATGGCATACCTGCTTTGTGTTGTGTCTAACTCCTGTGTTATAAGCTCTCTCTTATTGGCCTGGTTGAATACTAATGCTTTACCAGTAGCGAGAACTCCACACTCATAACCAATGTCACCACCACGGACTGAAGAGAACTTGAAATCTATGTCCACGTTGAAATCTTCAAACTCCTCGGTTAGATTAGAAGAGAGAGGTGACTCTGGCAAGCTGCAGTCTTCACCAGTGAAAGATGAGTCACAACTAAAACAAGTAAAAATGGGTAGATATGGAATAATATTGAAGTCATATGGTAACCGCTCTTTCCAATATGCCGCAGTTCAGTTATGGAACAGTCTTCCAGACGTTGTTAGACAGGCTGATGAAACATAAGAACAACTCCAAACCTGGATGAAAACATCTCTGGTTTGTACAAAATGTATTTACAAAATTCTCTATATAGCGCATAGGGACCTCACAGTGTAGGCGCTATAAAGGAGTGGTTGATTATTATTATTACTAATAAAATGAAGTGCACAGTCGGCAGTATTGTCAATCATGATTTCATATCAGGCCTGCTTGACAGATGCAATGGATGCAATATGCCTTCATGCCCACTGGTCACTGCCTTGGTGCCCTTGAAATGCTCCAGTAGTAGAAGTAACAGTTTCCTCATAGGGTGCCCTTTACCAAGGAGAAAATACTTTGGTGCCCTTGCTCTTTAATAAACATAGCCTGTCATATTTCATTGTTATGATATGAACATTTTTCTGGCATAACTCTACATACAGATCTATACTTAAAATCCTGGTTAAAGTTTATGAAACACTACCCAAAAGTTAAACTTGCCCCTTTCTTCACAAACAAATTTTCCAATCTTACCAATGGTTTGTGCATTTGACCCGTTTATCTCTTACTAAATGTTACTTTACAAATTAATAAAGATTACTCTTCAATCTTCACATTTAATAACAGACTTTCATAGTTTCATAGTCTTGCTGCCCTGATATTTGATCATGAAAAACACCCCCAAAGAAAAACACCATCATATATTTTTTCACCAAATCCAAGAACAGTCATTTTTGCAATTTTAAGAAGTTTGATATTTCCATTTACAAGTAAGAAGAACACAGGTAAAACAAGATTTGACATGAATGAACTCACCTACAACCATCCTGGGTACATCTGCCATGACCGCTACACATATGAGAACTACATGCATCACCAATGTACACTAAGGAAAACAAGATCAGCAGATACACCAATGACATCATCATGTTTACTGCATGATATATTGGTTTAAGTGTATCCGTATAAAACCAAAGTTGAGTCTTATTCGTTGATGTTACAAACACTCGATACAAAATATTGATGTAGGTAAAACTGCCAAGTAATAAGCAAGATGCACAGTAAGTTGACTCAATCTTAAAGTGATATCCACATTGAGAAGTAGGACTTTACATGGTCCACTTAGGAGGTTTGCCCTCAAGTGAAGCAGTATAAACAACCATATTGTTGTCTGAGAATCAAAACATGGGATGTGATGACATTAAACAATGCTTGGTCAGGCATCTTGACCAGGTAGTTAAGACACAAAAGACTATAATTGTGTAAAGTCACACCTTGTGTGGTTTCTGCCTTGGTTATCTTATCAATTAGGAATGAAATCAAGTGGAAATGTTTGGCTAACTGGAAGGGCCTTCCAAGGAGATAAAAAAAACACTTGCATTTGGTGTAATTTGGCAATCTCAACCCACATAATGGACCACCCACCAACAAGACAATAAAATCATCTTGACCAGGGCTTAAGCACAAAGTAGCTAAGCACAACACAATTATGCTTACCAGAATATGATTATCAGCCAAAAAAAAACATGTTCCATGCTTATTCTGGGGTCCTACTCATATTCCTGCTTAGCAGGAATTTTTAAAGCATAGCTGAGGAAAGCCTTATTGTAGCAATTTGAATAAATCCTGCTTAGCAGAATTTTTAAGCATAATTTGAGGATAGGCTTAATGCAGCATATAAATAACACTGAATTACAGGATTTTCAAGTGACTCAAGTTCTGGTGGTTAAATCATCGGGATGCCTGTTTGAATCCAAGTCGTGACACTTGTGTCCTTGAGCAAGACCCTTAACCATAATTGCTTCTCTCCACCCAGGGGCAAAATTGGTAAATGTGAGAGGAGATGATTTATGTGAATGATTAGCTTGGAGCACAGTAACTCACAGCACTGACTGTATACTCCCAAGGGAGCTGAGATGGTTTAAGGAATGAAATATATGACCCAGTGAACAGGGGTAATGTCAGAAGCGCTTTGATACGTCCTTTTGGGCTGTGATAAAGCGCTATATCAAAACTGATTATTGTTATTATTATTGCATCTTATCGCAGCATGCAAAAAAAGATCATAATTATTTCCTTTATGCCGTTAACTCGTCAAGTTTCCAACGTCCATAGCCTAAGATCTCGAGGGTCTTTCTCAGAATCCTTGCTGGAAATAATTCTACAGAGGAAGGGTACTGATATGAACTTGTCAGCTTTCAGTTTGTGTAATAATCTAGTAGGTACTTACCATTATCAATTCCCCATCTAGTATGAGGAGCAGGTTCAGACTGTCTCCATCGGAATCTTGTGATTGGAGTCAAAGCTGCCGAGGGCATTGGCAGGATCACACGGGTCCATCTACAACAGGTCCCAAATGTTAAAAATCCTTATTTTACAAGTTGTTACACGAACTGAAAACTGCCAAATGATCAAAGTTGCTTCACAGATAAAATACCTGGAGTTTAATAATAATAAAGCCTATAACTTTCTTATCTTAGAAAAAAACATCTACATGCAACTTGGATACAATCAGAAGAAACATGATTCAGTAGCCATGCTTACATGACTTCTGAAGTAAAACAAAAATCATCAAAGTAAACTAGAATGGTTAAGACAATTTATGAATCCAAAAGCTCAGCTGTTTGAGCTTTTCAAGTAAAACCTTTCATGCTATTAAAGACACTGGACACTACTGGCAATTGTCAAGGACCAGTCTTCTCACTTGGTTTATCTCAAGATACGCATAAAATAGCGAACCTGTGAAAATTTGAGCTCAATTGGTCGTCGAAGTTGCAAGATAATAATGAAAGAAAAACACCCTTGTCACACAAAGTTGTGTGCTTTCAGATGCCTAATTTCGAGACCTCAATTTCTAATTCTGAGGTCTCGAAATCAACTTCGTGGAGAATCACGGTTCCCCTCGAAAACTACGTTACTTCAGAGGGAGACGTTTCTCACAATGTTTTATACTATCAACAGCTCTCTGTTGCTGGTTGCCAAGTAAGGTTTAATGCTAACAATTAGTTTACCAATATTGTCCACTGCCCTTAAATCTTTATACAAGAACTTTTTATTACAACAGTTATAATTTGTGGGTGCTTAGCTTACCCATCGTGTAAATCTTGGTGACTATACAGAGAGCTCTCTACTATCACAGATCCTTGGCAGGACCCTGGTAGGCATTGCCCTCTAACCAGGGACCAAGACCGCCCTCTATCAGTTGAAAACTCCACAAACACGGTGTTTCCTTCTCCACCATCGATCAACTCACTACTCTCATCCCCAGAGCCACATCCCATGTTGATATCAAATTGTAAGTGATGAATAATAGTTTGTGGTTGCCATGGTAATATCAGGATCTCATCCACGGCCCAGACGTTACGATTCAGGCCATGGTGGATCCTCTGCTGGAGACAGAATCTTGTTGCTTTGGATCTGGCAGTTGCTGGTATGCTGACAGACACTGCCTGGGGCTTCTGTAAAGTGCAATAATCAAACAGTCAATGTTTTGTCCCTTTAAGTAATAGGGAGTTTCGTTTTGGACGATGGATGGTTCTGTGACGGTGAAAAATGACACCATTACCGTCCTTTATATCCAGTGTCCGTTTAACGGACAACCCATTTCAATTTTTCAGGATGATGAATTTTGAGTTGATCACATGACCAGGCGAGTTTGGTATGCCGAATGCGCATGTATGAATATTGATTATCAGTACCGCCTAACATCTGTTTTAACCACAACGCAGAATCATCCCAGGTACTTTCATAAAAATTGAGGGGCGACCGTCCTCAAAGTAACTTGATGTGTTGTTTTTATCATCACAGAACGGTCTGTCGTCCAAAACAATAAACTCCCTATTGATTCACCTGAGATAAGTTTTTGGAAAACCTTCAATCAGTACATTCTGTAAAATCTTGAAATAATTTCTGTCCAAGTTTTTTACTTGGCCATTTTACTTGCATATCAGACCCTTTATTGTTCCATTAAATAACCTCAGATATTGACTTCAATTTGTTAACAAATTTAAACAACTCATTACCTTTTTTTTTCACAGATTGATAACTTATGTTTTCATTCTGAAGCTTCAGGGAGTCATATTAGCTGAGGTCTCAATGTAGTTTAAATTGTGCCTCTATTTTGTTACTTACCTGTCGATAAAATGAATCAGTCCTTATTTTAACTTACCCTTTTTACAAACTTATTACGGAACAGTCTTATTAGCATAACTCACACTAGTTTAGATCACCAGGTACTCAGACCGTGGTTTTTTGCGTGCACTGTTAACCCCATGGTATGTTTCTTTTGTTGGAACCAGCCTTTGTTGCACACATGCAGTACTTTTTGTTGTACCATTAGTTACTTTGTTCATATGGTGGAATGTTTCTTTCAACCTTTAACTAGGGTTTCACTAGGCTTAATGTAGCACATAGACGTGACAATAAAAGCATAGCCCAAACAATCAGCTACATAACTTTGATTGTAAGTGTCCCTTTATTTTCAGGTTAGTGGTAGATAGAATAGTAGAAGAATAACAGGAATGATTAGTTAGGGTGTGGCTGAATACAAAGAAAGTGAATGAGAAAGAACTGTGTGAATGCTGTGTGAAGTCAGTTGACATCAAAACCTGAGAGCAAGAGGGTGTGTGTGGTTCTGCTCTAGCCACCAACCAGTGCATGTTCCTGAGGCAGATTTGTGCATCAGTTGGCATACAACTTTCATGCCAAAGCCGAAACTCAGTGGACTCGGCCTATGAGGGAAATCATTTAATACTTTAACAACGCATTGCCGCCAGCCAGCCAACACATGTATGAGGGCAAGCAGTTTCACAAGAGTATGACACAGAGTATGACTCATTTGAAAACTGTAATTCCTGTTTACTCAAAAGTGAACATTGTCAAATCAAGAAGTAAACTCATTATCATGTTTGTTCATGTTAGACCACTCTTTCTTTTCAGTTTTAAAGTGAAAGTATTGACATGATTGAAGGAGTTTTGTTTTTTAATAACCTTGCAATTCTTGAAACTGTGTGGAAATAACAGCTTATAAAGTTTGCTGTTAGTTATTTAATTCTCTTATTCTCTGCAGATCTATGATAAGAAAGTTATGTATTCCAATGTTTCAATAGTTTTTTTTTCACTGTTTTTATTAATAGATGGCCATGAGTGAGGATTGAAGTTTAAACTGAAGATAATGACATGTTGATGAGTGACGTTGAAGGAGCTACTAAAGCCTCTGGGTACAGAGTCCAGAGAGAAGCTCATAGAAGACGGGGAAACGTCTGAAGGGCCAGAGTGCTAAGAGACTAGAGGGACAGAGTGTCCTCAACCTAGCCGACAGTGCCGGCCCAGAACCAGTATCACTAAGAGTCCAGAGAGAAGCTCATAGAAGATGGGGAAACGTCTGAAGGGCCAGAGTGCTAAGAGACTAGAGGGACAGAGTGTCCGCAACCTAGCTGACAGTGACAGCCCAGAACCAGTATCACTAAGAGTCCAGAGAGAAGCTCATAGAAGATGGGGAAACGTCTGAAGGGCCAGAGTGCTAAGAGACTAGAGGGACAGAGTGTCCGCAACCTAGCTGACAGTGCCGGCCAAGAACCAGTATCACTAAGAGTCCAGAGAGAAGCTCATAGAAGATGGGGAAACGTCTGAAGGGCCAGAGTGCTAAGAGACTAGAGGGACAGAGTGTCCGCAACCTAGCTGACAGTGCCGGCCAAGAACCAGAATCACTAAGAGTCCAGAGAGAAGCTCATAGAAGATGGGGAAACGTCTGAAGGGCCAGAGTGCTAAGAGACTAGAGGGACAGAGTGTCCGCAACCTAGCTGACAGTGACGGCCAAGAACCAGAATCACTAAGAGTCCAGAGAGAAGCTCATAGAAGATGGGGAAACGTCTGAAGGGCCAGAGTGCTAAGAGACTAGAGGGACAGAGTGTCCGCAACCTAGCTGACAGTGACGGCCAAGAACCAGTATCACTAAGAGTCCAGAGAGAAGCTCATAGAAGATGGGGAAACGTCTGAAGGGCCAGAGTGCTAAGAGACTAGAGGGACAGAGTGTCCGCAACCTAGCTGACAGTGACAGCCCAGAACCAGTATCACTAAGAGTCCAGAGAGAAGCTCATAGAAGATGGGGAAACGTCTGAAGGGCCAGAGTGCTAAGAGACTAGAGGGACAGAGTGTCCGCAACCTAGCTGACAGTGACGGCCAAGAACCAGTATCACTAAGAGTCCAGAGAGAAGCTCATAGAAGATGGGGAAACGTCTGAAGGGCCAGAGTGCTAAGAGACTAGAGGGACAGAGTGTCCGCAACCTAGCTGACAGTGCCGGCCAAGAACCAGTATCACTAAGAGTCCAGAGAGAAGCTCATAGAAGATGGGGAAACGTCTGAAGGGCCAGAGTGCTAAGAGACTAGAGGGACAGAGTGTCCGCAACCTAGCTGACAGTGACGGCCAAGAACCAGAATCACTAAGAGTCCAGAGAGAAGCTCATAGAAGATGGGGAAACGTCTGAAGGGCCAGAGTGCTAAGAGACTAGAGGGACAGAGTGTCCGCAACCTAGCTGACAGTGCCGGCCAAGAACCAGTATCACTAAGAGTCCAGAGAGAAGCTCATAGAAGATGGGGAAACGTCTGAAGGGCCAGAGTGCTAAGAGACTAGAGGGACAGAGTGTCCTTGACCTAGCCGACAGTGCCGGCCCAGAACCAGTATCACTAAGAGTCCAGAGAGAAGCTCATAGAAGATGGGGAAACGTCTGAAGGGCCAGAGTGCTAAGAGACTAGAGGGACAGAGTGTCCGCAACCTAGCTGACAGTGACGGCCAAGAACCAGAATCACTAAGAGTCCAGAGAGAAGCTCATAGAAGATGGGGAAACGTCTGAAGGGCCAGAGTGCTAAGAGACTAGAGGGACAGAGTGTCCGCAACCTAGCTGACAGTGACGGCCAAGAACCAGAATCACTAAGAGTCCAGAGAGAAGCTCATAGAAGATGGGGAAACGTCTGAAGGGCCAGAGTGCTAAGAGACTAGAGGGACAGAGTGTCCTCAACCTAGCTGACAGTGACGGCCAAGAACCAGTATCACTAAGAGTCCAGAGAGAAGCTCATAGAAGATGGGGAAACGTCTGAAGGGCCAGAGTGCTAAGAGACTAGAGGGACAGAGTGTCCGCAACCTAGCTGACAGTGACGGCCAAGAACCAGAATCACTAAGAGTCCAGAGAGAAGCTCATAGAAGATGGGGAAACGTCTGAAGGGCCAGAGTGCTAAGAGACTAGAGGGACAGAGTGTCCGCAACCTAGCTGACAGTGACGGCCAAGAACCAGAATCACTAAGAGTCCAGAGAGAAGCTCATAGAAGATGGGGAAACGTCTGAAGGGCCAGAGTGCTAAGAGACTAGAGGGACAGAGTGTCCTCAACCTAGCTGACAGTGACGGCCAAGAACCAGTATCACTAAGAGTCCAGAGAGAAGCTCATAGAAGATGGGGAAACGTCTGAAGGGCCAGAGTGCTAAGAGACTAGAGGGACAGAGTGTCCGCAACCTAGCTGACAGTGACGGCCAAGAACCAGAATCACTAAGAGTCCAGAGAGAAGCTCATAGAAGATGGGGAAACGTCTGAAGGGCCAGAGTGCTAAGAGACTAGAGGGACAGAGTGTCCGCAACCTAGCTGACAGTGACGGCCAAGAACCAGTATCACTAAGAGTCCAGAGAGAAGCTCATAGAAGATGGGGAAACGTCTGAAGGGCCAGAGTGCTAAGAGACTAGAGGGACAGAGTGTCCGCAACCTAGCCGACAGTGACAGCCCAGAACCAGAATCACTAAGAGTCCAGAGAGAAGCTCATAGAAGATGGGGAAACGTCTGAAGGGCCAGAGTGCTAAGAGACTAGAGGGACAGAGTGTCCGCAACCTAGCTGACAGTGACGGCCCAGAACCAGAATCACTAAGAGTCCAGAGAGAAGCTCATAGAAGATGGGGAAACGTCTGAAGGGCCAGAGTGCTAAGAGACTAGAGGGACAGAGTGTCCGCAACCTAGCTGACAGTGACGGCCAAGAACCAGAATCACTAAGAGTCCAGAGAGAAGCTCATAGAAGATGGGGAAACGTCTGAAGGGCCAGAGTGCTAAGAGACTAGAGGGACAGAGTGTCCGCAACCTAGCTGACAGTGACGGCCAAGAACCAGAATCACTAAGAGTCCAGAGAGAAGCTCATAGAAGATGGGGAAACGTCTGAAGGGCCAGAGTGCTAAGAGACTAGAGGGACAGAGTGTCCGCAACCTAGCTGACAGTGACAGCCCAGAACCAGAATCACTAAGAGTCCAGAGAGAAGCTCATAGAAGATGGGGAAACGTCTGAAGGGCCAGAGTGCTAAGAGACTAGAGGGACAGAGTGTCCGCAACCTAGCTGACAGTGACGGCCAAGAACCAGAATCACTAAGAGTCCAGAGAGAAGCTCATAGAAGATGGGGAAACGTCTGAAGGGCCAGAGTGCTAAGAGACTAGAGGGACAGAGTGTCCGCAACCTAGCTGACAGTGACGGCCAAGAACCAGTATCACTAAGAGTCCAGAGAGAAGCTCATAGAAGATGGGGAAACGTCTGAAGGGCCAGAGTGCTAAGAGACTAGAGGGACAGAGTGTCCGCAACCTAGCTGACAGTGACGGCCCAGAACCAGTATCACTAAGAGTCCAGAGAGAAGCTCATAGAAGATGGGGAAACGTCTGAAGGGCCAGAGTGCTAAGAGACTAGAGGGACAGAGTGTCCTCAACCTAGCTGACAGTGACGGCCAAGAACCAGAATCACTAAGAGTCCAGAGAGAAGCTCATAGAAGATGGGGAAACGTCTGAAGGGCCAGAGTGCTAAGAGACTAGAGGGACAGAGTGTCCTCAACCTAGCTGACAGTGCCGGCCAAGAACCAGAATCACTAAGAGTCCAGAGAGAAGCTCATAGAAGATGGGGAAACGTCTGAAGGGCCAGAGTGCTAAGAGACTAGAGGGACAGAGTGTCCTTGACCTAGCCGACAGTGCCGGCCCAGAACCAGTATCACTAAGAGTCCAGAGAGAAGCTCATAGAAGATGGGGAAACGTCTGAAGGGCCAGAGTGCTAAGAGACTAGAGGGACAGAGTGTCCTCAACCTAGCTGACAGTGACGGCCAAGAACCAGTATCACTAAGAGTCCAGAGAGAAGCTCATAGAAGATGGGGAAACGTCTGAAGGGCCAGAGTGCTAAGAGACTAGAGGGACAGAGTGTCCGCAACCTAGCTGACAGTGACGGCCAAGAACCAATATCACTAAGAGTCCAGAGAGAAGCTCATAGAAGATGGGGAAACGTCTGAAGGGCCAGAGTGCTAAGAGACTAGAGGGACAGAGTGTCCGCAACCTAGCTGACAGTGACGGCCAAGAACCAGTATCACTAAGAGTCCAGAGAGAAGCTCATAGAAGATGGGGAAACGTCTGAAGGGCCAGAGTGCTAAGAGACTAGAGGGACAGAGTGTCCGCAACCTAGCTGACAGTGACGGCCAAGAACCAGTATCACTAAGAGTCCAGAGAGAAGCTCATAGAAGATGGGGAAACGTCTGAAGGGCCAGAGTGCTAAGAGACTAGAGGGACAGAGTGTCCGCAACCTAGCTGACAGTGACGGCCAAGAACCAGTATCACTAAGAGTCCAGAGAGAAGCTCATAGAAGATGGGGAAACGTCTGAAGGGCCAGAGTGCTAAGAGACTAGAGGGACAGAGTGTCCGCAACCTAGCTGACAGTGACAGCCCAGAACCAGAATCACTAAGAGTCCAGAGAGAAGCTCATAGAAGATGGGGAAACGTCTGAAGGGCCAGAGTGCTAAGAGACTAGAGGGACAGAGTGTCCGCAACCTAGCTGACAGTGACGGCCAAGAACCAGAATCACTAAGAGTCCAGAGAGAAGCTCATAGAAGATGGGGAAACGTCTGAAGGGCCAGAGTGCTAAGAGACTAGAGGGACAGAGTGTCCGCAACCTAGCTGACAGTGACGGCCAAGAACCAGAATCACTAAGAGTCCAGAGAGAAGCTCATAGAAGATGGGGAAACGTCTGAAGGGCCAGAGTGCTAAGAGACTAGAGGGACAGAGTGTCCGCAACCTAGCTGACAGTGACGGCCAAGAACCAGAATCACTATCAGTTTCTTTCATCCATTGATTTGTGAATTTGTGGAAGATACACAAAAGCTGATAATACTGTAGTAATTTATAGCAGAAAGATAGCCACTGCATTAAAGTGAAATTGCGATAAGATAAAAGTGTTTGGTAATGCATGTTCACCTGGACCAAATTGTAAAATAATTTGTGTTATAAAATTGAATGTGAAAATATACTTTAGTTATAAAAGAAAACTGAGACTTCATAAGAAAGCTTCTTGAATTCAATCAACGAACATTGTATACCTTATAATTTACTTAATTTTATTTTGATATAAATGCCTGTGAATAATTTTGAATGTTAAATAAACGTGTACAGTTTACGTGAATAAGACAAGTAAAGGATGGTCAACCAAAGATATATCATGGAAATATTGACAGTTAAAATTATAGGCCCAAGGTGATGTCAAAACCATGACTATGCACGAAGCGAAGTGAATAAAAGGTCACGCCGTGACACAGAACACTAGTCGTACATAATACATAATAATAATAAATAATAATAATAAGACTTGTAATGCGCACATATCCACCCTGCTGGGTGTTCATATCTTAGTTGCGTTATTTTCAGGGCAGGCATAGTCAATTGACTATGCCCTGGGCATAGTCACTATGACGCTAGCTTGATAGAAAAATGGGGCATAGCTATTTCTATTTTAACCAATCAGATTAGAGATTTCTATACATAAGGTACATTATATAAAAGTCAATATGAATCTACAACCATACACATGGCTTCTTAAGTATGCATGGTCAACCAAACACACATCAGCTGGAAGGGGCTTAAAGCGGCAATCATTTGGGGTGGCACAACAATAAGAGTGTAATAATAAAATATTGACAGGAAATTTAGTCAGAACTGACATGAGTTTTGAATTTCACACAGACAACAACTTTTGAATTTGAGTAATTCCTTGCTGTTATAAAATGTAGAAGAGCTGTAGTTGTTTTTTAACAAAATAGTGAGACTTACTCGGTATGAGTTATAGGCCAGGGTGTTGAGTAGAATAGGAGCTTGCATACCAGCTACATCAGCAATGACCTCTACTTGGACATCAATGGAGTCAGCTGGATCACAAGAGCCTCCTCCTGGGAACAAGAATACATCGCTCAAGAATTAAAGGATTCAGCCATTGTAAGGACAAGACTCAATTATTCTAACTCGTTGCTACATATGGGATCTCATCATCCGATACCAAACGTCTTCAGCGCGTCCAAACCCTGGGCTGTCAAACTGATTGTTAAGTGTTGTAAGTATGACCACCTAACACCACTCTGCTATCAACTCCACTGGCTCCCAGTCCATCCATCAATTGTTTTCAAGATCCTCACCATTGTATGCAAATGTCTTCACAATACCACTCCTCATCAATTTCATTCTGCTATTAAGCCGCTTTGCAAATGTCTTCACAAAACTATTCATCATCAATTTTATTCTGCTATTAAGCCGCTTTGCAAATGTCTTCACAATACCACTCCTCATCAATTTCATACTGCTATTAAGTCGCTTTGCAAATGTTTTCACAATACCACTCCTCATCAATTTCATTCTGCTACTAAGACGCTTTGCAAGAAACATCTCAAAACTTTCCTGTTCAATGGTTGATTGCTAAGGACCCTGTCTTTCCCATTATAAGTGCCTTTATTTATTTGCTTATTGTTCTGTTTCTGTAAATTATATTCTTCTTAATATTATTAAGGACACTGGACACTATTGGTAATTGTGAAAGATCAGTCTTCTTACTTGGTGTATCTCAACATCTGCATATATGCATAAACTAACAAACCTGTGAAAATTTTAGCTCTATTGGTCGTCAAAATTGCGAGATAATAATGAAAGAAAAAACACCCTTGTCACACGAAGTTGTGTGCTTTCAGATGGTTGATTTCGAGACCTCAAAATCCAATTCTGAGGTCTCGAAATCAAATTCGTGGAAAAGTACTTCTTTCTCAAAAACTATGGCACTTCAGAGGGAGCCGCTTCTTACAATGTTTTTAAACTATCAACCTCTCCCCATTACTCGTTACCAGGTACGGTTTTAAGCTAATAACTATTTTGAGTAACTACCAATAGTGTCCACTGCCTTTATTAGGCCACATAAAAATAAAACAATTGTTGATCGTCCTTTTTTTTTTCGGCTGGGGGAGGGAGGGAGTTGTTTTTTTTGTTTTTTTTTAAGTTTTGTTGACATGCCAAATATGAAATCAAGAATAAAGAAATAATCACAATCACTATAAAACAGAGGGTTTGTGTGTTTTGATGTTTTCAATAGTTTTGTCAAACAAATTTAACTCGTAACTTTAAACCTGTACATTTTGAAAAAAATATAAGCTGAAAAGGTTGTTTTTTATGATAAAAAAAAAAAAACGGTCAGGCGGGGACGATCAACAATTATTTTTTTATGTGGCCTTATAAGGGGAGTATGAGCAAACAATTTGCTGTTTTGATACACAGCAGAGCTGCCAATAATATTTGCAATCAGGGACATTTAATACAACAACCAGGGATATATTTGAAATTACATTCAACATAACGGGGGAAAGGTTGCTTTTAAAATGTTGTTCATCAGAGTATGGATTGAAAGATTTGTGTAATGTCAGGGAACTTTCTGCAGAACCAGGGAGAGTTTATCAGCATTAATTGAACAGCATTTTATGGAGAGAAAAGTGGCAGTAGCTGTATTATTTAAAATGAAGACAAAGTAAACCCCAAAAATAATACTGAGAATGAAATGATTATTGACTGCTGCTGAATATCAACGCTTAATTTCTACATTAATTGTTGTTTCGCCATTTTTCTGATAATAATAATACAGTAACTGTGTTTATTAAGAGCTATTGGAAACAAGTGATGCGAGTGGCACATCACTGGTTACCGATAACTCTTTTAACTATAGGAAAGTGCAGAGAGAGGACCAGTTTTTCCCAAGTCTTAGCTGGTCGACAGAATCTTTGTTCTGTTTTGTCTTCCTTCTTTCTTCAGCGCCTTGTATCCTTAATTTGGCAATTTGGGCCCACAAAGAGCTGCCTCAGCAGAAAATATTGCTTAATTAGTTTCTGCTAAGCACAGATACGCAAGATACCAGTTATAGATAGTACACATTGACATAGTAATTTGGCTGCTAACCCTATTTTGGTAAGCAAGATTTTGTTGTGCTTACATACGGTTTGAGCTTAGGCAGCTCTATGAAAATGGGCTGAGCTACAATTTGATGAATCCATACCTAGTGTAAAGTAGAACCTCATATTGCCTGCGTTGGTTGCATCTATATACGGTGTGCAGACTGACCGGTACTCCTCACCACTGAACACCAGTGAGACTCCAGAGTGCACTACGCCACACATCTCACTTAAATGACCACCAGAGATATTCCAACTGTAACAAACAATAACAACATCAGTTTGAACTGATAGTTTCTAAAACTTTAAACTGGTAGCGGCCTGAAATACCCTATGGAATGGCGAAACAGAAATTGAAAGTAAGCTGAAATAAAACATGAAGGTACATCTCCACAGATTTTGTAAAAAATAATTGCATTTCATGCTAAAAGCTTACACTTATGGTTAAGGTGGAAAATGTTTCAATCACACTAGATTTCAATCATGACTATGAAACTCAACATGGGTTAAGTTAACGAGCTGAATTGTGGGCGAGTCTCACACAATCTCACAGAAGCCCAAAATAATTCATTTTATCAATTAATTGATCAAATGCTTTATACTCGGCATAAAGCTGGGTGGTGCAAGTTGTTGTGCATAAATGGTGGGGTGACTGGTGGCCAGTCTATGTGAGTTTAGCAATGCTGAGCACTAACAGGTCATGTGACTGGTTGGGTGGCCTCTGCGGGCTATTTGCATGGATACAAGGGATCCACCAGTGTGGGTTGTTAACCAATCAGCAAGCAGCTGAGGTCAGTATTGGGTTTTTGATTGGGTAAGGGCATTGGCCAATCATAGGTTTAGATTTCAACTTCTAACCAACTGGGTTGCATTATCTAAGAGGGCCCTTTTTGGGGGGAAAAGGGTTAAAAACCACTTTTGTCAAAGTTTTTGTTGGGCGTTTGTCTAGTCGGTTTGCCCTGTGTTTGGCATCCGGCTCCTTGCCAGCCAATAAATATGTTTTATTACAATCTTTTTGACTGGCAATAAACCCAGCTTTAATCTGTGACCAAAATCTCAGAAATGGTGTATGTTAGCTAACTGTGTCTGAGTATATATGGTTAGTAAGGTGCCATTTTTGTTATCATTGTCAATTTTTCAAACAAAGCTTTGTTTATCTTATTTATCTTAGAAAACAAATTATATATTTGAGATGCCCTTGGGGTGTATTCAAACGCTTTATAAGAACATTGTTTTATAACGATGGAAACTTGCCAGGTGACAATAATTAACTTTTAGTTTTTAAATAAAAAACAATGATACACAGATTTGAATAAAACAAGCAGACAAATTACATTTTGATTAATTGTACTGTCACGGCCTCTGAAAACGGTTTTTGATTCCAAAACAAGTTGTTAAGGTTGCCGAAAACATAGGCCAAATTTGGCCAGTACCTTGCTTCTTACCAGAGGGTGCTTTTTCTTGCAACGTCTTAAAGTGCACTGGACATGTTTGGTAATTGTCAAGGCCAGTCTGCCTACTTGGTGTATCCCACATATGCATAAAATAACAAACCTGTGAAAATTTTGGCTCAATTGGTCATCGCATTTGCAAGAGAATAATGAAAGAAAAAACCCCTTGTTGCATTACTTTGTGTGCTTTCAGATAACTAATAAAAGGCTTCAGGTGATTTTGTTTATTATTTAAGTGAGAAACTTCCTCTTTCTCAAAGACCAAGTTACTTCAGATGGAGCCATTTCTCACAATGTATTAATACCATCAACCGATCTCCATTGCTCGTTACCAAGTAAGTTTCTATGCTAACAAATATCGTGAGTAATAACCAATAGTGTCCAGTGTCTTTAATGAAAGCCTAGAACTTTTTTGAATCTGTACAGCTATTTAAATTTGAGTTTTTGGTAAAAATGCTTAAAATGATCTTGAAGCTTACTTTAGTGGTAACCTGTCCCCATCAATGTGTTCTTCAAGGATGATGTCAGATGCTGGGATGTAGAGATTTAATTCCTGCGTCGTTGCAAACTGATTGACATCACGGTCACTCTTACTTCCATGGAAGAATAGAGCATTACTCTCTGAACGGCAGGCAGACTGAAAGGAAAAACAATTAGTGTCTCAGTATGCTTTATAATTAATGGCTCAGGATCGCCGGCTTGTTCCAACAGCACGGCGCATCACAGAAACAAACAAATAAGAAGTAAAGATACACACATGGTGTTACCGCAAACCAAATATATATTGATACCTCACCATGCAATCCCTCAAATCCTATAAAGATAAGATGTTTTGGAATAAAAAAATTTATAGTATTCATAAAAACCTGTACAAATCTTGTAGTTTCAAAATACTTCAGATGTTGTACAGTAGCACTGAAAAGCCAATTTGCCAATCAAATACATATCACTAAAGTAATACGATAGTAACAGTTTTAATACTATAAATAATAAAAAACAAAGTCACAAAAATATAAACAGAAACAAAACCATTAGTCATAAGATCATTTTGGTAAGGCACCATAGGTCTAGTGTACTGGCATTGATGGGTGATGGTTTCTGGCTCACATAGCAAGCATCCTTGTTAACAGGTTTCCTCAGGCTTCTGAGCTACAATGACTAAGTTCACTTGTGAGGCATTCTTGGTTTTATTTCCAGAAATCTATAATAATAAGTATGTATTACGCAAAATGTGAAATTATACAATAATTTATTCCAATAAACCCTCACAATATTAGGGTTGGGTGAGAGATAGGATTAAAATTAGGAAAATACATCAGGGGTGCCAAAACACAGGGATGTCGACAAATAAAAGTGTTGAAACATAGGGACTGTCAGCATAGTCACAGTTGGCACGTGGCTATATTATGACCTTACAACCAGCGCATGCGTGCAGTGCAGACGTGCAAAAAAACACTCAAAATATTTACAGCATAAACCTACCTTGATATTACCACCAGGAAAGAACAGCCAGTTGTCCATGCGTATTGGATCAAAATCCTCCTGCAAGAAGCGGGGTGTGTTGGCTGAGCTTGTTATTAAGACGTTATCTAATGCCCAACATCCATAGAAACTGTGAACGTCCATAGCAAGGTCTTGATGAAGACGAAGACAGACACCTGACTGACGAGCCTCAAAAGGGAGATGCATTATGTGAATGGTAGTGTGGCCATCAGTTGGGACTCTGGGCACAAAATACAAAAATAAAATAATTGTAATTTTATAATCATCCTAGGCCTGGAATTTCTTGAAGTGGTCATGGCCTCTGTTGCCCCTGGTCTTGGCCTTGGTGCCCCTTCAAAAGTTTCTCATACACTTTAGGAGTTTCCAATGGAAATGCAATATAAAAATGGTCCTGCCCTTTTAAATGTGAAACTCCAGGCCTGAAGGACGAGGCTATAACACAGTCAACCACACATATGCAAGGGAACCTTCAACAGCCAGCCACATCGACCCACATATAACCATGGAGTACAGATGGAGACTAAACAAAATTTTTTTACAGGAGCACACTTGAAAGATGGCAGGTCTGATTTCAGGCTGATGTGACATTAACATTAAGATTAGTAAATCTAAAATGGCCACTTTCATAGAGTTGAGAAAGTATTTAAACAGCATCATCTATCAAAGTTTTGTTGGTGTAAAATGAGAGTACAAAGTTTGACTTACCGTATCTTCTCAATCAGATGCCAGTCTACTCGGTCATTGATGGCATAGGATACAGACAGACTGTAATCACCAATGCCAGGCTTGCAAATACCAGAACCTGCAAAGACAAATAAAGTCAGGTATGGTCAATGATTCTCAGGGTGTCTGTCACAGCATGGAGGGTCACAGCATAGAGAAAGAGTTTGTACTGCGACCAGAAAGACGTGTTTACAAACAGACTACAAGAAAGGCAGGGAAAGAAACCACTGAGACAACCTGATCCTAGAATCTGTCCTTATGGGCAGGGGAGCAAGGATAATGACAGCTATTTGTTTATGTACATGTATATACACTTGTACTTGGGATTAAACTCAGAATCTCCAGGGCCATAGATGAAGGCCATGTGAAATGAGGCAAGGTGGACTCAACAGCAGGGCCCAATTTCATTGAGCTGTTAAGCACAACAGTTTTCTTAGCATGACATTTCTTCCTTGATAAAAACCGGATTACCAACCAAATTTTCTTTTGTTGCATATTGCTTGTTACTGGTATTCAGCTGTTGTTTGCTTATCCTAAAAATCACATAGAAATTTGGCTGGTAATCCTGTTTTTATCAAGGCGAAAATTTCATGCTAAGCAAATATGTGTGCTTGGCAGCTCTATGAAATTGGGCCCAGATCTCTGGCATAATTCACAAGCCTCGAAGTGTGACGTCAGATGTTCAGGCAATAACCTGATCCTCACTTTAGCTTATGAAATGTATTAGAGGGCAGAGTAACAGTCCTTTAGTAAGGCAGACCCTCGCTCCTTAGCGGACAAGCATTCATCAAAAATCAAAACAATTGTATGAGGAATAAAATAAATATTCTATATCTTATTTCAAAATAAGATTATAATACACAGCACAGCATCAGCTGGGCAGTAAGAATTATAACATAAAGGTTAAAGATCACAAAGTAACTTTGCACTACAACATAATACAACACACTTTACAGGCAAGACAAGAACCACTTGCTTCAATTCAATGAGTTAAAAAAATGTTCCTTCAATAAAATGATTAAGAAACCCAAGCAGAGTCACAATCATTTGGAAGCACAAATTAAGGAGAACTACAAATTGTAAAATATTGTGTGTTCTTAATCACTCAAGGAAAAGACCAATCACAAGATTGAGGGCGCACTTGGCATTGTGCCGTTCTACTGCTACTATCTTTTGAAGATTAAATTATAGTTGTTCGCCCTACTTAAAGTTTAGACGTTATTGTGTGGATTTAGCACTCTTGGTACATGCTCATCATTTTGCACCTGTGGATGTCCTCTGCTCAACTGCAAAGATGTGGTGAAACATAACATCAGAGCAGCAGGCAGATTGGGAACACCTGGCCCAAGACTGATCTGCATGGCGCCATCTGGGCCAAATAAAGCTGCTTAGCACGAAATTTGCTCAGCATGAAGTTTCTCCCTTGATAAAAACAGGATTACCAACCAAATTTCCATTTGTTCAGCTGATGTTTGCTTATTCTGAAAATTACAAGGAAATTTGGTTGGCAGCTCTATGAAATTTGGCCCTGGTCCAACAGGCTGCTGAGTGGGTACAGGATGCATGGGCACAGAGCCAAGAGGAACTACAAGCACGCAGGCATGCCCTGCTGTTAGTGTTAGAGCTACTACCTCTGCCAGCATCGACTGACGGCCTGACGCAGGAGAAGCATCTTGTCTACCATTTCCACCATTTTGCATTTAAAAGCGCTGCTCTTTGTGGGCCGCCCGTACATACGCACTTTAAGCCATTCACAAAATTCTCGGTTCTTCATGGACGGGCTAAAAAGTCATGTGCTGGTGGTAACGCACAGAGAATGATTATGGGAGACAGGCCTTAAACCACTATGGAAGCGCTAAAGTCATGTGTTGGTGGAAGATGAACGTTGGAGATAGGCTAATGGCTGCCCCCCTGCCAGAACCCGCGCGGCCGATCTAGGTACATCCTATATCTATGAATACGATTTGAATTGAATTGAAAAGGTTGCTCAATGGCCCATCCTGTGCACCACTCTTAAGTAGGTGTGCGCGTTTCATTGTTCATTCATCATTCCACCCCTAAGATGGCGGAGTATTGACGACAATGCCGTAATGCGTATGAACAGTCCACACATAATAAGTCACTTGATATTGCTATTTCAACCTTAGTCATTCTCATCCATCAAAAGGTTTTAAAGGCCTACAGATACTGGCCACAAAACACCAAACCAATTACCATCACCAAAATGTCCTTCATATGCACTTGAATATGGAGTAGTGCTAATGGAATGTGGTTTCTTTATTCATTAAACTGATTGAATTTAATTGTTTGAAATGACGGATGGGTTCAGCTTTACAGACACTTCCAATAAACCTCTTAATCCACACCCGAGGGATACAAAAATGGGAAAGAAGAACACCAAATAGAAATTTGTGAGATTTGATGAACCAAGGACATCAACTACAGGTGATTTGGTCCTTGCTCTTTGGGTGAACCAAGGACGTAAAATACAAGCTATGCTAAAACCAACAGACACTAATCCCGACTGACTATGGAATTACAGTACATTCCATCAATGTGTAGCAATCCTGGGCTCCATGGCTCAATCATCAAGAATGCCCTCTAGTGTTAATTGATGTCAAATGACCTGGAACTAAATGGCTTATTCAATTATACCCAAATCAATCCTCTAAGCAGACTTTTCAAGGTTGAGCATTGGACCTCTTGCAACTCCTATCAAGGAATCATGAACACTGGACTGCGTTAGAAGTCTCATATTTTATAGAGCAATAATAGACCTTATGCATTGATGTCATCCAGCCGCAACCTTTGAGGTCAAACAGTGACGAAACAATCAAAACGCACATAGATTGGCCAATGAACAACCTCCTTTTGACCTCAAGGCGAGGGCGCCGTACTGAAATGACATCATGTGCATAAGCTCTATACTTTTTGAAGTAAACATTTACGGCTTGTTCTCCACCCAATCCAATAACAAGTTTTCGAGGTTTTTAAAGATTGTTATTACCCAGTAGAGCAAATATATATGTTTTTTAGTGAAAATAATGTACTTTGGGAGTTGAAATATTCAGCTTGATTTAACCAATACTATTTTTAGGTTTTAAAACTTGTTCCAACTTCCAAGCATCAAATTGTATCACAGATTTCCTTACAAAGTTAATAAAAACACTGCGTTAAATACAGTATATAAAATGTGTAAGCCCAACATTGTAAATCAAAGACACTTAGTACCGTCTTTAAAGCACAGAGTGCACTTTGAATCATGCGTGAACCCTCGGGTGTCAACACTTCCGATCTTCCCAACTACTTTATCTATTTAAATATCAATAAAGCATTGTACAGGATATTAAGTGTTTATACTGCTTTCAATCCATGCACCTCTGAAAGCATTCATAATAATCAGGGAAAAACTTACAAACAAACTTTACAAAAGACCCCCCCCCCCCCAAAAAAAAAAAAAAAAAAAAAAAAAAAAAACGAGAGCTTCTTGAACTCTTTACAAGTGTTTTTCCCCAACAAGTTGCTTACATTGTCATGCTTTTGAGATCATTGTATTTTAAAAATTCCTCCATGTGCAAGTTTTACATTTAGCCTTTGCTTATAAAAGGGGAAGTTCAATAGGTTTAGTTGGTTACCCTGACTGGCAAATATCAAACTTTAAAGATGTTTTTTGTATTTTTATAAGGGAGGCTGCATCTTGTCAGGGCAAGGAAAGCAGTTATCAACTTTTGAAGAGGGGGGGGGGGGGGTATAGAGGGTGGTGGTGGGGGTCTAGGGGCACACACATGTAATGGTCACCTTTGACTAGACAGCAAATGTCTCTCATCACATTATTTCCTCTAAACAAACAATTTTGATGCCATGTGTTTTCCACATCATTCATACTGCTGGTATCCAAGGCGTTTCTGTGTCAATGCGCCTCAATTGGCACAAATTGACGCCAACAATTCTACCAGCTGGTGCATCCAACAAGTAGAAATTAATGTTTGTCACGGCACGGTGGACGTGCAGTAATTCAACAAGTACCAAACAAGTACTTTTCCATGACGAATTCGACCTTTCAAAAATACTTACTACACAAAATTATTATACAACCTAAGAGGTTAAAATGTGACAAGAGGTTTGATGTTATTTTTAAAGGCAACACAGCTGTGCTGATCTTTGATAAAGATGGGGTTTAGTACTCTAGGAGGCATACTAGTCTGGCTAAAAAACCTTTGCACAAAGTTTCAAAAAAAGTAAGCAAAACAGTTTGAATACTCAAATGGTTTGATTATTGGGAAAGGAGTTTTGAATTGAGTAGTGTCTTTACAACTTATACAAGACACAAGCAGGCTGGCTGGCCCTAGTACGAACTGAAGATTAGTAAAATCTAGCCTACCTCTTAACATTACAAGCAGTTTCTCTTAATTAAAGCACAATCACCACAAGAAAGTAATTATGTTTAGACCGTTACATTTAAGTTGAGGTGGAAGGTTGATAGGGAAATTGTAGAAGATTCTGGCAGCATGCCTCCAGAAAGTTAGGGATTTGCGCAAAGGGAATTGTGCAAATTAAAAGTGTGGCAGGTAGGCCTATACAGTAGGTTATGGCATGTGCCTTTGAGTTTGATGATATAAGCATGACATTTGGCAGACTATCAGAATATCATGAAAACAATATCCATGGCTGTTGAGCCATCGCAGATTTGTCCCCTGAAAAAAATACACGTTAAACTGGAGGTGAATGGTTCAAATCCACCTCTAGTCGATTTGTTCAGAGCCCCAAATAGCACACAATTTACCAAACCAGTTTCCCTCATGGTTATTCAAAAAATTTTCATCAAGGTGACTCCATAGCTGCCGCTTCCCAGGTTGTACTTGTAAACTTGGTTGGGATCTCTGGCTACACGGCAACTAACAGTTGTTTGGCTTCTGACGGGCACCCCCAAATGGAGATATTGACAAAACAGGGAGACCGCTAACATAGAGCTAGATAGAACATAGCACCGAGCGTAACTATTAAACATTTACCAGTCAGTTTCTCATGTGGTTTACAACTTGATATAATCCCCCCAAAATATAGGTACAATAACCAGTAATGGCAACTGAAAATGATGCTCCGAAGGCCCTTATACAAATATTGAATTCTTTTGAGTTACCCTTTTTGGGATCTAATAAAGATTATTGTACTGTATTGTATTGTAATACTTTTCGCATGGCAAACTCCAACTGTGCGCCAAATCCCATGCTTGTACATTGTAGCATCCAAAACACTGTCTGCCCCATCTAAAAGGATAGACCAGTATTTTGAAGAGTTACAAGTGACAACTTGATGAAGAAGATGACCCACTGTCCTTGGTGACACCCCTGCTGAGTAAGATCTTTCCAGCGTTCCATCAAAACTTCAATGGTTCTTGATTGAAATGTTGAAGGTTTGCCTCGCAATTAAGAACCATGAGAATCTAAAACAGACCTTTATTTGGTGTAAGTTTGTTGTGATTGAATCTTCTTTACAGCAGGGAGTGATTGAGTTCTGGGAGGGGGCAGAGTTGATTGAAGGGTGGGGAAATGAAGAGAATCTAGTCCTGATTTTGGAATGAGTTGCAAGGTTGCATGTGTTTGTGATTGGGGGGGGGGGTGCAAAAGACACAGTTTTGACCCCTCCCTGGAGTCTACATAGTCTTTTATCAAGAAGCTCAAGTTTCTCCTGTCCCACAAGTCATTGTTATAAGTAGGTATTCTTAAAAATGTCATGGACTACAGGAACATCATGAACCAAGACTAGGTCTCCATTGCTGTGCTGAACATCTTAGCTGCTTTTTCCACAAACTTTTAAACACAACAAAATCTACAAACTTTAAGTGCTATTCTGGTGACACAGCTGTCCTCTTTGTTGCTACTGCCATGCTACTGCTAACTGACAGGTTCTATCACAACTCTTCCCGATATTGACAAGACACAGTAAGAAACCCCCTAGGCACTTCTAAAGACTCTTGTCACAAGAGGCAATTTACAGGCAACCAGTTCCAGGCAATCTTGAGACTGATAACATTCACACTTTCATCTTGATACAATTTTGTTGGGAATAAGCAAAGTTTTCTTCAAGTACGCGCTAATCCACCAATCAGATTGGCAGAATGTAATGGTGATATTAAGCTATACTGCACGGCTAATATCACTACCTGCGTCTTGTGTGTTCTATGTCACGTGTCAAGTTTGTTTGAAGATAAATACTTTGTCACACGCGCACTCGTGGAAATACAGTCGGCCTCGTTGGATATGGGACGCAGAAGCACTATGTTTTCCAGATTCCACTCGCACTTGTGTGATAACTTATAATATTACTAGGAAACCATTGCATGGTCTACCGAAGTGTGACATGGCCTTAACAGTTTTGCCTTTTCATTTGAGAATGCATTCCAATGCACATGTATTTCATCAATCAACAAGTGCTTTTAAGCTTCTTTACCTGTCAAACAGAAATACCACTCTGGTGAAAATTGTTCAGGTTAAAGGCAGTGGAAACTATTGGTAATTACTCAAAATAATTATTGGCATAAGACCTTTTTTTGGTGCAAGTTATGGGGAGAGGTTGATGGTATAAAACATTGTGAGAAACGGGTCCATCTGAATTGCCATAGTTTTTGAGAAAGAAGTAATTTTTCACGAATTTGATGTAGAGACCTCAGATTTAGAACTTGAGGTCTCGAAATCAACCATCTAAAGGCACACAACTTCGTGTGACAAGGTTTTTTTTTCTTTCATTAGTATCTCGCAACTTCGATGACCGATTGAGCTCAAATTTTCACATGTTTGTTATCTAATGCATATAATGTTGAGATACACCAACTGTGAAGGCTAGTCTTTGACAATTACCAATAGTGTCCACTGCCTTTAAACTGTGTCTTAGAAAGCACAAAATAAACACAAAGTAACTCACTCAAGGCAAACTGCACAACTGTTGCGGATGTCAGATTCAAATGGGCAGTGCTTAACTCTCGTCTCCCGAGGGCGTTGCAGAAAACCATGGCGTTACCATGGAGAACTGTACCGCATGTGTTGCTGATATTACCGCCATGCATTTCCGACCTGAAACGATCAACATTCAATGCTAAATTTCAACAGTCAAATAGGCATACATCCCACTGAATGTTCATACTCGGGTACCTCCATTTAAAATCTTGATTTTTCAGATTACAAGTTACAAGAGTGAAATGTTACATTTTATAAATATAAGCTAAAATATATTTTATAAATATAAGTTTTTAAAAACCATTTTCACATTTACAGGCACAAAATGTATCTGATTTCACATACACCTCAGATTATTTACTACAAAATAGTAAATAACACAATAAAAGTGCTGACAAGGGCCTGGTTTTATAAAATTCATATAGAAACAACAGTTTAAATGACTAGTAGAAGTGCCCCGCCCCCCCCCCCCCCCCCCCCCCCTCTCTTCTTGAAACAAATGGTGTACCCCTTGTGCCTTCCTAAAATGTTACCCTACACATGCTCCGGTGCTGAGCCATGCGCTAAGAACTAATTTAGTCTAAGCTGAATTTTCTTCCATGATGCAAGTTCCTAAAAATATGAATGCAGGCTGGTTTGTTTTCATTGTAACTCACATGAATTATGTTGAAATGATGAAAGCACTATGAATAATTCAGTGGATGATTACATGTAGCTTGATGTTTAAGAAAGCAATCGTGTCGAGCCAGAATCAAATGCTGTCTTTATAAGAAATAACTATAACTAGTAAACTCAAACGTACAACCATGTGTAAATCTCTTCAGAGAGAGAGAGAGAGAGAGAGAGAGAGAGAGAGGAGTGTTGGCTCTGAAAAGAGCCGGTATGGTCTCCATGTTTTTAACAGTGTAACACCCTGCTCATCTTCAGCAGCATGTAGTAGAGGTCCCGTCGAGACCAAATCGGCTGTTAACAGAACTAACACTCCTCCCAAAAGACATTTACACATGGTTGTACCCGTAACCTGTTTTCCACACCGTGCAAAGCTTCAAATATCACTTGCTCTATTGAAAATTTAAACATGAACAGTTGTGGAAGGAAAAAGAGATTGAAACGGGCAATCTTTGGCGACTCACCAGAGAGTGTAGTCCAGAGCCACCGAGGAGTCAAAATCATCCCTCAATATCACCCCATCACTGTGTACAGAAGCTGTCAACATAAACCAAAATATTAGCGTGGGTACAAGGGAGGGAGGCAACACAACTCCTGCCTCCAACTGACATGGGCACCTCCTCAAAGCTAAAACATCAATCATCTTGCTTCATTCATTAGGAATGTTCCCATCATAGTGGTTTCGATTGGCAATGCATTGTTCCCCAATCTGCTCCCCTAAAAAAACTAACAGGGAAAAAACCCTCAGCTGGACAAGCTAACCAGATAAAGCAGCATAAATCTTTTGGGTTGTTTGTTTTCGGGATGGTCACAATTGAGAACATGTTTATTTTCTCAAGACAGAAAAAGTGGGAAAGTATTGACTCAAATCGTGTGATACTTTCTCATCCCAGGCCGTAGCTGGTTAGGCTCAGTTTCTTGACATTTTGACCTACAGATATTGAAGACGCTTTAAGTATGAAAAACATCTTGGGTAGGCCTGTTTCTTTCTGAATGATTAGATAAGAATGTTCAACTCCATCCTCAAGGTAATAATTTTGCTCTGGAATAAATGAACTGGAATCCTGTAACTTAAACTGAATTCCCATGGCATCATTTTGAATTATGCTATAGAAGGACATGTTGATGTAACTAAAGACAATGTTGTCTTTGAAAGGTATCCAGATCTTATAGCAGATGGTACTCATTACGGAACAGTGTTAAGAACCAAGGCAAAAGATTCTCAATATAATGGGTAAAAAAACAACATAGTCTTCAAAGACTTGCTATCAGCGTCAAAGACGCTAGCATCAAAGATTGGTTTTTGTCAATTTAATACTGATTGACAGGCAAACAAAATGTTTATATAAATTTTAATGAGTTTTTTTTATTAAGGTTATTGTTTTATGTGGTATTGTGGTATCTTGTGCAATTTAACATTTTAATATTTTATATGTTGCTGTACAAAAGGATTTTAATGTATTTTGCATTATGCATTTCATGTATTTTTATATACTTGACGAATAAACCATTCAATTGAATTCAATTCAATTCAAATTATAAAGAAAGATACAATAAAAATCACAAGTGAAAGTTTCAGCTGAATACAGTGTCTACTTGCTGAGGAATTTTGTTTAAACATCACCATCGAGAATGCTGATTCCGCAAAACATATAATAATATAGAAAATGTAATGTTCACACAAACCTAATTGTGGCCTGAATGGAGGGGGTGTGGCCATCCCTCTTTCACATAGCTGCAAGGAAAGGGCATCCTTCAATACAACCTGCTGGTTCAGAAACGCATTCACCCTACGAACAAAAATGAATCAATTAAATAGTTAGTTCATTACACCCCACAAAAAACAGTTAATAAGGTAAAAAGCCGACTTGTGAAATATGTAAATTGTACTCGCGTCCATACTAGCATTAAATAAGGGACTACCTAATTGTAGAGGCTGATGGTCACGTGACACATCTGCCCAGGCCTTGAAATAATAACCCACAGCACCAACAACAATTGCCCTGGTTTTACTGTGGTGAACTTTGCAAAGTTCAAATACAAATTTACATTTTCCTTATTTCCTTCAAGAGTGAAGATTAAGACCTGTGTTTTGCTGGTCAACAGGCTTACGTCTATTACTGTAAACGCCTGCGCACTTCACTAAATAACGCACAGTGACATTGACTACCAAAGGCACATCTAAGATTATTCTCATGATGACGCGCATCTAAGATTATTCTGATGATGACGCGCATTTAAGATTATTCTGATGATGACGCGCATCTAAGATTATTCTGATGATGATGCGCATCTAAGATTATTCTGATGATGACGCGCATCTAAGATTATTCTGATGATGATGCGCATCTAAGATTATTCTGATGATGACGCGCATCTAAGATTATTCTCATGATGACGCGCATCTAAGATTATTCTCATGATGACGCGCATCTAAGATTATTCTCATGATGACGCGCATCTAAGATTATCCTGATGATGACGCGCATCTAAGATTATTCTCATGATGACGCGCATCTAAGATTATTCTCATGATGACGCGCATCTAAGATTATTCTGATGATGACGCGCATCTAAGATTATTCTGATGATGACGCGCATCTAAGATTATTCTCATGATGACGCGCATCTAAGATTATTCTCATGATGACGCGCATCTAAGATTATTCTCATGATGACGAGCATCTAAAATCTACCGATTAAAAAATAACATCATCAAGGAATACTATACTAGTCAAAGACCCAACTACTGTTTTTGTAAGATATTTTGAATGCCAAGATCAAAATAAGTACACAAAACTCAAACTCGATTGCTGATGACATTTTTATGTTAGATTATGTGGTATGTTTGTTTGAAACATTAGAGAACATGAATTAATTTGTTACTCAGTAAATCCAGTGGACACTATTGGTAATTGTCACTTGGTGTATCTCAACAAATGCATAAAATAACAAACCTGTGAAAATTTGAGCGCGATCGGTCGTCGGAGTTGCGAGATAACTTTGAAAGAAAAAAACCACCCTTGTCACACGAAGTTGTGTGCTTTCAGATGCTTGATTTCGAGACCTTAAGTTCTAAACTTGAGGTCTCGAAATCAAATTCGTGGAAAATTACTTCTTTCTCCAAAACTACGTCACTTCAGAGGGAGCCGTTTCTCACAATGTTTTAGACTATCAACCTCTCCCCATTACTCGTTACGTAAGGTTTTATGCCGATAATTATTTTGAGTAATTACCAATAGTGTCCACTGCATTTAAATAAAAGGGCGCACTGGAAAAGAGGATTGTTTCACAGAATTTGTTTTTTACATCATCAACTTGTAAAGGATTTGAGGCATTGCATGGTGAGGTATCAATATATATTTGGTTTGTAACACCATGTGTGTACCTAATATGTCAGGTAGAGTTTGTTCTCAGAGAACTGTCTTTCTTCTATAGGTCCAAAGGGGCTTACTCTTTGCTTCTACTGCCCCAGAGTAGATTAATGGGATGTTCTACTTGATTTTTACTTATTGATAAACCTGTCATGTTTATCTTTAAGTTTATTGAACCAGACTTCAAATTTGACCAGACATTTGAAAAACAACACATCAAGGCCCAGACACCCACACATAATACAAACAGGCTGGTCCATTACAATGGAAATGGCTTGGGTTTAAAGGGGGAAACACTTTTTTTTAAAGATTTGTATTTATTTTGGAGTTCCTTGAAAGTTTTTTTTTTTTAAACCAATGACAACATAAGCCCCCCTTGGTTAGCCATTGGCACTGATGAAACGTGCATGCATGAATAACTATTATTGGCTGAGAGTCTTGCGCATCGCGTAAACGCTTTCATTGTTCGTCTTGAAACAAAGATGGCGTCCAATGCAATGGGATCCTTCACACCTTTTTTTAAAGACAGTTGAAAAAAGCTGATCCTGAACTAGCAATTATTACAATGACCCTCTGTGATTATGGGGCGGGGCAGTAACAGGTTAGTGTTTTTCATTTGTTTATTCCCCTTAAGAGCAAACTTTTAAATTTTAATTTGAAATTATAAACTCTATTTTACACACAACTTGACACACACAGCAATATAGCGTTTGAGTGCAATCTCCTTTTTGTATTATAATTATGTTTTTATCGTTGGCAGGGGTCTGGTTTTACACATCTCTAGATGACAGTTTTTATACTTTTGTATAACCTTGACAGCCCCTGTCCAACTAGTGTGTGTAATATGTCTAAAGATTTAAAATAAAAAATAAATAAATATAAGAGTCATGTTGGGAAAAGGTAAGGCTTATAATTTTCAGGAGAAGGTCAAGTCTATATCATTGGAGATGAACGGGCTGTGTGTCCGATTCCTCAATTTGCACATGGTCTCAGGTTGAAGGGACACGTTGCCTTGGATCGGGCGAGTTGGTCTATGAAAAAGTTTTTGAAAACTGTTTGTTATAAAATAGATGGTTGAAAAGATGTTTTAAAAGTGGAATACACACTGTAATGACCCCTACAAAAATGCCTCGAAATTACAGTTTTCCTTTTACATCTTGAACCTTCTGCCTCCATGAACAAACACAGCACGCAAAATAGCCGACCGTGCTAGTTTGCAAAATAAATGGCAAACCAGGCAGTTTTGAGGCATTGTGTGGATCATTATATTCTAAAACATATGTCTAGCCATATGCCTTTCCTAACAAACAGTGTCAAACACTTTATAGATCAACTTGCAGGAAGGATTCAAGGCAACATTTCCCTTTAATTCTTACTCTTTAACATTGTTGTTTACACGACATACACATTTCCTACTTGAGAATCCGTTTGGCAGTGCTTTTAGTATCTGGCCACTTGACAGTGCATTAATGTTCACCCATGTTGAGTGATTGTCAAAGCATTAGAGGCAATCATAGCAACCACTCTCTTCCCAGAACTACTCAGCCATTCCATTGTGACTCGCGTGACAATCTCACTGGTTTTTCAACTTTTGAAAGATCTATACTCCAAAATATAACACATGGCTCTCATGTAACTCAATTTATATAAACTTAGTGAAGAGCCCTACAACAAAAAATAAAAAAGGAAAACAAATTGTGTAGGTATCATGTTTTTATAGGAGTTCCAAAAATGTGACTCGCGTGACTGCCAAAAAATGAAAGGTGTTGCATCCCTGTATGCCATTGCCCAGTCGTGAGAACTCACGATGAACTGTTTAGTTCCAGATCACTTTTTTTTTAAGTACAAGAGAAGCACTATATTATACTATAAAAAGTACAAAATAAAAAGTTTTTAAAAAATTGAAAATTTGTTAAATGCAACGTGACTCGCGTGACAGAAGTTTGTGACTCGCGTGACAAGTGAGAAAATATACAATAACTAAACAGGATACTGCATAACAAGAACATTTTATTTTATTCAGAACAATCAGAACTTGAAATTGAATCTTTTCATAAAAGGAAGAAACACCTGAAGCAACATTTAAAGGAAAAATAATCTGAACAGGCTTTGACTTAAACATGGTAATGTTGGGGTGGTTCTGAAAAGAATTGGTGGTTTAACAACACTGTCTGGTCGAAACGTTGAGTTGTTAAACCACCGGTTCTTTTCAGAACCACTCAAACCCATAGAGGGAACCCTTACTAGAAATTATTATATTGTTTTGTGATTGGGTAAAGGACTTTTTTCTCACTACGCTTGGCAGAGTGGTTAAGAAACCACAAATTTTGGTGTCAAGTTCTAATGGCATTAGACTGTGTTAGGCTGAGTACATGTAAATCTGATAAGTAATTTCTTTATTGATGCCTCCCTCCAAATCTTACTTAAGAATACTGTCTTAAAATACCCAGTTTCATCAAATATTTTTGTTTGTTCTTGTTTTAAGTTTATCATTCCTTGTATTATTTAAATAATGCAGGAAAATTATGCAGATGTGAGCGTATTGTACAGTGCAGTATGCAGTGTATGTAGTTCAACATGATCTGCTGACAGTGTGCCAGGTTACAATTGTACACTGTTATAATTCATTGTTCTAACAAAAATTTATAAATTCAGGGGCATAGTAGTATGTTCCAGTGGGCTGGGGTTGCTTTGGTAACATTCCATAGACATCATCCCCAGAATACTTTGGTAGCTTTTGCTAACCATGTGCATTAAGTGCATTAGCCGTGACTCGCGTGACAAACTCGAGGGTGTTTTTTTTTGTTTAGGTAGAAGGCCTAGGTAAAAAAAACTAATTAATTCTTGAAAGACCCTTTGAAAAGACCACTATTATGAGAGAGAAGAAAAAAAATGTTGAGGGTCTATAATAGAAAAAATACTATAATCATTTTTTTTGTGACTCGCGTGACAGTAAAACGAGGGTAAAAATTAACTCCCATTTTTCAAAAGTTAATAGTTCAAAAAGGCATATTTAATTTTGGCTGTCCTTACTAATGCCTGTTTGTTGTTTATACATAATGATTAAATCTGAACACCTATTGTTTCATGATTTTTTTTTCAAAACCTGAATTTCAAGGATTTTTCAGACTTTTGTGCACACTTTTTACCCTTTACTCCCAAGGCTGTCGCAAAAACAATAAAGAATATTTGTATAAAGTCTTTTTAGAAGAAGAAGCACTAGGTGTTCTTGTTTCAAAATAAATGAAAAACTTCAACGATAACCATTTTAAATTTTTTACTATGAAGCGCAAATACCACGGAATGGCTGTACTGTCTAGGTAATATATCATGGGTCGAGGCAAATAAATGTTCCAGTCTGGCCCCCCCCCCCTAAAAACCCTCTTCCAAGAATAATTGGTTGATCTGTTTGTTTCATTAAAAAATACTTATAGGGTATATGATTACAATTGATTACACTTCCCCTATTTCTGAGTCTAGTTGGAATTAGGCCTCAATTGGTGGCGCTGGACAGCTTCGTCTTCATTCACAAATTTAAGTTCTCACAATTATAATTACTTGACTATTATTTAAATTTAATTATTTAGAGATATTACTTTATATCCTAAATGGTGTCCTCCAGCTGAAAGATTGCTGTCTAAGGAGTAAGGAATACCAATTCAGTTTCCAGTCAGCCTTTGGACAACATACGTTATGAACCTTATAATAAATACTACGACTATAAGTATAGAGGGATACAACCTGTTTGTACCAAGAGCTGGAGAAGAGTGAGGGTGACTTGTTGTCTCCATTTGTTTTTATATGGCTATGTACAGTAAGCAATAGGATTAGGGCCTGCTCTATAGGCGTGCACAAAAGGACTTACAATAGGCCTTTATACTACACTGGGTGTTTTGGAGTTCATTGTTCACCATTTACACCTGACATTCCCAGAATGGTCATATACAAAAGGGGAATGGTACAATTCTGTGAGTGAAAGCACTAAAGGTAACACATGCTTGGCAGCTGTTAATGGAATTCACTACATACTCACTAATGAAAAGGAGATAAAAACATCTTAACTTAGATGTTTTTTTAAAAGGTGTTAAACAAGTTTGGTAGAGCCAGAGCTGACAAAATAGTCACAGACTGTGTTTATGTTTTCTGTGATCAACCATAAACATGAAATAACAACTCTGTAAACATTTGGGTTTAATCCATGTGCGAGTCAGAATAGAAGAAAATAGAAGAATTCTTTTTTTAGCATGTAAAACAGATTCTCCTTATGCCATTGAACACTTTCTGAACAGAAAGAACAAAAATTAAAAGTTCACAGATTTACAAATATCTTACAGGGTTTACAGAAGGTAATGGTGAAAGACTTCCCTTGAAATATTATTCCATGAAATGCTTTACTTTTTGAGAAAACATTAAAACAAGTATCAATTCTCGTTATCAAGAATAACTTTATTTTAAACACATGTCATGACACGGCGAAATGTGCGGAAACAAGGGTGGGTTTCCCCAATATTTTCTCCCAACTCCAATGACTGATTGAACCTAAATTTTCACAGGTTTGTTATTTCATATATATAAGTTGTTAAACACAAAGTGTGCATTAGGAATCATGACATCAGTTGCGGCTATTTGATGTAGAAAATAGTGCCCTCAGTTTGCTAAAGCTGGAGAACTGTACACAGTCAAACCCAATTAGGGGAAAATCGTCACTGGTGTCAAGGGGTCATTGTAATAGATAAGGCATCTTTGACTCTCGGCTGAAAAAGCCGCGCGACCGGGTGCATTTTTGACTCAAGTTATTTATTACTAAATGCAAATTGGTTATTAACCGGTATCTACGATGTCTATTTGGCCATAAAAAGGTAATAGCTGAAATATTTAAATCATCCTTTATTGGCTGTTTAATGTAGCATTAATTAACGATTGCCCTGACTAATGATATAGCTCACCCCTTCTAAAAACATGACCCCATCCCTTCTTTAAAATACTCACATGAAGTTGACGCAACCGCTACCCTCTTCTGGGGCGATCCAGTAGACAGAAGCCCAATTCTGGGGTGTCCGAAGCATCTGCTGATGAACCATGGAGCATGTATATGGGACACCAGGGATGGGGGCACCAGTATCCGATGTACTCACTGCATTCCCCAGGGGTGGGCCAGCCCCATATGTTAAGGTGCTGGATGTGAAGAGTCCAGTGACTGACAGGAAATTGAAGTCCGAGGTTGCTTCAAGGCTCACTGAAATAAATTGAAGAAAGAGAACATATTTACCACAAATAACAACACCAGTGTAAATAATAACAAAAAACAAAAACAAATTCTTATAGCACATTAATCAGCTCCCTGTGGAGCAAACAACCCTGAGCTGCCGTGGCGCTCCAAAGACTTTTTCATACACAATATCAACCTCTACCCTCGCAGGTACCCATTTAACCCTGGGTGGAGAGAAGCAATTATAGTTAAGTAGCTTGCTCAAGGACACAAGTGTCATGACCGGGATTCAAACCCACACTCTGGTGACTTAGCATTAGAACTTGAATTCAATGTTCTTAACCACTCCGCAATGATACTCCACCAAATGCAAATTTTTATAAAGTTATTTAAAGGAACATACAGAATTGGTGTTTGCTAACAAAACAGTTGCAGGAGACCAGTGTGAGCAGTTTATGTAATCCACCTTGTACATAAACTAACCAACCTGTAAAAGTTTGAGATCGACCATCCATTTGGGTCACGAGAAATATTTTTAAAATAATTAACAAAACGGTCACTGGGCAATCAACTCCAAACAGGAAAATTAATTTATTTAATTCTCATAAAATGCAACATTTCGAAAGAAATATTTCAAGGGATGTTTTCTGCTAGTATTATCATCATTAGAAAGTGTAAATTTTATGCAAGTCTGTGATCTTAGTCGGTTTTTTTCTTACCAATTCTGTAATGTTCCTTTAAAGGGAAGTTATGGGTTTGGTAATCACTCATAAAAATAATGGCATCTAAAAACCTTTAATTAAAAGTCTCACAAAGAAAATATCTAACAAAGAAATGTGATTTTGCAAAAATATCACAGTTTTTGTGGCAACAAATGGTAATCTCAGAATAACGCTTCTCAGATTGAGTCTTCCTATTAGGGATTATTCCTCCTGCAGAGAAATATTTCCTACTAATTTTCAGCGATATCTCAAATACGCGACCACCTTTTTAAAATTAATTCTCTGATGTTGTATTGTGTACATCTACATTGATATAGGAGTGACTAAAACAGTTTTATGTTAGGTTTAGCTGACGGTGAGTATCCACATTTTATGCGATCAACCAATCATGAAAGTAATAAACCTGTGAATATGAATTTTATTAATATTTTTGAGTCAGGAGAAAATAAGTAAAAACCACACACTATTTTCTGCAATTTGGGTTGGAACAACAGAAATATACTGTTGCTTTTTTTAAATAGGGCCTACCGTTTTCTTGAATATGAATTCATTACATAGAGAAACCTTTCACATAACAACATTGTATAAGTACGAACCCATTCATTATCAGTATGATTTCATACTCAAATTTTACAACATTTTTTAGCCTTAGGCCTACCAATCCTGAACAATACTTGTTAGTTCAATGATGGAGGTAGAAAAATACCTTGTATATTTAAGAAAAATACCTTGTATATTTAAGAAAAATACCTTGTATATTTAAGAAAAAAACCTTGTATATTTGAGAAAAATACCTTGTATATTTAAGAAAAATACCTTGTATATTTGAGAAAAATACCTTGTATATTTAAGAAAAATACCTTGTATATTTGAGAAAAATACCTTGTATATTTGAGAAAAATACCTTGTATATTTGAGAAAAATACCTTGTATATTTAAGAAAAATACCTTGTATATTTAAGAAAAATACCTTGTATATTTAAGAAAAATACCTTGTATATTTGAGAAAAATACCTTGTATATTTTTACTGCTTTCAGGTATAAGTACTAATTTCTAAAAAATAATATTATTTTACACAAACATACTTTTGATGAAAGTTTCCACCATGGCCGTTTGTATACCATGTAAAATAAGTTTCCACATTTGACTAAATTAGTGTACACCCTATCAAGTTTACCCTTAAAGGCTATTTAAAAAAAATGTAATTAACACCATTTGACATATTGGATCAAACCACAACTTTAAATCATGTTAAAGCCAGTCTTGTGGTGGACACAGAAATCACTAGTAACAATTGGAAATGATAATAAGTTTATAAACACTGAGCCTTGGGGTTATAATTATATATATTTTTGATGTTATTTTATTGTTAACCAAATGCCATTAGTCTGTGACTTTTTATTTGGTGTTGTATTTTGATATAAAAATAAACCAATTTTGAATTGAATTGAAAAATAAAAAATAAATGCTTCTTTACATCCATTCATGAATCATGACCAACCATGCATAATACCTACAAGTTATTATATATTTCTATTTTGAAGCAGTAGTTGTTTTACACATCACTGACTATGAAGGAAGGATCTTTCATTAAGGAAGGATCTTTGCTTCCCAACAATGGGTTACATTGGAGCATTGTAATGATAACCCTGAAAGTCACATCAAATAAAGTACAATAATAGAAAGGCTGGCAAGCATGGCGGAAATCCTCCATTGCATTAATCTCTTTCTTAAGTGTGAAAGGTAAAAGAAAACGACTTCTTAACTTTAAAGCTAGGAGCAGTGAGAGATACATTAAAGGAACATTACACAATTGATCTGTTGCTTACAAAACAGTTACTGGAAATATAAAGGGAAGGTACACGTTTGGTAGTTACTCATCAAAACAAATATTTAACTTAAAAACCGACTTGGTAATGAGCATTGGGGAGCTGTTGATAGTACACAACATTGTGGGAAACAACTCCCTCTGAAGCACAAAGTTTTTGAAAAAGAGGTAATTTCTCACTAAAATAATTAAAGACTTCAAGCTAGAAGTCTTTTATTCCTATCTGAAACACAAAATTCGTCCAACAAGGGTGTTTTTTCTTTCATCATTTTCTCGCAACTTCCGATGGCCGATTGTGCCCAAATTTTCACAGGCTTGTAATTTCATGATTATGATGGGATACACCAAGTGAGCGGACTGGTCTTCGACAATTTCCAAACATGTACAGCTTTTAAGCACTTTATGTAATCGATCGACCATCTGGGTTACGAGAAAATAGCAAAAAATATACTACACATCGGATCAACAGCAACAATTAATAAAATGCTCACCTGAGCGATTAACTCCAAACGGATTTTTTAATATTTTTTTTATATATTTTTTTTTAATGATATTTCATACAGAAATATTTTAAGGGTTGGTTTCTACAATCATCATTATAGACCATGTAAGCTTTTAAGTAAATCTATGATTTTCACAAGTTTTTCTCCTTACCAATAATGTTCCTTTAAGCACACTATATTAATCGTGGGCGCCGAGATTTAAACTGTATGAAAATATGAGCCTAAATGTTCACCCCAAACAACCATATCAAATCGTCAAGTCTATTCTTGCCACAGCCGAAATTGGCCTACCGAAAATTTGAATTCATTTTTCTTACAGGCCAGGCATTATTCAGACGGTAAAGTGGCAATTCTTGCACTTCTCCTCAAACCTTTTTTATGGTCACAGATTGGCGCTATTTTAAGGTTTCTTTGCACAAAACAATCACTCACTTCGCTCGGATCAAACGAGGAGGCGGTTCAGATAAACCATGGACAAACACGTCAGTCGTCAATAAAACGGAATCAGTATAAATCTTCACATAACTGGATGTCATTTCATGACAACTACCGGCAAACACAAGGATCACTTTCCACATAGACGAGTCAAGTTTCAATACAAAATGTATCTGGTTTCTATCAAGGTGTGTATTATTTATTGCAGGTATGCCGTTTTGACAAATTGTTAGTAACCTCCCCTGCAATAAATCAAATCTCCGACGTCTGAACCAAGCATCCGGTCGTGTGAATCTTTCTTCTCTCTAAGAAATCTTAGAAGGATCTGGGTTTTTATTAAGTCCAGGTGCAGGTGTGTGCATGAACTTACTTGACTCCCTACGCTTGGCCACAATATCAAATTAGAAATCTATATTGTTTACAGCAACCCATTCTGTCGGCAAAAGGAATGTGGTAATTTGCATTTCAAATGAAAAACCAATTTGGTTCCATTTGTACTTTGTTCTTGTTAATCTGTGTTTGCCTTTTCACTATAATTTCAAGATTTTGTGTATACAGTGCGAAAAAAAGTGTTTTGCACAAGAAATAAATACAAGTATTGTTCTTAATCTTGGTAATATATTTCCCTATAAATAAAACTTTGGGGCTTACCTTCATACAAAGTGCCAGGAATGTAATATTCTGGATCTCCCTGAATGTTAATGGACAACGCAACCTCCCCTCTCTCATCTGCGAGGTCTGTTTCAGCCCCATTGAACTGACAGGGGTAACTGAAAAGCTGAGCCGACCCACCGCGCAGACAACTGCAACATATACACAGGAAGACGCCGATGGTTAGCATGGCTGATTGATGTACAAACTTGACTCTTGACGAGTCCCCACTGAGGGGCGAAAATGTCACCCTGTTAGAGCTTGACTCCTGGTATCGTGTAGCGAGAACTCGGGACCACTACAGAATGAAAACGACAAACTTCAAAGATCACACGTTCCTCCGACAATCCATTGTGCGTCAAATTGGGAACACAAATCCTGTTTTTCTACGGCTTACCGGCTCACTGAACCAAGAGATTTCTCACAAAGTCGTCTCCACACGTTTGGATTTGAAGAAAAAACAACACTTAATTTCCCACACACACAAAAAGTGAGAGATTACAAGCACATTCCATCGGCTTCCTATGATGGTCTGAATCTTCTATGGAAATAGATTTCTGAAGTTGGATCCAGCACCGATCGCGCTTCACAACGCAAACTGATTGACTCGGTTTAGCGGTGTGTCTGAACTGTCGCCGACCAACACTGGGTTCTCCAAATCATTACACACATGATTTATGCATCACTTGGAGCGGTATAAACACAGTGTCTTCAAGGGGAGACATTTTGAGTGCCCCTGGCCCGGTTGACACCTCTTGATCGTATTCCTGGATGACATGTGGCATGTTGATTAGCTGCAGGGGAGCTATCACCAGTGCCCAACAGTTGGATTCTTACAAAAGTTTAAGCTATAGACAGACGTCAATGGAAGCTTCCCCTTGACCGGGAGCCAATTTCAGAAAAAAAACGGCTCTCATTATTTTGTATTTCTGTAGTTGTATTAAACAAAACCTGAACAAAATGTCCTAGTTCCGATAAAACAAAAGAGCAAATAATGCGAATCGACAAAATTAGTATAAACACTTTCTTGTTTGAGTGTTAAATTTGTTCAACTCAATTAACTGCAAACATAGCTTTACACATTTTGTGGAACAACGAATCAAAACCTTCTTGGTATAATCATGGAGGAAAAAATAAATAGTTTCCTCTGGTAAAATATCGTTACTATTACCGTGATATATATACGTAGCATATTGCCAGACTTGTGTACATGTCCAAACCCACCTAAGGCAATACACGGCCCAAGGGTGTGTCTCAGAACCCTGTCCTGCCCTATATGATTATGAGCCGCCCGTACCCCACCCCGGCGCACCCACACCCCTGTGTTAACAAAGCCTGAAACTTCTGTCTAATAAAGGGACAACTTCAAAAACTGATTGGGTCACTGTCATTTTTTGAAAACTCACAACTTATTATTTGATAACAGTTCATGTATACCCATTTCAGATAAATATTTGACCAGCACGCAGGAAGGAAAAGTCTGACGCAATGTCTCATAGGGCTCTTTAGTTTTCCGCAATCAACATGTCCATACCACATATAAATAAGTTATGAAAGACGATAAAAATCCCTGAAAAAGAGATTAATGACACCAACACATTAACAAGTTACCATTTTCAATGGTTGGACCTTTAAATACACAACGAAATTCTCCACGTTTTATTTGTGATGCCGCGATTATTGAAAAGTAAAGAAAAGAGATCGCCGACGAGGGATATTTCCTCGGACGTTTTTACCGACCGTCATTCTTACAAATTGGCAGTCTAACGGTATATGCCGAATGTTTTTATGTCGAGCGCCCAGGTTAAGTCAACAATTCCGACGTTCTGGTTTCCTTTTCGGTCAATAGAGAGGCCTACCGATAGGTTTCCCAAGTATTATCGACGAAGGGCAACAATCGCGAACCGACCAGCGGCGCAAGTATAGGGGCGAGGGAAACTTGGCCCCCCTTGTTCCTCCACATCTAAGATATCTCCATATCTAAGGCTTGCCACGCACCCCTAGAGATTGGGGGGGGGGGGGGGGTAGTATTAATAAAGTAAAAAACGCGCACTATTAAATATAAATAGCCCAGCCTTGCCTCCTCCAAAATGAAAACAACCTATCCTGCAGATTTTAATCCGACTATACACAGACATGATCCACCAACACTGTAAACAACTCAAACATGAAAGCTATAGTACTGCAAAGTGACACGGATTATCCATGACGTAGTTCAGTGACGTAGAAGAGGGAACCTAAAGGTCATGCGACAAAGATGGTCTTAACTTAGGGAATACATTGTAGTCCCAAGACTTAGTTTAAGAGTTAAATCGTCCAATATCTAGTTAAGACTAGTCTTAACTCTTTGTGAAATTCACCCATAGCAAATTCGTGCCTAATTATTTGAAAACTTTGATACCACTTTGTCCCATTCACATTGCTTAAACACGTGCAAGATTGAAACTCGCGCACTTTCACGGGACCCAATGTTTGACAGCGCGCGAGATTTGCAGTATATTGCTTGCTAAACTAAAAATACAATCTCCTAAACATCATATCCAGACTACTACAATATTGTTTCCTTTTTCTAGAGCTTTGTTCGTCCGATCCTATTAAATTAACTTAACGTATGTATAGGAAAGCGGGTAGTGTGGAAACAAATAATAGAACTTGAAATAATGTAAATCTAACTTTGGCCTATCAGAACGTAGAAGACAAATGAAGAATTGCGACTAGAACTAATTTTTATCAATATTTAACAAATGAATGACAAACAAAATATTAAAAGAGTACATTGTCATTAACACAAAATACTGAAGACTCTATATGATTTAGATAACAATTAATTACATTTACCCTATGTCCGAGTCTGGTCGGAACTATGTCTCATTTGGCGGCGTTGGTCAGCTTCGACTTCATTCAAATATTTTAGTACTCACAAATACAATTACTTAACTACTATTTATATTAGTGAGATATTTCCTATATCAAATAATAAACCACAAGGGAAACTGACTGGGTACATTTTTTAAATGATTTTGGATTGAACAAAGAAAAATTTACTAGAGCGGGATTTGAACCAACGACCTCCGGTTTAACGTACCTCCGGTTTAACGTACCAGTGAGATATTTCTTATATCCTAATGGTGTCTTCCAGCTGAAAGGTTGCGGTATAGGAGTAGTGTACTACCAATTCAGTTTACAGTCAGCCTTTGGACAACCATCATTATGCTATGAACCTTTATACTACGCCTAAGTTTGATAGAGAGATACAACCTGTTTGTACCAAGAGCTGGAGAAGAGTGAGGGCGACTTATTGTCTACATTTGTTTTTATATGGCTGTACAGTAAGCAAAAGGATTAGGGCCTGCTCTATAGGCGTGCACAAAAGGACTTACTATAGGCCTTTATACTACACTGGGGGTTTTGGAGTTCATTGTTCACCATTTACAGCTGACATTCCCAGAATGGTCACATACAATAGGGGAATGGTACAATTCTGTGAGTGAAAGCACTAAAAGCTAACACATGCTTGGCAGCTGTTAATGGAATTCACTACCCCTACAACTCCAATATAGTGCGCCCTCTATCGTTTACATCAGAAACACAATTTTCCCCAATATTTGAGCTTGTAACCGTTTGAACATCCCCTTGCAACAATGTCATCATCTACTGCACATTGCACTGTCTTAACTGAAAGCGTTTTTTTTTAGGTTCGTCTTGTTTTGTTCATGAAGCATGTTTTGTTTCACTAATACTTGTATACTATTTCTACCTCCATGTATGTACCAAGATAAGATTAAACCTACATAAATCAATATTCATAAATACCTCAGACAGTTTCGCTATTCCTATTGGTGGAGAGCGCGTCACGTGGGGGTGTTTAAACCATTGATAATGACCAGTGTTTATAAACGATTGTGAGCGGAGATGCAAGACATTTCTTGTTGCAAGACATTTCTTGTTGCGGGCGATGCAGGCGCTGTCGGAGAGTTTGCCGCGCTGTGTGAAAGGAAACCCAGCGAATATGCACCAAGACTATACGCGCATGCGCACGAACGGAACCGGAAAACACGCGTACAGACTTCGTAAACGTACATAAACCGAACATACCAATGGATGTGGAAACATACAGAGCTCAAGCACTCGGAAACGGACAAGTTTTACAGTGTTTCTTACTTTATTACGCCTTTTATTTTTAACCAAAAAGGTATTTATGAATGGGAATCAAAGTATGTTGAATCGGTTTTCAACTAGTGGTTTAAACCCACTGAGGCCTGGTTTGGCTTGTCCTTGGGGTTGCATCAGAACTAGGGTAAATTTAGAAGGGGAAACACAATTTTGTTTGTACAGGGCAATTAAAACAGTAGTTTCTGTTTTTATTTCTCTTGCACAAGCCTTTTTCAGCACTCTTGTTATGCCATTTACTGTTTATAAACACAATCTGACATGAGGTGGGTGGGGCTCTGGTTATAAACACAATCTGACATGAGGTGGGTGGGGCTCTGGTTATAAACACAATCTGACATGAGGTAGGTGGGGCTCTGTTTATAAACACAATCTGACATGAGGTGGGTGGGGCTCTGTTTATAAACACAATCTGACATGAGGTAGGTGGGGCTCTGTTTATAAACACAATCTGACATGAGGTGGGTGGGGCTCTGTTTATAAACACAATCTGACATGAGGTGGGTGGGGCTCTGTTTATAAACACAATCTGACATGAGGTGGGTGGGGCTCTGTTTATAAACACAATCTGACATGAGGTGGGTGGGGCTCTGGTTATAAACACAATCTGACATGAGGTAGGTGGGGCTCTGTTTATAAACACAATCTGACATGAGGTGGGTGGGGCTCTGTTTATAAACACAATCTGACATGAGGTGGGTGGGGCTCTGTTTATAAACACAATCTGACATGAGGTGGGTGGGGCTCTGTTTATAAACACAATCTGACATGAGGTGGGTGGGGCTCTGTTTATAAACACAATCTGACATGAGGTGGGTGGGGCTCTGTTTATAAACACAATCTGACATGAGGTGGGTGGGGCTCTGTTTATAAACACAATCTGACATGAGGTGGGTGGGGCTCTGTTTATAAACACAATCTGACATGAGGTGGGTGGGGCTCTGTTTATAAACACAATCTGACATGAGGTGGGTGGGGCTCTGTTTATAAACACAATCTGATATGAGGTGGGTGGGGCTCTGTTTATAAACACAATCTGACATGAGGTGGGTGGGGCTCTGTTTATAAACACAATCTGACATGAGGTGGGTGGGGCTCTGTTTATAAACACAATCTGACATGAGGTGGGTGGGGCTCTGTTTATAAACACAATCTGACATGAGGTGGGTGGGGCTCTGTTTATAAACACAATCTGACATGAGGTGGGTGGGGCTCTGTTTATAAACACAATCTGACATGAGGTGGGTGGGGCTCTGTTTATAAACACAATCTGACATGAGGTGGGTGGGGCTCTGTTTATAAACACAATCTGACATGAGGTGGGTGGGGCTCTGTTTATAAACACAATCTGACATGAGGTAGGTGGGGCTCTGTTTATAAACACAATCTGACATGAGGTGGGTGGGGCTCTGTTTATAAACACAATCTGACATGAGGTGGGTGGGGCTCTGTTTATAAACACAATCTGACATGAGGTGGGTGGGGCTCTGTTTATAAACACAATCTGACATGAGGTGGGTGGGGCTCTGTTTATAAACACAATCTGACATGAGGTGGGTGGGGCTCTGTTTATAAACACAATCTGACATGAGGTGGGTGGGGCTCTGTTTATAAACACAATCTGACATGAGGTGGGTGGGGCTCTGTTTATAAACACAATCTGACATGAGGTGGGTGGGGCTCTGTTTATAAACACAATCTGACATGAGGTGGGTGGGGCTCTGTTTATAAACACAATCTGACATGAGGTGGGTGGGGCTCTGTTTATAAACACAATCTGACATGAGGTGGGTGGGGCTCTGTTTATAAACACAATCTGACATGAGGTGGGTGGGGCTCTGTTTATAAACACAATCTGACATGAGGTGGGTGGGGCTCTGTTTATAAACACAATCTGACATGAGGTGGGTGGGGCTCTGTTTATAAACACAATCTGACATGAGGTGGGTGGGGCTCTGGTTATAAACACAATCTGACATGAGGTGGGTGGGGCTCTGTTTATAAACACAATCTGACATGAGGTGGGTGGGGATCTGTTTATAAACACAATCTGACATGAGGTAGGTGGGGCTCTGTTTATAAACACAATCTGACATGAGGTGGGTGGGGCTCTGTTTATAAACACAATCTGACATGAGGTGGGTGGGGCTCTGTTTATAAACACAATCTGACATGAGGTGGGTGGGGCTCTGTTTGTAAACACAATCTGACATGAGGTGGGTGGGGCTCTGTTTATAAACACAATCTGACATGAGGTAGGTGGGGCTCTGTTTATAAACACAATCTGACATGAGGTGGGTGGGGCTCTGTTTATAAACACAATCTGACATGAGGTAGGTGGGGCTCTGTTTATAAACACAATCTGACATGAGGTAGGTGGGGCTCTGGTTTGAAAACTGCAGTATGGCCCCACCTTGGCTGGACCATAATTTGCATAACCTGTTAATTTATGCTGACTCGCTGACCCCCGTTGCTTCAGTTTGGAAGGGTAGCAAAAATAGAGATTATAAAGAAAGTATTAAAAACCACAAACAAGTTGGAAAAGGTCCTCCTGGCTTTGCCAATTGCACGAGTGGTCTGTTCAGGTTGCTTGCTCTCCAAGGCATGAAGGCTTGACAAAAGGCTAGGTAACAGTGGCCCACCATTTTTTGTAGGGGGCACTTCTGGCCAAATAAAACAGTAGTTTCTGTTTTCTTTTCTCAAACATGAGCCTTTTTCAGAACTCTCGTTATACCGTTTTATTTATTATAAGAAATGAATGAGCCAATATTGTCTACGAGTAAATGGACAAGTTTAAAACATTGAAATTATCTCGTAGAAAGTTTATAAAATACATTTTTCTTTGGTTACTGTCTGTCGACAGCCCCATAAATCGGTCCAATCCACTCAGTATCCTTGGCCCCAGCACATCTGATATCAAAATCTTTTGCTTTTTTTGTCGGGTTCTCTTATAAAAGGTCTATGTACTTTTTCCTAACACAAAACACAATGTTACTGAGGTTCTGTAGTTTTTGAGAAGCGAGTAAACAAATAATTTTCATCTCAGTTTTATCATGTAAAATCGTATTAACCAGTTATGCTACGTTTATGGAATAATACCATCTGGTTAATGTGATTTTACATGCTAAAATAATTGTTGTCCCATTTGTCCCTCGGAAATCTTGCGGAAATTTTGAAAAAAGTACCCAAATCCTTTCACCACTTATCAATAATTGCGCGATCAATTGCCGCTTCCAAAACGAGCAAGTTGTCAAGATCATTGAGAAAATTCACATTCAAAATTCATTTGATTTTAACCCAAAACGTGTGATTTGTTTAAACAAATCCAGGCGTAGGGCTACCTATAACTTAAGAAGCATTAGATTGGTAAGTTTCATGATGCAGATCATTGCAGATGTTGTTTTTTCTTTAATGAGGCGAAAAATTTTGATATCAGACGTGTTTGGGCCAAGGATACAAAGTGGATTGGATTGATTAAATATAGAAACACCAAAGATAATAACATTTATTTAAAATAAAAAGATAAAATAAGAATAGGATTCGAGGACCAAGCTCTGGTTTCAACCAAGGTACTGGGGCGCTGTACTCCTTTTTTCAAAGTTTTTCGGAAAAGTTTCTGTATGGCGCCACCACTTTTACATTCGATATGAAATAATATAGTATCTAATTTACCTCAATGAGATATCTACCCATTTTTGTAAAAATGAGTGAAAAAGTGGTGACGCCATACGGAAAGTTATCCCATTTTATTTTTATTATTGTTGCAGGTAGTTTTTTATTTATTTAAAAAAAAAAAAAAAAAAATACAAAAAAAATCCCCTAAATGACACAAATACCCAAAAGCCTCTCCATAATATGTTTAAGATGCAACATCTGGCAAGAATTTGTACCCACGATCGTTTTTTGTGCTTCCAAAATTATGATTTTTAAGACATTCCGCTCGACCACATTAAACAAAAAGGAGTACAGCGCCCCACTGTAAACTGGGTCTAGCTCTGGATAATAAACTAGCGAAAACAAAGTTAATGCCAAAATTATTATTTCTTCAACTTTAGAAGGCCCTTACACAACAGGTGAGGTATACAATACAAAATTCATAGATAAAACTAAAAGAAGCATGCATATACGTATATTGTGTTGTTTTAGCCTTTGAGAAAGACTTTGCTGCTGGTAGGTTCGAAACGTCCGGCAAAATTAAACTTTTCAAAATTACACTCGCCCAATATCAGTCGTGTACCTCGCCTTACACACGAGGGGAAAACGGAATGAATTTCACGAAGCGCCAGACTAATCTCAAACACGTTAAAAGCGAGCTGTCAAACTCCAAACTTCGAGGGAAAAAAACCAAAGCACCGAAAAAGGCATGAAAAATAGCATTCCTGAGGGAGTTTGAGGCTGCTTTACTCTCTATGTACTATATTTGGTTAAATTATTGCATTTCTTATATTACTCACGAAATTTTATTGACCAAAACAGCCGACTGAAGTGGAGAGAGTTTCGGTGGTGGCTCGGGACGTTGTCTACTTGCAGTTAATTTCATAGTCAATTTCGCATACGTTTGCACGTGTGTACGTTGCAACGGCCCGTTTGCGAATCCTGACCAATCCAGAACCATATTACACGGCGGTAAATGGACGGATTCCGAATAATAATAGGATCGCCATTTGGGCAAAAAGTTGAGAAATCAGAAATAGTGTAATTTCGTCGTCTGTATTTTAGCTACGGAAAAGGCTTTTAAAAGCCTCATTCCAGTGATGGGAAAATTGCCACTAAGTGGACTTTTTTTTTTTTTTTTGTATTTCGGGATAAATCCCTCAACTTCTCAACGAATTGCATACATCATAATTGTTTGGTCTATAACCCATTGACACTCCAAAATGGATCAAGAGATTAGTCAATGAACTTAATCTACCTCCATGGTTTAACATTACTATAACTGTCCACATGAATGGTTATTCACAAAAATTAATTTGTCAATACATATTACGTTTAACTAGTATTATATACTTAGTCTTACCACAAATAAATTGGTAAATTGAAAATGAAATGACTAATTGCAAGCACTAAATATCAATCTGTCAGAACATAAAATTGGAATAAACAAAAATCACACATTTTATTTTTTACAAAATAAAAGTTAGTAAAGTTAGTTTTTGAATTAGTTAATTAGTTGAAAAATAATGTGTCAATGTATATCAAATGCTTATCTATTGGCAAAAATATAAAGAAAGATACAATAAAAGTCATATGTGAATTTTGTTTTTTAGCTGAATACAGCGTACAGTGTTGTAAACATCCAGGTTTATTAAGGCCACATCAGGTACAAACTGCATCTCTGGTCACAGATCTCATGATCAGCCATGTTTTTGTATCAATTTCTAATCGATTGGGACATTTCAGACAAAATAATTTCACAGGATGCCTATTACCACCTATATAACAAGATAGCGTTCATGTATTACATACATTTTTTGTCCCCTCTTTTTTTTTTTTTTTTTGGGGGGGGGGGGGGGGGGCGGGGGCATTACCAATGCCTGAACTTGCCTTTAAATCAACTCAGAAAAACTTTCAGTGTGTGGCAATTATCATTGAGCCAACTGGCCCATAGCATACTCAAACAAATCTACTACTCATAATGCATCAAATATTATAACCAAGCAAAGCAGCCGGGCAGCCCGCTCTTCGAAAACAGCTAATTAGCAAGAGCCAATCAGAGGTTAGTGTCTTGTACAAATGAAGCAAATAACCCATCCTGTTTTTCCAAGAGTTCATTTGGCGTCCCATACTCCGCTACTTTGCCATTGTCTAGAACCAGAACCTTGTCAGAGTTCATTATGGTTGCAATCCGATGCTGCATGGAGAGAAAGACAAACCAATTAAACTCCAAACTTCGAAAAAAAATTCCATAAGGGTTATTTTCAAAAAGAGATGCTTCAGCAATGATAAAGAAATGAGGATAAAGTAATTTAAATATGCACAATAATAAAATGTTAACAGTATACTCACAGCAATGGTCAGTACGGTGCAATCAGCAAAGGCATCCGATACAACACGCTGAACAATCTTATCCTGTTAACATAAATAATCAACACGCTGAACAACCTTATATTGTTAACATAAATAAAATAATAATAATTATATACCTCACATAAAGAATCCTCTAATCTGATTGGTTAAAAAGGGAGTAATGGAAATAGCTATGCCCGCTTTTTTTTTCAAGATGACGTCATATTGACTATGCCCGCCCTGGAAATAATGGATCAGTCTCAACCCACTGTATTCCTACATGTAGGTCGCGCATGTGTGTGTATGCGTTGTGTACGTTCGTCGTGTCACGGCGCGAACTACATGAACTATAGCTGTGACCTTTTTTTCGCAGACGACCTTTCAACGTAGTTTGTGTGGGAAATTTGGTTGTTTGTGTTCATGTCAAACTCGCAACGTAAAATGGCTGAAGCAAGATTTCATCTCGTTGACAACCACATGAAATCAACCACATGTAAACATGTTTCTGTTGACGTTGACTGATGTTGGATTTTAACTGTTATCCCAGTTGGATTGGTATATTTTTTACCCGTGTTGGATTTTAACCGTTACCAACAGTGTTGGTATCTTCATGCGAAATGAAAGACATGATTTTGGTAAGTTATTAGTTACAATTTTTTGTATACACTTCAAAATCAAGGCCCAGTTCATGACATCTTTTAACCAATCAGATTAGAAGAATCTATATTGTTTGGTATATAAAAGTAATATTGACTGCTTATTATTCGGGGGACAGTTGAAATTATAGGCCCTCGGTGATGTCAAAACCATGACTATGCCCGAAGCACTTCTGGCATAGTCATGGTTTTGACATCACCTTGGGCCTATAATTTTAACTGTGCCCCTCATAGCAGTCAATATTTTCAATACTATACCACATTTATAGAGCGCTAAATACGGACGTTTCTATTAGCGCTGTAACCGGGATTGACAAAACATATGGGTTTTAAGTAGTGATTTAAAAATGTCCAATGAAGGAGCTGCTTAAATGTGGGTGGGTAGCTTGTTCCAAAGTGTTGGAACTATCACTGAAAAGGCGTGATTGCCCAAAAGTACCATTTAAAAGGCTTCAAATTCAACTCCACCCTTTCAGCGTGTCATGGTGCGTGTCATGGTGCGGGGGTCCGGGGATAGCTGGAAATGAGCGATTGAAGAAAAGCGCAGGCATTGGCTAGCTGATGAAAGTGAAGAAGAACGAAGGACTATGAATACATAAACAAAGGTACATGCTTAGGAAAATACAAAGACGAAACAGATGGGCGAATAAAACTACTAGAGAAAATGACAATGACAAATTATGCAAAAACTAAAAGGAGAAAAACGGTATAAAACTATATAATTAAAATTGTTAAGCACTTTTAGGGTCAGTCTGACCTGCAACTGAGTCAGGTCCCTCGAGCCTGTAATCGGGGTCAATTTAACCTCAGGAGATTTTAGAGTGTATGGTCACTAAATGTTTTTAATGTTGTCTTGAAATTCAAAATACAACAAGTGTCTTGTAAGATAAGACAAGACGGATTTGATATGGATGAAATAATTTACTCATATTATTACTTTGCTCTGTTAAACATGAAAGGATATTATGAAGCCAATATCATGTTCTCTATACCGCCTAACGCAGCTAAATTAGAGATGCGAAGAGTTTAATACAGGATTTATAGAGCTCACAAAATAGTCACAACAAATAAATATAATAGGCAACATTTATATAACACATAAGCAGCGGCATCAATGTGCTTATTTACAATTAAAAGCATTCTTAATGTACACATAAAGAGTATCTAAAAATACCTTACGCTACACACATAAAAATATTTTTTAAAATGCATGAACAACACGAGTTAAAAAATAGCGAATTGTTGACACCGTCAAATACTGTTCATGTTTTATGTGATCAACTATACTTATGAAACAACAAACCTTTGAAAATGTGGGCTTAATTGTAATGCGAGCCAAAAGAAAATATTAAGAAACAAAATATGCTGACTTCCGGGTCATTAAAATCGCAATATCATCATGAAAAAACTAAACGACCAAGGATAATACTTTCAGGCAACGATAATTGTAGATTGAAGACATCTTACCGTTTCTAGGTCGATTGAGGCAGTGGCTTCATCCATGATGAGGATACGAGACTTCCTCAGGAAGGCACGAGCCAAACAGAATAACTGCCGCTGACCAACGCTGAAATTCTCACCACCTTCAGTCACCAGAGCATCTGTGTGTTGTTACATTATGATGTCGTGTTTAGATTTTTTTTTTTTAATTTTATATCTTCATTATGTATTTTCCCTCAACAGGGTGAGAAGATCTGTAAGGGTGAATTCAAATGTACCGGCCTCATTGACATACGGCTAACCAATGGGAGACTTTCAGGATGCTTGGTGGCAGCACACTTACTACATGTGTAAGTAAAAATCCATTGTTCTCAGTCATGTGCACACGCTCAGAACTACGTAAACAATGGTTATTTACCTGGTAAGTCTGCTGCCACCTAGCGCCTCAAAGTCTCCCATTGATGAAACATTAGATGTGTCTTGGCCTAGTGGTTAAGAGCATTGGATTCAAACTCTGGTGTTTCTGTTAGGCAGAGTGTGGGTTCGAGTCCCAGAAACACCTGGAGTCGCGCTACGTTCCTAAAAGCGACGCCCTCTACAACAAATCTATCCTCACATTTGAAAGAAAAACACCCTTCTTGCACAAATGTGTGCGCTTTCAGATGCCAATAGAAGGACTCAGGCCTCAAGTCCTTTAATGTTTGAGTCAGAAATTACCTCTTTCTCAAAAACTACCTTACTTTAGAGAGAGCCGTTTCTCACAATGTTTTATACTATCAACAGCTCTCCATTGCTTGCTACCAAGTAATTTTATGCTCACAATTACTTTGAGTAATTACCAATAGTGTTCACTGCCTTTAAATTGAGTTAATTTAATTTTCAAATATTTAAATCAGCAAACATACTTAGTTACGTTTAGCGGCAACTCACCCAATCCATGTTGATAGGAAGAAACCATATCTTTGAGCTGAGCGATTTCTAAAGCATGCCAAAGGGCCTCATCGGTTTCAATTATACCACATGGGTCCAAGTTATGCCTTTTATTTAGTGAAAAAGAAAAAAAAGAAAACAAAGTGTTACAAACTTATAGACAATCAATCATAAGTAGCATTCACACAAATAAAGTGCCTTTTAATAATATAGCGCACATATCTAGTTGATCAACATGCTTGGTATATTTTTTACAGAAAGACCGGTTATTGAAGTCATGTATTCTGGGACCAAATTTATTTAGCACCTTATACATGTTGTAAGGGTTTACAAGGTGCTATGGGGCATTCAGCAGCCACAGCCAGGAACACGGGGCCACCTGTTCTCTTTTCGATAAGATCACTGGGTTCTTTTACATGCGTTACACAATACATGGGACCAACGGCTTTACGTCTCATCCGAAGGACGAAGCAATGGTTAAGTGTCTTATTAAGGACACACAATATTTTTTAGAAAAAACATTATTTTCCTCCAAGATTCACTGCCTACTTATAAATGCATTATTTGGCTGCTCTCATTTACAATTAGGCTAGGACATGAATCATCTTTGCTGTTTTGTTTTATTTCTGTTTACCTTAATGTCCCTTCAAACAGAACAGGATCCTGTGGGATAATGCTAATCTTACTCCTCAGAGAAGTCAGGGGAACAGACTTAATATCCACTCCATCGATTATGATGCGACCTGAAACATTCAACAAAAAATTGTTATCCATATTTTTATTAATGGTTTATTCATTTAAATAAAATTTAAAAACAAAGGTTAACACCATTCAAATTTACAAAGTTCAGAAAAAAGAAATTATCAATAAACGGGCAAAAGCATACATTGTGGATTGATGATAGCGTATTAATTTATAAAGCGCAAATTCAATTATAGTTTTGTTCAAAAGCTCTGAACAATAAAATATTTTCTAACAATACAACAAAATACACTAAAATAATATACCCATACATGCCATGACACACATTAAAATGAATAAAGGAAACAGCAATAAAATAACTTTAAAAATTAAAAATTAAAAAAAAAATTACCACAATCAAAGAAGATTAAACAGGATCACTGTAAAAATACAACACAAAACTTGAAAAGAGATGAAAATGACAAACCACAAAAATAACTCACAAGGAGCTCAAATATAGAATAACAAAATCAGTTAACGGGTAATTTGAAAAGATGAGTTTAATACACTGACAATTTATATCATTTTAACACGAGATTAGAGACTTGTAATGTTTGTCTGAAGACTCCATTTTGTGAAAAATGACAAATAAATTTTGGATCTCCTCTTAACCAAGAGGAGTAATCACATATTATTAGCTTTTCAAACAAACTGCGAGACAAATTATGGACAAATTTTTACCTGGTGTGTTTTTGGTTTGGTTAGCCAGTTATTTTATCATTTGTTTAAGTGTTCTATAAGCTGATGTGTTATTATTATTATTATTTTTTTTTTTTCAATATCGTTTCCACATAAAAACCTTCATTTAGTCTAAGTTTCAGACCTACCTTTAAAAACGTCTAAAACACGGAGTAAAGTGAGACTAAGTGAAGACTTCCCAGCTCCTGTCCGTCCACAAACCCCAACCTGATTGTACAAAATATTCAATTGTTTGAAACCATTAATACCATGCTAAATCATAACAAGATTTAAAAGTTGTTTAACAAAATGACAGATTACATGTACTGTTTCTGACTGCTTTAAGCATGATTTCTGTAAGCAGCTCAATGAAACTGGACTCAGTGTCATAAGCTGCTTAAGCACAACTTAGTTTGCTTACTGGAATAAGGTAACCAGCTTAAATACCATTCTGCATGTACCATCTGTGACTGGTTTTTGCTAATGTATGCTCTGCTGGAAATTGTTAAGCAAAAATCGTGCTTTACTGCTTATGATTAAGCAGCTTTATGAATTGGGCCCTGAAAATCAATTCAGTTAAACACAATCATATAGGTTAAATGCCAAGTAATATTAAGGTGTTGTGGCCAAGCTGATAAAAGAACCAAACTTAGGCTTTGGTGCTTCTGTTCAGCATGAGTGTGGGTTGGAGTCCTGGTCGTGACAGTGGCGCCCCCGAGCACGACACTTAACTATAATTGCGTCTCTACACCCAAGGGTAAATGGGTACCAGTGAGGGCAGAGATGGTTCTAATGATTGGTTTAGCTTATAGTAGCGAACATTTGTCGCACATGCTGTAAACTTCCCTGGGATCTTAAATTATTTAAGGAATGAATTAAATGGCCCAGTGACCAGGGGTAATAATGTTGGAAGCGCTTTGAGACGCCCTTAAGGTGTGGAAGGCGCTGTATGTAAAAAAAAAAAATGACTATTATTATTTTGATTATTATACCAACGATGGCTTTGATAGCAATGGGTAAGAACATAAAGAAGATCCTAAGTTTGTCTTACCTTTTGTTTCGCTCCTATTTCTACTGATACATCAATAAGAACAGGATCCATACCATGGCAGTACCGTGCAGATACGTTTTCAAGCGTCACTGTTCCATACATTGGCCAATCATCTGGTGGTTCAATGCCTACAATAATAATAACAAATCCTCCTTTATGAATTTTCATTTTACAAAACTAAGAACAATGTTTCTTTTCATTCTATAAATTCACCAGTACGGCAAAAAAAAAAAAAAAAAAAAAAAAAACTGCGTCTAGAATACTCAAGTTTTTAAAATCATTTGACAAATCGGAATATGAAACTTACAGGCACTGAACACGTTCGGTAATTGTCAAAGACCAGTATTCTCAATTGTTGAATCCAAACATAATGCAAAAAATAACAAACCTGTGAAAATTTGGACTCAATGGATCATTGAAGTTTCAAGAAAATGATGAAAGAAAAAACACCGTTGTTGTACAAAAAAGTGTGCTTTCAAACAGGAATATAAGGCTTCTGGCCAGAAGTCTTTAATTATTTTTGTGAGAAGTTACCTGTTTCTCAAAAACTATATTATCAACAGCTCTCCGTTGCTCATTACCAAGTAAGGTTTAATGCTAACATATATTATGAGTAATAACCAAACGTGTACAGTGCCTTTATAAGTACACAAATTAGAACAACTGCACTGTTACTTCTTACTTTGTCAAAAATGTGACTGCTATCGGATGAAATTTCATGTATGTATGGTGCGAAAACCCCAAGAAACCATATACAGAAAGAAGAGGCAAGTATAATAGCAAAAAAACTATATATAAATATTATTTTAACTCTGGCATATTTGTTTTACCTTCATATGATTCAGTGTCAACTTGTGAGTAGTGCTTGACTCGTTCCACGGCATTCATTTGTATTTCAATTTCTGTTGATGAGCGCACATACAAATTTACCTGACCACAGATCTGCAAACAAACAAAAAACATCTAGGATTAATACAAACAAATAGTTCCAAAAACCAAAGGTGTACTTTGCATTAAAAAAAAAAAAATATTTTTTTCTTCAAACAAAATTGATAAAATTCTTTCACAAATTTGATTTACTTTACTACTTGCCAGGTAGAGTTTGTTCTTAGAGAACTGTCTTGCTGTATTCTACTACCGCGGAGTAGATGTTCGGGGGTTTGTGAGACTTCTCAGTTATACTGTAAAGAACTACCAGCCGTCGATTTCACCAAACTCTTCCTTACTTAGGATTAATCTAAGGACTTAGGACGAGTCCCAGCCCTGCACTGTAGCATGCAAACCTTAAGATTAGTCCCAAGTAACTTGAGATCGGATTAATCCTAGCGTTTCGTCAAATCGGCTGCTGATCCAGAAACTGACCAGAAAAGGGGATTCCAAACTCGAATTCAGGTTCATTTGATGCAGTTTTGGATCAGTTGACACATATTCCAGGTCATACAGAAATCTCTGGGACTTTGAATCCGGGTAAATTCGGACCTGGGAGCTTTTGGAGTAATGTTTTTTCTTATTTTATTCAAAGCTTTGCAACTTGTTGATAATGTCAAATTTGAGATTTATTCGTGTGACCTACCTGTATGGTGTATGAGACTAGTAATCCAACGAGACTGGGATCCAGACCTACAGCTAATGCGCTAATCAGCGTTGTCATAGCAACTACAAACACCGTCAATGAAGCAATGAAGTCCTGTAATAAACAACAGATTCATTAATGTCATTGTGTCATGCCAAAGACTGTATACAAAACACATGTTCAAAAACACTATCTCAATAATTTTAAAAACACTTTGTTTTTTAGGCAAATAGTATCACGTACCACTCTAATTGCGAGCCATCGATTTACTGCAAGTAAGTACAACGAGGCAATGACATTTGCATTGATTCTCTCGATAATAGTATCATAGAAACGCTGACTTTGCCTGGAATTTAAAGAAGGGAAAAAGAAAAAATAATTAATCCACCGCAGCAAAAACAGAAAAGGTTTCAGTAAAAATAGCTTTGTCGACATATGTTTGGGGAAACCTGTAAACAAGGGTGCTTGCTATGCGAACTTGAAACACCGGGGTTAACCCCTACCCTTACACTGTAGCTTGCAAGCCTGAGGAAACCTGTAAACAAGGGTGCTTGCTATGTATGTAAACCAGAAACACTGGGGTTAACCCCTACCCTTACACTGTAGCTTGCAAGCCTGAGGAAACCTGTAAACAAGGGTGCTTGCTATGTGAACCAGAAACACTGGGGTTAACCCCTACCCTAATACACTGTAGCTTGCAAGCCTGATGAAACCTGTAAACAAGGGTGCTTACTATGCGAACTTGAAACACCGGGGTTAACCCCTACTCTTCCAAGACAAGTGCTCTGGGGTAGATTTTCACAAAGAATTAGGACTAGTCCTAACTTAGGACTAGTCCAAGGAGAACTTACGGCTGATCCTAAGTTAACTTGTCCTAACTCGAGATTATACATTTGTTTTGCCAGCCAATCTGTATAAGAATGATAAACTAATTATAATCAAGTCACATTTATAGCAGAAGTGAAACGCTGAGTTACCTGAATGCCCGAATTGTAGTGATTCCACCGAGGCTTTCTGAGAAATAAGCCAACACAGGAGACTTGCTAACACTTTCTAGTCGTTGTAACTCCCTAACAACGTATGAAACAAACAAACAAACAAACAATCAATCAATCAATCGATCAACAGTTATTTCCATACTGTAATGCTCAAACAAAACGGCATTAATTTTGACATTCGTTTTTACAAAGTAAAGGCACATTGTTGTTAATAATCAATGACAATAATTTCAACTTATGCTCTGAGAGGTTATCAAATAAAATGTTTAATAACACCATGTTATCACAAGATGAATAGAGACCTGAAGTTCCCATTTTATCATGGCACTGGTTTAAAGATGAAAAGCAATAACACAATAGTAGTCAATACTGCTCATGTAATCAGCCATTTGCTAGTTAGATTTGACTAATGTCTGGTACAATGACTTGCTTAGTCACAATGTAACGCTTACATTTGAATTCCTCAGACTATAGAGACGGTTGCTATGTCAAATGCTCAGACTATCGAGATGGATGCTGTGTCAAATGATTCGAGCAAGCGTTTGTAGGGCAACCTCCAGATGAGCGAACCCTGGTGCCATTGTACCATGCACATCCATTCAGAATTGTGTATGGGTGTTCACCATCTCTTAAATAACTATTAGCAAAAGCTTACCCCTAATGAGGTGACATCGCAACTGCATCGATAGTCTGAACTCAAATATAAGTGGTAACTTGTAATTAAGCGTGTACATCTTTATACATTTAAAAGATGTAAGCAAAAGCCTAGAAAAAGGAATTGCTATTTTTTATGAATACGGCCCATTGTAGCAGACAATATTCCAAGTCTATCACGTAAATGGCTTATTGTATGGAAGAAGAAGATGTGCGATTGTTTATACCTTGAGGTTGCTAAGAAGTATCTCTGCAAGAATAAGTAGGTAATAGCAATAGGGATACAGAACATGATGAAGATTGGCGTGACGATGACGTTGACAACCACAGCAGATAGTAGAGTCATTGAGCTGAACATAAATAAGGTAAATGACGTGATGAGTCTCTGCAGAAATAACAGAAAGAACAAAATGATTATGAGCGCCGCTAAAACATTTACGGCTAAGATCATAAACTGGTTTTTGCGTCACTATTATGCTGATTTATTGGTAAAACCTATCAAGAAACATACAATAGAGGGCACATATGTGAAACTTTCAGCTGAATACAGTGTCTACTTGGTGAGAAAACAGAAAAAAATGTCACGTTAGTTTACACCAAGATAGAATATATCAACGCAATAGCGAGGTGACAGTGGGTACCGACTGCATCTCTTAATGCAACATTTGCGACTGGACACCAACCCCAAGACATGTGAGAAACGATTCATGCATGAACTGTGTACTCATTCACAAGTAGTTGGTTTAAATGCGCTAAAGTATGACGGTTAAACCAAATTGCAACTCTAAGTTTTTACACCAACAATAAAAATTAACTAGTGAAATGTAGCCATTTTGCTTACCTTATCAATCGTATCCAAGTCACCAGAAAATCTGTTCATTATTCGACCTAGAGGGGTTACATCAAAAAATCTGCAAAATATCAAATGACAAAACATAGAAAGTTATGTAATAAGGTCTACACCGCATGACGTCACCTGAAGTTTTCAAGATCCAGAGCATTTTTGACATTTGCACATTGAATATAAACAGACACACATTGGATGCATTTAGTGCATTGTTGCTTCGTGTAACATACAGTATTTCCTGCAAGATGTGGGACTATGTTTTGAGTTATGAGACCTAATCCTTAACACCATGTAATGTTTTACAAGGTGCTGTGGTGCAATTGGCTGCCGACCAGACCAGGAACACCGTGGTGAATGAACCCCTTCGCTTTACAGTAAGTGCACTTATTTAATTAATTTATATAATTCTGTATTTATTTACCGTATTTCTTGCTTTTTTTATAATTGTTTTTCCGTTAATGATGCATTGCAGAACACAATATAACCACAGGGTGAAAACTGGACTAGATTTAACAATGTGGTAATATTCTGTGATAAAGTCTGAACGAAATGTATTCAAAAGATTGTTTTTTATGTTAAACAGACACGCACACAGATGCTTTTAATTTTAATGGTTGAACACAAGTTCCGTGTCGTCCTGTATTTTGCCATGTTTACTGCCAGACACTTCACAATTTAATACTGCAGTCCAATATGGATTATTATCAAACGCTTCATAGTGGTCTTTTCATAATAACCGTTTCTGCTCATTTGTCTAAATAATGTAAGATCTTAAAAACTGAAAAGGTTAGGGTCTCTTTGGAGTTGTCTATAATCTAAGAAAGTTTTTTAAAAAGAGCCTTTAGACTGGATGAGACTATGTGACACTTGTGTCCTTAAAGCCACTGGACACTATTGGTAATTGTCAAGACCAGTCCTCTCACTTGGTGTATCTCAACATATGCATAAAATAACAAACCTGTGAAAATTCGTGGAAAATAACTTCTTTCTCGAAAACTACGTTACTTCAAACAATGTTTTCTACTATCAACAGCTCCCCAATACTCGTTACCAACTTAAGGTTTTAAGCTAATAGGTGTTTTGAGTAATTACCAATAGTGTCCACTGCCTAAGCAAGACAGTGACACTTAACCATTGCTTCATCCTTCGGATGGGACGTCAAGCCGTTGGTACCATGTGTTATGTAACGCATGTAAAATAACCCAGTGCACTTATTGAAAAGAGAAGGGGGTTAGCCCCGGTATTCCTGGTCTCAGTATTCATAACTTTATATAACCTTTCTTTCCGTATAAATAAATAAATAAATAAATATATATATACTAAGCGCCTTGAGTACCTTGGAGCTAGATACGTCCGCTATATTAGACTTTGACATTATTAATATTATCACTATTATTGTTATGTTAGTTTTATTTTAAAGGCAGTGGACACTATTGGTAATTGTCAAAGACTAGTCTTCACAGTTAATGTATCTCAACATATGCATAAAATAACAAACCTGTGAAAATTTGAGCTCAATCGGTCGTCGAATTTGCGAGATAATAATGAAAGAAAAAACAGCACTGTCACACGAAGTTGTGTGCTTTCTCTGATGCTTGATTTCGAGACCTCAAATTCTAAACTTGACGTCTCGAAATCAAATTCGTGGAAAATTACTTCTTTCTTGAAAACTACGTCACTTCAGAGGGAGCTGTTTCTCTCCCCCCCCCCCCCCACAATAGTGTGGGACGAGTCTATGATTGATACTTACCCAAATAGCCACTACTTATGCATATTTCATAGCCGACAGGCTAATTCGCTATAAAAATTGACAACCAGAGGGCGCCCTCTCGCGCCCACCCAGCATGCTACGAAGTAGCTCCGCCAAATACGTCCTTCTTTTTCTAGCGACCGTACGTGGTAGACGTGAGTTTTTTCCACCCTCTTGCTTTAGCTAGAGTACTTGTACGTTCGCTTTATTCCTATAAGATTACAACCAGTTCATTAGTAGTGTTTTCAGTCATTTTGAGTGATGTTTTGGAAGAGCCCGAGTCGTCATGCATCGTCACAGAATGTAATCACTCAGTAAAATTAACAGAAAAATTTCATCAGGCCGGATACTTCACGGAGGCAACGAAGGCAATTGCCTCAATGCCCCTGTCATTGCCTTGGTGCCCTTAAAATGATCTAGAAGAAATTTACAATTTCCTCAGAGGGTGCCCTTTACCAAGGAGAAAATGCCGTGGTGCACTTGCCCTTTTAAAAACGAAGCATACAAGCCCGTTTCAAAATACATAGTGTAGGTAATTTTAGTTTAGTTTAAGTTTTAGTTATATTTGACTTTACACTGGCATAAAAGTATACAAAAAGATGTAAACAAAAACAAAGAAGCAAAATTGCTAAAAATACCACGCTAGTGAGTGGCAAGGAGGAACAGGAGACCAGCACCTCTATAAAGCAGTCCTGCCACAAAGGATGTCCCCTAATACCAACCCCTAAGTTAACCAGCGTCCGATCCCTCTGTTTAAAAAAAAACCCACAAAAAAACACCCATCCCACAGGGGGAGAGGGGGGGGCTTGAAGGCAGGGCTGAACAGAAATAGATTTGGTAAGACAATTGAGAAGAATGCTCGGAACGCCAAGCAAAAGAAGAAAAAAAAATACTCACCTGAAAGGTGCTTTGATGATATTTCGGAGCATTCTCAGGACGAGTCTCTTGGAAGCCTGCAAAGCTCCCCATAGCAGGGCTGAAGATGCCAGCATTTTGAAAATTAGATAAGCTAAATTCAGTCCAACATAGCCACTAAAGTAATCTTTAAATGCTGAGGTGGTGTCCGTCTGTGTTGGGAAAAGTAAAAAACAAAATTGCTAGATCCAGCCAGAAAAGTCAGCGGTTATAAAAAATAACACAAGAAATGGGTGGTACCTGTTTCTATCTATTAAAACAAACTGCCAAAAGAAATCAAATTTGAAAATTGCTATAATCATTAGTGCTTGTCTCGATTAACACAGTCAGTGTTCTCCACACATGTAAATTGGGAGGGCGCCCTGCCAAAGAATTGGCCGCCTTGCTAAAATTATAGGCCGTACTGCCCAACAAATGACAAACAGTCTATTTTTAGACTGCATTTTGTACGATCAAGTACCTGAACAGCCATAACCGACTTCAAAACTACAGCACCGGAAATGCGGTCGTAAACAACATTAAAACATGATGTAGACACACAAGGCCACATGGTTTGTATCACACACAGCATGCACAAACGCAATGCCATGTCGCCCATAGAAATACCCACTGTATGCACAGTGCATAAACAGTTCGCACGCTGTGATTGGCCGTTGATAGACTCCAACACAATATGCACGTTCACGAACAAGAAAGAATTGCCGCAGAGTGTGTGCCGCACGCCTGTACAATGGTACAATGTACAGCCTTGTAACATGTACATATTTCGCCGATTGAGGGCGCGCACAATGCGGGGCAAAGTTCACTGTGCGCTACCGATGTTGAATCTCGACGTTTTTAACGCCGGAACTTATTCATTAAAATGAATTTTTTAGGACCAAATTTTTTTTTTTTCTGTTTTGAAAATTGCATGTGATGAAGGCCATCCGACGATCACCTGCTTTCTACACTGTGCGTGCGTCACGCACAGTGGCTCATCCCTTTGGGGTAGTTGCGGCACACAACGTTTTGATTTAGTTTTTGTAAATAAGGTCAATCATTCTCCTAAAGGAAGCGTCGTCGGGCGGGATGGACATTTTAAGAAAAGGTTTTACTCAAGCATTTGTTGCTTTCACGTCCGATGACGTCATATAAAAATGGGCGCCATTTTGATAACGTTATATTGACGGCCGCCATTTTGGTAACGTCATGCCGCCTTTCTTAAAAAAAGAAAAGTCTGTGCAGAACACTGACAGTAGAAGAGGAATGAAGTACCCTCATGAGGGTGCCGTGACATTGTGTCCCCTTTAGGCCTGGGCATCTAGTGAAATTTACGACTCGACTAGTCGCACATCAAATAGTTGACACTATGTGGGAATAATTTTTAATTATCAAGACGCATTATGACAGTGTTTGCCACAAGCGCAACATAGTCAAACTAAAGCTGAAAGGATTGAGCGATTGTGTCACTAATTACTGATTGTGTTTTGTAAGTAAATTATGTTGTCGTGAATAGTCATGAGCGAAACAATTGGTTCACCAACTTCTTTTAGGAAGTAGTCGCGACTATTTTTTTAGTAGTCACGAATATTTCTGTAGTAGTCTTGGAATCACGATTCATAGAGTAGTTGAAAAACGGTAGAAGTGACTCCACTACAACACTAGTCACACTCATCGCCGAGGCATAGTCGTTTTGTGTACAAATTCCACTTACATGGTTCTGAAGGCCAGCTTCGGTCCAGGCCGACAGCCAGAAATTGGTTCCAACGAAGAACCCAGTGTTAACCACAGCTAAGATAATACTGAATAGGATTGTGAAATAGCCTGCATTCATGAAGTAGTAGAGATACACGGAGTAAGAAACGGAACCTCGTTCAATCTCTTCCTTTTCCACCAGAGCACCAGATCCATTTGTTTTATCTCCACCTGGTTTAAAAAAATTAAAGGCACATTTTGATTTGCTGTAACCATTGGTATGATTACTGATACTAATTGAAGGGGTGTCGTGGCTGAGCGGATGAGAGCACCGAACTCAAGCTCTGGTGTTTTTGTTCAGCAGAGTGTGGATTCGAATCCCGGTCGGGACACTTGTGTTTGTGAGCAAGACACTTAAACATAAGCTTCTCTCCACGTGATTGATAAGCTCAGTGCGCTACATATTTGGCGGCACATGCTGTACACTCCCCCAGGGAGCTGAGATGGTTTAAGGAATGATTTAAGGCCCAGTGACCAGGGGTAATAATGTTGAAGTGCCATGAGCGTCACTGCGCGACGGACCTGAGCGCTATAGAAGAAGCCACTATTATTATTATTTTTATGGTGCTTAAAGAAGAGGCTACATGTTCAGATTCAATAGTTTTTTAAAATTTGCATCGGGAATAAAGATCATTAATTTGTGTACCCTTACAACCGTATACTCAGTACTTTCCCAAGTTCTGTGAAAACAAAATCACAGGCACATTACTCGGGGTACGATTCAAAACCAGAGGTTTGTTTCAACCGAACTCAGGAAAAGAATACAGTGTTAACGCACATATATTACTTATATATTACATATATATATGGCTTCAGGAAAATCTTTGTATGATTTTTTTGTGACAATGGGCACTTAAAAAAAAAACTTAAGAAGTCCATACAAGCCGTTTTACATCATTTTAGAGTTATTTTAATCCATTTACCTTTTGTCATTTTTTTTTTCTTAGATAAAGTCTTGACTTGCTGTTGGAGTCGCGCTCTCTCCTCCTTGACTGACTCTGATTCGTAACCAGACTGTTCCAACTCGGCTTCCGACTCGCTGGCTAGTTCTATAGCCTTGTTGTACTCACTATACATATCAGGATCAGCAGCAATGATGTCATCTAATGTACCTTGGGCAGCTATCCGACCATCTTTCATTTCTATTATCTGTTATGAAATTTGTCAATAGAAGACGGATCAATTCTGGTCTCAAATTGGAAGTTTGACATTTCAGTTGAGCAAGAGGGCTCACAGCAAGCTTTGGATGGCGGACACAGTTTTGATGTTCCTTCTAATGAGCTGTGTATAAGTCATGCCTGCAGGAAGTCCAGGCTTTGCAGCTCTTTTGCAAACATGTTCCGGCACATGTCACATGTCTTTTCTCAATTTCACTATTACAATTAATAATAAATAATAATATTAATGACGTCTTCTAAAACGCCGGTATCCACATGGCGCTTGCTACAATAACAAAGTTCCCTCTTGGTTGCCCTTAAGAGATTAATGTCAAAATATTGAACTGAATGTTGAAGTTGCTAGGAAATAATGCTAAAAAAGAATTTCTTTCAACCGAACTGGCCACGCCCTTCCAAAGTTTGACCTATCATCAACATTTTGTCTAATGATGACGCCAAGTCTAAAGCCTATCAATTGATCAACAATTGAACCTACGTTGGAAATAATCTCATTATACTCTCGCGACGAGCACCTGTCGAAGCTCTCCATACAAACCTACGCAAACGGCGCACCGTGTAGTGCCCGACATTCTCTACAGTATCTACCCGTTGAATGCAGGCGCAGCCGTTGAGACTACCTGGATGGGTCCATTTAACCAGAGGGTGTTTTTATCTCTAAATATTGTTAATTCACCAAATGTTTACACTAGAGAACATCTTAATGTATTTTTGTTTGCCTTGCCAACTGCTTCAGTAATTTAATAATTTAATAAGCAACACATATTTAACGTAAACGACATGTCTAATATATTATGTTTAAGATGTGCGCTTGACTCAGAATTAACATTACCTATGGCGAATGTTCCCGTCCGTCAACAGACTATCGTTTGCGTGGAAACCAAGTATAGGCAGAAACCATTTTCTCAAAAATACCTCATAAAAAACGTCAATTATCCAGAGGATGTACGAAGGGATTTTGTTTAAACTTTCAGGAATGAGAGATCCATCCCTCATCATAACTTTGAGTAAAAAAAATCAGAAGATGAACGATAATTTTGTTCACATTATGTCGATGTTTATAGCTATTTTAGGGGTGACGTTTTGTAACGAAACTCCCACCTGGACCCATTCATACACGTTGGCTGTGCAATAAGCCAACGGAAAATTTAAGTAAAATGTTTTGAAGCATTTTATGTCAAACTAACCAGCTTAACAATTGAAAATGCTCTACAATAAGTACTGTTATGTTTTCAGCGCTGTAAAAGAGAGCATTTCAGCGGTATTCATGTTTTCTTTTTCTTTTTTAATTGTCATCATCTCTTTTTAAAATGGACTGTACCCAAACCGCGCTTGCAAATGATTGCGCAATACCCTCCCCTGTGCAAGAAACCATTTAGAAGGGTAAATAAACTTACCAAGTCTGCTCTGTTTAGATACTGAAGTTGATGGGTGACCAAAATAACTGTCCGTCTTTGTCTAATTAGCAATTTCATGATTCCCTCTTCGAACAAATGGCGACCAACATGGACATCAAGCGCTGACAGTGGATCGTCCTGGAACAATAATTAATACTCCTTATCGAGGGCTACAGATCATTAAAGCAAAACAAAATAAATATCTTCTACATTGAGTTCCTGGATGATACCATGGTGTAATACAAATAAGACTGTTTTTATGGTGACGTTGCAGATCACGAAAGACAGACAACGTACAGACAGGGAAGTTCCCAACTGGTAAATCTTGCAAAGATCTTCAATATGCTACTGTTTCATCCTGTCAAAATGTTAAACTTAGTGCAAATTGCTACAAAATCTTGGCGAGTTATTCCATAAAAATTACTCCAAATTATTACTGATTTCTTAAAGCAGTTTTCTTCCCCCTTGTATCAGGATGATAAATTGTGTTTAAATACTCGGTCATGGCCGAGCGGTAAAGAGCACCGGATTCAAGCTCTGGTGTTTGATCAGCAGAGTGTGGGTTCGAATCCCGGTCGTGACACTTGCTACGTAAAATTGGGGGGGGGGGGTACTGCTTTCTGCTCTACCAGCCAGGCTTCGGATTGATGATACCCAAGCCTAACACATCCGTATGGACTGTAAAGGGGGTAACCCTGTTTCAGTCCTAGGAGTAGGTGGCAACGGCCTCTGGAAAAAAAATAGTTGTAGCCCACACCTTGAAGTGGCCTTCAGGCCTTGTGTGTCTGGCGACTTGCATAAACAGAAAAAACAAACAGAAAAAAAAAGTAAACAAGCCAGTCGAGACAATAGACTGTAGCGAATAACCCCTTTGTTGCTATGAAAGTGGCCATAATGAAGTGCCGGCTGTATTCGCATCTTCATGCCTATATCAATGAAGCATATAGCGTTCCTGGTTTGATCAAAGGTGGGTTTGATTTCTACGGCACACACAAGCTTGTACACACCTGCAACCGTGGACCTCCTATTGTCCCTCTTTTGTTCATACCCTTAACTTATTTGCAATAGCACCCATTTGTTTTGAGTACCATGGACTCTATTTACTCTTTTGTTATAGGTCCCCGGTTTGAATGTGTATACCTACTCACACACAAACACACACGCTAACAAACGCCATGTTGTGGGACAGGTATTTGAATGGTACATCATTATTCGATACAATCTATAGTTTCTTGAATAAAACGAAGATCTCTTTCAACGCTCACCAATAGAACGATATCTCTGCCAGAGTACATGGTTCTAGCCACGCTGATTCGCTGCTTCTGTCCACCACTTAGGTTGATTCCTTTCTCACCAATCTCAGTCTGGTCTCCAGCTGGTAAGATATCAATGTCTGGTTGCAGGGAACAAGCGTCTATCACTCGTTTGTATCTGAAAGTTTAAGATTGGCACAGGTTGAATCAAGTTGTCACTAGATGGACAGATGGTAGTTTTATCATTGCAATTTCTTTAATATTCTCATCATGTTCTTGAAACAGAAAGTTATTTGTTCGTACTTGAACTGATGAAAAAGCAGATGCACAGTTACAGGCTTAAAGGCAGTGGACACTATTGGTAATTACTCAAAATAATTATTAGCATAAAACCTTACTTGGTAACGAGTAATGGGGAGAGGTTGATAGTATAAAACATTGTGAGAATAGTGTCCACTGCCTTTAAGTTCCCAACATTTTCTCAAATTGAATATTTACATTTTCGTATAAAGCTGTTTTAAAGCAGAAAATACTGCTTGACAAATTTCTTTGCTCAGCAAATATTGAGTGGGGCAGTAGCATTGATATTCATTATACTGACTGGATAGGACATTGCACTATAAACACGCGGCCGAACAATGGCGGCGCAATTCCTTATAACGTGTAAATTAATGTGCACTTGGTCGGGTTCGAGTCTGTCAGTTGAAGTTGTAAATTGAGAATAGAAATGAGGGGAAAACATGATGATCGATAGTTTGGTAAGTATGAACAAGTTTCTGATTGAAATGCAAATAAGGCGATTAACAGCCGCGCACACCTTTACCATCAGCATTTTTAGTTTGTTTGATCCAATCCCAAAATTTTAAATCCCCAAAACGACAATTAAAAGGATGAAACTTCTCCCTGTTTGCAGCAACTCCGTTTAAAAGTGTACAACGCATTTCGTGTGACGAACGGTCTTCACCCGTTTCAACAACCAGGCGAGCGGCCTGCGTTTGGACGCGATGTCCTATACAGTCAGTATAATGGAGATCAATGGGCACTAGTCACAACAATGTAAACTTAATGTAATTTTGATTAGTACCTGTTTCTGTTAAGCAATACTTTTCTCTGCTTGGCAAGTTTTTGTGCTTATGAAATTGGGCCCCACTAGCCATAGGAAATGTAGCATTTACAGAGAGCTACATGTACATGTGGATAAGATTCAGTTCTTTGATGAGCGAAGAAGAAAGTTTTCACCTTTTAGAGTCCATTGGTTGAGAGAAGAGTACATTTTCCTGTAGACTTGTATTAAGCAGCCAAGGTTTCTGAGCAGCAAACGCTATCTGGTTCCGGTCCCTGTATCAATATCAAATGAAAACACGACACCATTGCATCGATACCAGACTGGTTGTTTTTAATAAGCCATTTGTGAGCTAGATAAGAAAAATGTCTGGAACAATGACTTGCTTAATAATAATACTAATAATAATTTATTCATTTATATTGCCCCCATTCCATAAAATGTACACAATCGCATAACAAAATTATTATAAAAAGATTAAAAAAGACAAAACTGGGAAAGTACCGCTGGCATTTGAATTCCTCAGACTATAGAGACAGTTGCTATGTCAACTTGTGATCAGGCTGACATTGTAGCAGACAAATTCAAATCTAACACACAATTGGCTTATTCAATATTAGTTCAATCTGATCCACACGTACCTGACTTGCACCATTCCAGACTCAGTTGTCATTTCACCCAGGATTGCTGAAATTAAAGATGATTTACCAGAACCAATCTGACCAATAACAACCATCAAAGTTCCTGCGGATACAACAGGACATCATAAACATTTCAACATTTCTTCTTATATGAAAAACCAATAGTTAAAGGAACATTACAGAATTGGTAAGAAAAAAACTTGTCAAAGATCACAGATTTACATAAAACTTACACGGTCTAATGATGATGAAAGAAGAAAACATCCTTTGAAATATTTCTGTTTGAATGTCATATTTAATGAGAAAAAAGTAAAACGAATTTCCTGATTGAAGTTTATCGGTTTTTCACTATTTTCTCGTGACCTAGGTGGCCGATCGATCTCAAACTTCTACAGGTTTGCCAGTTTATGTTTTATGGTGGATTACATAAAGTGCTTACACTGCCAGCAACTGTTCTGTTAGCAAAAACCAATTCTATATTCCTTTAACTAAACCATTTGCACAAACTATTGTACTATAATCAAACGTGCAAATATTACTGATTTAAAGGTTAACTTTTGGAGCCTATTAATCAGGTTAGACTGCAGGACTTGCAATCATAAGATGTGGATTGGAATCATTGATTTCACAATGACTAGAACAAGTATTGTTATTGAATCACAATTTCCTTTTTTGTGACTTTCATAATCAAAGGCGTTAGACCACTGTTTGTATGAGAGAGGTTGACTGCTGCCAGCTTGGTATTTAAATCCCCTGTGGGAGTTTGCCGAGTTCTCTTGACGAGAATATCATCTCAGCAACAAACAAACAAACACCCTAACACCCCACCCAACAAATAAACAAACAAATAAACAAAGTGTCTTCTGATTGGATGGCACTTGTAGCACTGTTTTATACATACGATGAACCGTTTAAATTTAAGCATACTACTATTTCATGTCTTATATTGACACTACTCACCCTTTGGTATGTCCACGTTGATATCAGAAAGTGTTGCAAATTTTGCCTCAGATGAGTACCAACGGAAACAGCCGTCGGATATCTTCAACATTAAATAGCGATAAGAATTTGTATTAGTTCTAGCTGTATTTTGTTTTGCCTGATTTGAATTAAGGGGCTATGCACAAGGGATGCTAGAGGATTCCCCTAACATTTTATATTTGTTCAGGCAATGTTTTCTTTCTGGAATGTAGCTTTTTTGAATCGGAAACTGAATAAATACATAAATAAACTCCAGGACAACTGTCCAGCAGTATAAGTATTGCTAGATTCTGTCAAGGAAGGTAAAAGGTAGATTATTGTTGATATTTATTTAACTTTTACTGCATTTTTTAGCTGTTTCGTAGCAAAGCGCAGCTCTTGTTTTATCAAAGTTTTTTTATTTATTTTATTTGTCATGTTCAGTACTCGCGATTTTTTGCATTTTGTTCCTAAAGATCAATTGCAATGAAACTTTCAGGGATGGAAGGTAATGATGCAATGATGATCCTAAAGCAATGATGTCATGATGACGTCATCACCGGTCACGTGACGTCATCAAATAAAGGTGTTTAATGTTAAATGTTTGAAAATCTTTATCAACTCAGCCATTGATTGGGTAGGGATAATTAGGTCTTCATTTTGTTTCGTGTGCGTGACCTCACATGACCTCTACTTCCGGTCAAAACAGGAAGTGCCCTTCAATTCCAAAAAGGGCAAAAGTTATGAAGTTGCTTTCAACAATGTTAGTGCCTGGCAAGGGTGGGCAGTTAAAAAAAAACATCAATGACGTCACAAAACGCAACAGCGCCCTCTAGCGACAGGTTGAAAACTCTTCAAAATGTACTTTTTGAAGATGTGTGTGGTGAACATTTGTGTAATTCTCAGTACTTTCCCCGAGTCCTGTGAAAAATATCACAGGCATGTTATTCGGGTGGGATTCGAACCCACGACCCTTGCAATTCTAGAGCAGTGTCTTACTAACTAGACTAACACACATCAGTGTATGGGTAAAAACCAAAATTAATATTCTTTATCCCCGATGCAAATTTAACATCTATAGATTATTACATAACAATCAAAGTGGTGCTTGTACTATGCTCTCAGATGCTCTTCACACAAGCTACTTATTGAAATAGGAAGGTATATTGGGTTAAGTCATTGTCACCTTGATGTTGAAACAGAAATCCATTTTCTGCTAGATTGCCCATTATACAACGACCTTAGGAAAATTATGTTGGCTTATATTATTGATCATTACAAAGGCTTGAAATTCTTGGTAGGAAAGATAGATTTAAGTTTTTGATGGACACTCCCGACGAAGCTATAATTAATTGCGTTGCCAAGTATGTCTTTTTATTTATTGTTTTAAAAGATAATCTGTGTGATTAGGCTTCTCCAATGTATATGTTTTTGTTCTAAGTTAAAATTCCTTTCCCTATTACTAACTCATTAACTGTAATTTGTTCTTATAACATTGTTACCCTCCCCAGAGTTATGGGGTATGTTCCAGCTTGGAATCAAACATAATACAATACAAGTCTTACCTTAATGTCCAGATCATGTTCCAACGGTACATTTCCATAACTAACCCTCATTGGTTCTTCTTCAATGTCAGAGTCCTCATCTCTGAATGCTTGTTCTTTGTTGGCGTCACCATCGAGAAGCGATTGTTTTGCAAGATCAGTGGGCTTTGAGGACCTGGGTTTCTGGCGTTTAACCTGTCAACCAACGAGTGTAATTACACATTCACAAAGTTTCTTTACTCCTATTGGTGGAGAGCGTGTCACGAGGGGGTGTTTAAACCTTTGATAAAGACCAGCGGGAGCTGTTTATAACAAGCTGGCTTCCGCGTGTCGGTCGCTCAAGATTATCACATGGAACGCAATTCATAGCTATAGTAACGGCCCATAATTTAAGCGCGCGCGTAATCTAAGCGTGCGCGCGATCTAAGCGCGCGCACACACAACCCACACGCATCCTACAGATTCTTCACAAAGTTTCTGAAAAAAGTATAGAGTAGTGACTCGTTATTAAACGCCCATTTAAAACCTTGCAGGGTCGTTGCCGTGCGATAGAGGCCCTCGCCTTCGGCCCGGGCCTTTATCACATTGAAGAACTCGTCGCTACCTCTTTATTCCCTTAATTATGGTGATAACTTGGGAGGCTGATGATTCTTACTCAGAGTTGGGGAGTTACATTGAGTTTGAGAACGACACATTGACCCAAGGAGCACAGCAAAAGATCATAAGTGTTCATTTTTTCCGGAGGGAGTTACCCAAAAATGCAAAGTGAAAACCGTAGTGGCATACTAGAGACACAACACACAACTCTACTCACATTATGGCCTAGCCAGGAATCGAGCCGGGGTCACAATGGTCGGAGCCAAGATCCCTATACCCATTTAACTGCAATGCCACATGATTGGGTTTATTAATACCTCTAGAAGTAGATGGTTCACTTATCACTAGCAGTCCCAAAACTGGGTTAAAAGTGAAACTGTCCACAAACATTCAGTGGAAACAAAGTTCCAACTCACCTTCTGTATTTCTGTTCCAGTTTGTTTCCGAGTCAAACCGCCCTTATTCATTTCAACATCCGGTGCTGATAGAAACTTCTCAAGTCGTTTGGTGCTGACGATGCCGTTTATTGTGTACATTAAACTCACAGGAAGCAACGTCAACGGGTTGAGGAGAGCGTTGAAAAGAGCCAGAGATGAAAAGGTGACATCCGGTGTAAGGGGTTTGCCACAGAGGGCGGTGTAGGTTCCAAATCCCTAAAGACCAGATGAGATTAGACAGTGGTTTGAGAGATTAGACAGTGGTTTGCCACAGAGGGCAGTGTAGGTTCCAAATCCCTAAAGACTAATTACAACCAGATGAGATTAGACAGTGGTTTGCCACAGAGGGCAGTGTAGGTTCCAAATCCCTAAAGACCAATTACAACCAGATGAGATTAGACAGTGGTTTGCCACAGAGGGCAGTGTAGGTTCCAAATCCCTAAAGACCAATTACAACCAGATGAGATTAGACAGTGGTTTGCCACAGAGGGCAGTGTAGGTTCCAAATCCCTAAAGACCAATTACAACCAGATGAGATTAGACAGTGGTTTGCCACAGAGGGCAGTGTAGGTTCCAAATCCCTAAAGACCAATTACAACCAGATGAGATTAGACAGTGGTTTGCCACAGAGGGCAGTGTAGGTTCCAAATCCCTAAAGACCAATTACAACCAGATGAGATTAGACAGTGGTTTGCCACAGAGAGCAGTGTAGGTTCCAAATCCCTAAAGACCAATTACAACCAGATGAGATTAGACAGTGGTTTGCCACAGAGGGCAGTGTAGGTTCCAAATCCCTAAAGACCAATTACAACCAGATGAGATTAGACAGTGGTTTGCCACAGAGGGCAGTGTAGGTTCCAAATCCCTAAAGACCAACTACAACCAGATGAGATTAGACAGTGGTTTGCCACAGAGGGCAGTGTAGGTTCCAAATCCCTGCACAACCAGATGAGATTAGACATTATAAGGGCCATCCTAAAAACTACATCTCTCAGGTATGTTTATTGTCATGATTGTCCCTAAAAACAGGGTCAATGCCAAAACAAAGGGCTTGGTACATCGTACTCACTTCACCCCCAGCCAATCCAACTAGTGCCATATTTCATAAGTCTATCTCAGCCTTCAAAGTTCAAAGTTCAAAGTTCACCCCTCATTGATCTATAGTCACCCTAGTCTGGGGTGAGTTTTGGCAGTTGTAACCAATAACTGTTCTGGTCACTGGCCAATGTTTAACCAATCATTTCTCACTTACCACAATTGTAACAAGAACTGGAGCAGCTATCGTCAAAAGTACTGGATGAGAAGAGAAAAAGAAAGTGAGCTAAACATGGAAAGGCCTGGACAACAAATAAATTATATTTAATTTATTTTGTCTTTCTTTGGGCCATTTTCATGAGTTCGTAATCTGGGTCTTGTTCCACAACTGCAAAAAGATTATACATATTTGTGCAATCCTAGATTTGAGGACAAGTCGTTGAATTTTTGTTGCGGTGATATCGAAACAAGCTTTAGCATGAATTGCTCACTATATAATGCTGCTGTTCTTGCGAGACTCCTCTTGCAACAATGGCCATAGCACTGATCCAAGTGAGTAGTGGTCACGAGAGCAGAAGTCTCACAGGAGCAGCAGTCTCTTGAGAGTTTAGCCGTGTGAGCGCGCAGACACTTTATTCCTTCACAGCCACAAACAAGCAAAGAGTCTAGGCATGTCAATCAACTAACCATTGAATCTACCTACAATGACATTCAAATGTACACATACTGATTTTATGTCTTTTTAATTGTTTTGTTAAGGGGCCACCTGGTTTTCCAAATGTAATTTAGGAGTGGGGGGTGAAAATTAAAATGCAGAGGTTCCATTTTGTGCCGTCCGACTAATTTTGACCAATGTATACCTGTTTGAACTTACATTAATGCTATTCTTTAGTTAGTTATTCAAGTACAGTACAGAATGACAAATCAGAAGAATACTATGTTTATGTTTGCCTGTAAGAGATGTCGCTAAAATGTTTTCTAGACTGGGAAATATGCTGAGCCTTTCTTTAAAGTTTAGGGTTTACTGATCTACTACTTGCATACATGTATAAACGTAGCCAATGTTGAACTTGAGTAGGTAGTCGAGTTCTTTAGCTCTGATGATCTCAATGGCTTTTAAGTACAGTCCTTCCCATGCGTATAACTTCAGTAGCTTGATACCTTGAAGTAATTCATTCGTTTTCTTCAGGCGTTCGTCACTGCACCGCTGAAGTAAAAATGTAAATTATTATGCAACTCACCTATTTTACTCTTGGTTAAAGCAATCTAAATAAATTGATCAAAATTTAGGTCATGTGTAGGTTACAGTTTTTACAAATTTTATTTAACAATGTTAACAATTGAGTTATCTGCAGTGCACATAGTAGACTGGCCTCTGTCTTTATCTGCCAGGATAAAGACAGGTCTTTGCTATTCAGAACCAGTGAATCCATTGGATACAATGATATCATTGGATAAATGCAGTGACTAAAAGCTTCCATATCTGTGTTTTGATTGTCCGAGGTAATGTTTGTGCAGTTGACAAACATCACCTCGGACCAATCAAAACACAGATATGAAAAGCTTACATTCGGTCGTCTGAATGTTGTGTCCACGTTTGTATTGTCCATGTACTATCATGTAATGGTGAAGAATTTGACTGCGTATCTCTATGTGAAATGAATGTTGAAGAGCCTTGAAATGTGACGTCAGATGTTCAGGCTATGCAATGGGAGACTTTAAAACACTAGGTGGCAGCAGACTTACAGGTCAATTTCCATTTTTACGTAGTTCTGAGCATGCGCACATTACCGAGAACAATGGATTTTACCTGGTAAGTCTGCTGCCACCAAGCATCCCAAAGGTCTCCAATTGTTAAGTCTTATTTCTCGGTTCGTAATTTGATTATATTTTGTATGTTTTACAAATGTATTTGTTAGATCTCTTCAGTAACTTACCAATATTTGCTTCTGCTGGTTGCCCATGTAGGAAGCAATCTTCATCTGGATTGGGCCGAGTATGAAGAAGATACTTGCTGCAATAAGTGCTGAATATCCCATCTGCATGTACAGCAGCATTAGTATTGCTAGAATCTGTCGGTGAGGGTGGAAGGTGGACGACAAAAGTTTGTATTTATTTTCTATTTATTTTCAATTCAACTCAACTCAATTCAATTCAATTCAACAAAACATTTATTTCGGTGTTGCCCTCACATGATAAAATAATAATAATTGGTGTTTTTTTGTAATATAAAGAGAAGCCAACACTATTATGAAGTCAGAAGAGCAAAACTTTAAATACTTTAAATACTTTGTTTGTTACATCTTCAGTAGGACCTTGGATGGGTGAAACATTACAGAGCCATGACCCCAATTTGACTTTGCCGTCTGGTTTAAAATGGAATTAAGTGTCAAACAACGTTAAGATGCCATCTCAAATGATTAAATTGTACTTAATGTGTGCAACAGCTACCCTGCAAAGAAATCGTGATTTGATGCCATAAACATGATAAATGTTTCGAGTCATAATTTACTTGATAGGAAGCACGGCAGCTGTTGATTTTATAAACTATTTTGAGATATAGGATTTGAGGCATTGCATGGTGAGGTATCAATATATAGTTGGTTTGCGGTAACACCATGTGTGTATCTACTTGCCAGGTAGAGGTTGTTCTTAGAGAACCGTCTTGCTTAATTCTACTACCACGGAGTAGATTGTTCGGGTGTTTGAGAGACTTCTCAGTTCTTAAAAAAACTGTCCTGCTTAGTAACTTTTACCTGGGCGGATGGTATAGAAATAGGCTGGGACTACACTTTAGCTTATAGGATCGTAATTAACTGTACTACCGCGGAGTCAGTTCTTGGGTTGGTCTCAATGTTTCGAGTGGCTTGCTCTAGTCATCGTCAGAAGACATCCGATATATCTACTCCGCGGTAGTAGAATAAAGAAAGACATTTCGCTAAGAACAAACTCTACCTGGCAAGTAGATACACACATGGTGTTACCGCAAACCAAATATATATTTTGAGATAGGGCTCCCTTCAAGTAGAACTGTTTTGTATTTTTCACCCAAAGCATTTGAATCTGAGAAATGGTCCATGCACGAGTCCCATTCTCTGTGGTGTCTATTTGCCAATACTACTTGCTGTCAGTTTGCTAAATGTGGATGGATTTAACAATCTTGATGAAATAATGATACAATTTATTGCTATTTTCGCAACAAGTAGGCAGGAACTATAAGAAGTAACTTTCATCTTTTCCGATAATTTTGCCAATAGAATCAGCATTTCATAAACAAAAATAAGTCTGACCCTAATTGTAGATTGAGAACTTAATACCATAGTTTTATCTGTGCATCAATGCCTACATACCTGTACAGGAACAACCCATAAGTTGTTAACCATTTGAAACATGAAGAACATGGCAATAGGATCCGACGACATGTGATTAGTGATCTGTCCCATGTCCATCGTGCCTCCCGTAGTGGCAACAGTAGAGAGACGCAAGGATTTCTCATAAACCATGGCCTGTGTGTCAAGGTGCAAAGTAGGCCGTAAACAAAACTAAACTGAAACATACCATATATGCTTAAAGACACTGGACACCATTACTCAAAATAATTGAGTAAAGATTTACTTGGTAACAGGCAATGGAGAGCTGTTGATAGTAAAACATGTGAGAACGGCTCCCTCTAAAGTAAAATTTTCTTGAAAAAGAGGCATTTGTTCACCCGAATATAAAAAGACTATAGGCCTGAAGTCTTTTAAAGGCATCTGGAAGCACACAAACTTGTGCAACAGGGGTACTTTTTCTTTCACTATTCTCTTCCAACATCAATGGCCAATTGTTATTTTATGCATATGTTGAGTTACACCAAATGAGAAGACTGGTCTTCGACAGTTACCAAAGATGTCCAGTGCTGCTTAATAGGAGATATTCATTTATAGCCATCATAGTTCCTGGGTTATTTAGGGCATGTGGCTTGTCGTGGATGAGCAGATTCTAGCACTTTGTCCTGAGTAAGAACTACTTTATTAATAACAGCTTGGACGTCTACTCAAACTGCTTTAATCTCAGATATTAACACATACATTTTAAGTGATAGCTTTCCATCCATAATTTACCTGTAAAGCGGTTCGTACGTCAATCCCTTGAGACATAACTAAGTAAATATGGTTCTGTACGCAAGTTGATCCAACAAAACTAGAGAAGAACATGATGAAAACGATGACAAAACCATTCATAAAGAACTCTTCCAATGTGACATGATGCCCCTCGATAACCTGAAAAAGAAACACAAAAAGTCACCATGCATGTCACTTATGTCTAGAAAAAGAAAAATGGAAAAAAAAAAATATATATACACAGAAGAAATACTCAAAAATCACCAGTCTTTAAATTTACTGCCGCAGGGGTTGACCAAAAATTCGAAAGTCTGTTTGTAAAAAAAATTTTCCCATTGAGACCCAGCCAAACAGCGTGATGAAAATGACAAATTACCCTGGGTTGATTCTTCTATTACAACCCATTTAGGAATACAACCCATCTAGGAATACAACCCATCTAGGAATGAGCAACAAAATTGATAGATATGTTAATCAAATCCATTGTCAACATTTTTATCACAAAGATTTTACCCAATGAGGTCTTACAGTTATTAGTCAATTTACTACTGGGCCTGTGCGATCGTGATTTTTACCCAATGAGGTCTTACAGTTATTAGTCAATTTACTACTGGGCCTGTGCGATCGTGATTTTACTGGCTCAATGCTAAGAATACTGGCCTCAGTCCAGCGTTAATTTCTAGCCTTGCAATAGCCTTGCTCAAGTCAGTCGCATTATTCACTCCAAAAAAGACACCGTTGTACACCCACCTATTTACACTGTGCGTATCACCTCGCACGACCCACCAGTTTACACTGTGCATATCGCTCAACACCCGCCGTACGACTACTGTGCGCAAGTCATCCGCACTCGCACCACTATCCCCATGCGGAGGCCGTCGTGTCATGCGAGGTGATACACACATTACGCACAGTGTATACGGGTGGGTTTACAACGGCGTCTTCTTCGGAGTGAATAATGCGACTGCCTTGAGCAAGGCTAGCTCTGGAACTGTACAGCAAATCTCTTATTAATGGTTAGTAGCTACTCGCGGTTAGAACACCAACTCACTTGTGAGGATTCTGCAGTGGGGTACTTGAGAGTGGTAACATAAGCTGTTAATAACCCCACTGTGATTGGACAGATGAGGGAGACTAGTTCACCAATCAGCTTCAACGCTGCTGCCCAAAGAAGCCGTCGTCCGTACACCCTGGTGTAGACTTTCATGAGTGATGCATGCTTTCCACGTTTCTTAGCACTTTCCTAAAACATAACATTAAAAAATGGGCATTAAAAGTATATATAAAGCATGGCTTTAGCCCTCCAAAAACATTTTTCTAGCCCCGAAAAAAAAAAAAAAGGACAGAAGAAACATGCTGAATGCAAAATGAAAAGTAACATGGCATATCCCGACAAAGTTTTCAATGAGGTTTGCCCAAAAAGGATGTCACGATTCATTAATGAAAAAGACATGAGCTTTTTCAGAAAACATATACCTACATGTAAGACACAATATTCTAACTAAAGTCACTTTACCCATTGCAAGCTTTTGTCTTTTTGGAGCCAGAATTTGGTCAAGTGTTTTAGTCAAGTGTTGTCTTTGACCTAATTCTTATGCGTGTTTGATGCTAACCTCAACAAAAGACACAGGCTCTCCATAACCGGAGGAACATCGGAGGAATATCTGGCCCATGGAAAGCTTGGGTCTTTTCGTCCATTTTACGGGTGTTTTTGTATGTTCATGTATATTATTGTTCTTTTAAAGTATTTTATTGTAAAAATAATTTTTTTTAAATTTATCGATCTGTTTTTTGGCGCTTGCACTGTGGATGTTGTCTTAAATAAATAAATTGATAGTATAAAACATTGTGAGAAATGGCTCCCTCTAAAGTAACATAGTTTTTGAGAAAGAAGTTATTTCTAACTCGAATATTTGAATTGAATTCGAGACCTCAGCTGAGATCTCGAATTTAAGCATCTGAAAGCATCCAACTTGTGCGACAAGGGTGCGACTAAGAACAAACTCTACCTGGCAAGTAGATACACACGTGGTGTTACCGCAAACCAAATATATATTGATACCACACCATGCAATGCCTCAAATCCTACATGTATATAAGGTTGTTTTTTCTTGCATTATTCTCTCGCAACTTCAGCAACCAATTGAGTCCAAATTTTTACAGGTTTTGTTATTTTATGCATAAATGTTGAGATACACCAAGTGAGAAGACTGGTTTTTGACACTACCAAAGTTATCCATTGCCTTTAAATAAATAAATATCATAAAAAAAAAAATTGTTTTTAACCATGTTCCACAAAATCATAAAATCTTTGATTTTGAGTCGTCATGAAACTCACAGCACATGTAGCATTGTATTCAAAAACATGACCCACTTTCACCTACACTTAAAATAAAATGTATTACTTACCAATTCTTCCAGGAAAGCTTTACGAAATCTTTCGTGGTTGAATTTTGCCTCGTGTCGTTCAGCAGGTATTCCCAAGTCAGTCTGCTCAAGGTGTTTCTTGTAGCCAAGGTTGAGAAGCCATTGGACCCACCACAGTGTGACAGAAGAGAAGTAACTAACGCAGTCATGTCTGAACATCATTTCAGGTTGCTCCGTGTCGCTTGAAACTGGTTTTTCTTGATGAAAGGGAGGCCCAAACTTTGGAAAAAAGAATGGAAACCTTTTATTGGTGAGACTATGAGTTTATGTCTGTAATGTTTTTATTTATTCAGACGTTACTTTTCATTTTTGAAAGCAGTCCTAATCCCTCTGCCAAATTGAAGAATACCGAGGATTGGGGTCGATCGACCCAAACAACCAGGGTTTATCACCGAGCCATCAGCTGCTTTAATAATGTCATATTTGTGTGGAGTGCTTAGGAAAAGAGAATATATTATTTAATGCCACACGCAAGCCAAAATCTCAAGCCTCAGGCTGCCAGAACATTAACATAATTGTTTGTTTTTAGTTGTTTTTTCTTTTCTTCTTTACATAAAGTGTTGAGAAAAATATTGGTAAAACCAAAGTGAAATCTTTATCCCCGACGTGAATTTAACAATCGTTGCAGTTACCCGCTGCTAAAATATAAGATTCTACATGTAGCTACTGGACAATCTCGGTGGTCTAGTTGGTATGACACTGCTCTAGAATTGCAATGGATGTGGGTTCGAATCCCACCCAAGTAATATGCCTGTGATTTTTTTTTACAGAACTTGGGGAAACTACTACACAGTGGGAAAGTATACAGTTCTATCATACATCGTTGTATATGGGTACCAAAATGAATATTCTTTATCCCCGATAAAAATTTAACATCTATTAACTTTCAAATTGTTACACTACCTCAGTTCTGATGACATTCAGCTCTACGATCATCAAGAAGAAGTAGATGACTATTTTGATGACAGTCAAGTCAAAGAGAACAATGTTAACGTTATCCTGATTCTGATATTCCAAACTCAACACACAAAATATTTCATGTCCAAGGGAAGACAACCAATACAGGAAAAGAAGCGGAGACATGATCGGTATCTGCCATAGTTCCATGTGATGATAATAGATGAGGGACACCAAGACTGCTATGAAGCTCAAGACACTGTGAACGTAGAGATGGGGCTGAGTGGGTTGATTCAAGACTTGGTATGTCTCATCAGTCATGACGCCCTCACCAATGGATGCAAGAATGATCACCAGGAGTAATGCTGATATGAGCCATCTTATGCTATGGCCAGGATACACCAGTAGATGTTTATTGTTGACTTGACGATACTTTGTGCAGCATCCAACCACCAGGAGAATAAGTGAGAAGATGATGAGGAATATACCATGAGAGATGCTCGCTACTCCATTCAGCAAACAGACATTGTCAAGTCGGATGACATCCTCTTTGACGGTGCTGGATTCCTGAGTTCCACAGATCCAATCCCAAGACATCTATTTTAACAAGAACAATAACAACAATGTCAAGAATAAGAATGATAATGTTGCAAACTAGAAAGCCTCAGAGGTGATTAAAGGGTAAATGTACTTCCTAACAAAAAACACAATGTCCACGGATTTACATTAAACTTACACAGTTTGAAGATTATGATAGTAGAAAACTTCCCCTGAAATTTTACTTACTGAGGTGCTGTAGTTTTTGTGAAATGAGTAAAAGTAATAATTTTCGTCTCAGTTTTAGCATGTAAAAACGTATTAACCAGTTCTGGTATGGTTTTGGTATAATATCATAACTGGTTAAGGGGATTTTACATATGAGACGAAAATGATTTTGTTATTTTTTTTTTTTTTTTACTAATCTCGCAAAAACTACACAACCTTAGTTATAATATTTGAAGGGAAGCTTTCCACTATCATTCTCTTCAAACCCTGTAAAGTTTAATGTAAATCTGAGGACATTTTAAAAAAGTAACCGAATCCTTTAAAGGGAAGGTACACGTTTGGTAATTGTCAAAGACCAGTCTTCTCACTTGGTGTATCCCATCATAACCATAAAATAACAAGCCTGTGAAAATTTGGGCTCAATCGATCATCGAAGTTGCGAGAAAATGATGAGAGAAAAAACACCCATGTTGGCAAATTTGTGTGCTTTCAGATAAGAATAAAAGACTTCCAGCTAGAAGTCTTTTATTATTTGAGTGAGAAATTACCGCTTTCTCAAAAACTACGTTACTTCAGAGGGAGTTGTTTCCCACAATGTTTTATACTATCAACAGCTCTCCAATGCTCGTTACCGAGTCAGTTTATAAGTAAATATTTGTTTTTAAGTAACTGTTACTCACAACAATTTAAGACAACATTAAGACAGGTGATATTTTACTTGTCCTAGAATACATGGTTGGATCTATTTTAAGAGAAAGAACCTAAGGCTCCATTTAGAATGTAATGCGTTGGAGCTAAGCAACAATCACTGTCCAAGCAGTTCTTTTCTATTTCATAAGTCTTAATTTGTTGCCGCTTCATAATTTGTTTATTGTCGATAGCTCAAATATAAGCAATACTCAGATTTCAACTTCACGAAACATAATAAGGAACCAACAATCCTGACGCTATACTTCTCTAGTGAAAATTTTTTAGAAATGCAACCAGACATCATCAAACTCCCATCTTACAAAGATCGTGTAAAACACCTAAAATGCCCAAACTGTCTCCATGAACCAGCCTTCACAATTCAGGTAAAAACATCTATCCTGAATGTTAGTGATCCAAAAGGTACTAGACAAACACTGTACAACATAATAAATGGCATGTCATGTAGTAGTTGTATAAAATACAAAGAGCAACCTCATTTACAATATATGGAGATCACTGGTTTATCATATTTTATTTGTTATTTATTTCAGTCAAATTTGTATTCACCAATGTAATTATTTTTGGGGCGAAACAAAGAGATACACATTTTCCAGTGTTTTATATCACCGTCGCTTTGTCCTCTAAAGTTCTCACTTAGCTATTATTTAAAATGAACTTTTAAGAGATATTCCTTGAATCCTAATGGTGTCCTCCAGCTGAAAGGTTGCTGTTTAGGAGTAGTGTACTACCAATTCAGTTTCCAGTCAGCCTTTGGACAACCACAATAAATGAACCTTAATAAATACTACGACTATAAGTATAGAGGGATACAACCTGTCTGTACCAAGAGCTGGAAAAGAGTGAGGGTGACTTGTTGTCTGCATTTGTTTTTATATGGCTATGTACAGTAAGCAATAGGATTAGGGCCTGCTCTATAGGCGTGCACAAAAGGACTTAATAGGCTTTTATACTACACTGGGGGTTTTGGAGTTCATTGTTCACAATTTGCAGCAGACATTCCCAGAATGGTCACATACAAAAGTCTCTGAGTGCAAGAACTAAAAGCTACACATTCTTCACTACAACTACAAGCCTGAAGCCTCTACAGTATGGGTTGAAAAAAAAAGGTCGAGTGTAAAGTAATGGCCAACATGCAGTTTCTGAGAGAGCCTTTGTATTTTTATTAGCCACTCATTTTGTTTGCCAGATGGCAAAGCCAAATAAAAAGTAGAGTATTCTCGCTTCAATTCAGATGGTAGGCTAATTAATTGTTATGGTTTTATTCGATATCAATAATAAACCATCATTTTCCAAACATCTGGATGACTTTAATGTTTGGTATGACCCATTATGTATCATAGTAAGTTCTCACCGAAGGAATAAGGTGAAATGGGCAAAATTTCTGTATCCTGCCACCACTTGTTATTTTTAATTGTATGAAACATATATTATATAGGGCTAGATAGCTCAGTTGGTAGAGCGCCGGCATGTTAATCCGGAGGTCGTTGGTTTGAATCCCACTCTAGTCAATTCTTTGTTCAACCCCAAAAATATATTATTAATAATAGATATCTAATTTACTCAAATGAAATATTCCTAAAACTAAACGCCTCGGTAAAAAGTGAAAGGTGGCGGCAGGATACAGAAGTTTTCCCTAAGATTGAAGACTTGAGCAAAATCAAATGTATTGCAACTAGTTTAGCAAAAGACATAGTAAGAAGGCAACAAGGCCAATCAACAAAGTGACGTTTGTAAGATGTATGATAAATGATAATGCTAGGTTCAATGCCATCATGGCTGGTATCCCAGATAGCAACATTGAACTTCCCAACTTTGACATTGTAAGGGGGGACAGAACACCGGAGTCTGGGAAATCAAAGGGAGGGGGATTGTGCTTGTACATTAACCGAAGATGGTGTAATAATTGGTCTGTGAAGAAGAAAGTACATGTATGTACCCCTGACTATGAAATACTAACAGTTGGCCTGCGGCCATTTTATCTACCCAGGGAGTTTAATCAAATCTTCATCACTGTTACATACATCCAACCCAAAGCGGATGTGCAAGTTGCGAGCGATGCAATTTCCTTGATTATTCAAGAACTTGAAACAGTTTCGCCCGATTCTGCCAAATTTATACTGGGGGACTTCAATCAGTGTAAATTGAATAAAGTGTTGCCATCATATCACCAATATGTCGACAAACCCACAAGGAATGGTGCAACTTTAGACCTCTGTTATGGTAATGTACAATCTGCATATAAAACCAGGATTTGTCCCCAACTGGGCAACTCCGATCACAATACCATTCTCCTGCTACCAACGTATAGGCAGGTCCTTAAAACATCTAAACCTGTGACAAAGGTGAAACAACTGTGGTCCAGTGAATCCGTAGAAAAGCTACGTGCTTGTTTTGACTGCACCAACTGGGACAGTTTCACAGACACTTCGAACTCAATAGATGAAATCGTAACTGTTGTAACTGACTACATTAAGTTCTGCACTGATATGCTAATACCATCAAGCACCAAACAGGTATACCCTAACGACAAACCATGGATCTCCCGTGAACTGAAAACGTTACTTCAAGAGAAACGACGGTTGTTTGCAGCTGGCCACCTACAACGTGTGAAGGAGTTGCAAAGGTCCATCGAAAAACAAATTAAACTTTGCAAAGCAGACTATAAACGTCGACTAGAGAAGAATTTTCAACAAAATAACTCTCGAGCTGCGTGGCAGGCGATGCAAACAATAACGGGATACAAATCAAAGAAACGCTTGCCTGAATGCCCAAAGGACTTCACAGATGAACTGAACAATTTTTACTGTAGATTTGATATTCGCGATTTTACTGCAGAGAACACTTTATTGGACAATTCATTAGCAAATGTTTCACTAACTGACAATGTTACCATTAATGAAGCTGATGTTAGGAATGTCTTCTCAGCTCTGAAGTTAAATAAAGCTGTTGGACCTGATGGTATTAGTAACAGAATTTTAAAGTCATGTAGCCATCAACTTGCCAATGTACTCACATCAATTTTTCAAATGACATTAGATGAAGGTTCTATCCCCAAAAATTGGAAAATGTCAATGATAGTCCCAGTGCCAAAGCAAAAGAAGGCTACTGTGTTAAATGATTATCGTCCGATTGCATTAACATCCAATATCATGAAATGCTTGGAAAGATTGATCACAAGGTTTCTCACTAGCCAGGCTAGCTCATTTCTTGATAATCTTCAATTTGCATACAGGCAAAGTAGGGGAGTTGACGATGCAGTGCTTGTCTATCTTCACAAACTTTACAATCACCTGGATTCACCCCGAACATACGTCAGGTCTCTGTTTATTGATTTCTCCAGTGCTTTTAACACAATACAACCTCATATCCTTGCGCAGAAATTATTACAAATGAATATCTCACCCCAAATTGTGTGATGGATACATGGATTTTTAAGAGATAGGCCACAGTGGGTCAAAGTAGGAGGTGTTTGTTCTGATGTAAAATATATCAATACTGGTGTTCCTCAAGGATGCGTCATCTCTCCTTTGTTATTTTCGTTATATACCAGTGACTATTTATGTTCCAGCTCAAATTGCAGCATCATTAAATATGCAGATGACACGGTAATTACTGGGTACTTGAAAAATGACTCTACCGAGTATGTAACAGAGGTCATGAATTTTATTGACTGGTGTAATCGTCACTATCTCTCGATAAATGTACAGAAAACTAAGGGGATGATTTTTGATTTTCGACGAGGTGCTGAGACACATGACCCTCTCACTATCAATAACTGCATTGTAGAAAGAGTCAATGAATATAAGTATCTTGGAACTGTAGTGGATGATCAACTGAACTGGAATACTGAACGATATACAGTAAAGCTAACCAACGTTTGTACTTTTTGAGAAAACTGAAGAAATTTCATGTAGACCGATCTATCTTGCGTTTATTTTATCAGTCCTTGATACAGAGTGTTTTAACTTTTAACTTAATATGTACATACGGTTTACTATCACAGCAGAGTAAGAAGAAATTTGGCAGGGTAAAGAAAAATGCTCAGCGGATCATAGGTTTAATCTTGCCATCCTTGGATATAGAATTTGAAACAAAAATGGTTGCCAAGTTAAGTACAGCAATGAAGGACCCGACCCACCCACTTTTTAATTGCTTTGTTTTTAATCGCTCTGGTATTGGACTCCATCCACCACAAACAAAATCACTTCGTTTTCGACAATCCTTTGTTCCCAATTCAATTCATCTTTTTAATTCTTTAGTCAAACGGTAATTACTTATTTTTTAACTGTACCACAAATGTTTTGTATAATTTTAAAGTAACTTGTAAGTATTGTCAGTAATCTATTCCAATCATTCGCTGTAATTTTAGCAATATACAATTTTTTCATGGTTTTGTATTGTGCTTTACATTTTATTGTTCGGTTTTATGAACATGTTTATTATAATAATAATAATAATAATTTTTTAATGTCTCCAATTGCCAATGGAAAACAATTATCTGTATGTTATGCGGACAATAAAGAATTATAATCTAATCTAATCTAATCTATTGATCAAGGAGGAGAACCACAACAGACAGGGTGGCGCCTATAAAAAATATAGGAAATATGTTAAACAAACTTAAACATTTTTTACTAAATATAGAGACAGCATACATACAGACAAAATGTTCTCTGCGTTAAGTCAAAAGACAATTGAGAGCCAAAGAAAAAGCATAACACTACACTAGCAGACTACTAATTAGTAGTTAGAAGTACTACGACTATGAATCTTAATTCGATATATAAAAATAAATAAAAATATATTGACTGCTTTTAATAATTGTCCCCGGGAACATGCAGCAGTCAATTATTTCCATAAAAACCTTGCCCTTCACCAAAGTGATGGTGTTCGTGGTTTTGTTAAAATGCTTTTTATATTTAGGATTAGAATTCATCATTATGGATTTTGCTTGGGCTGGTATGTGCACAATTTACCGGTCCTACTTACTACTTGCCAACAACTCGCCGTCAACTCATTTTCGTGCCGACAACTCATTAAATTGACATGAAAAATGTAAAATGGGGCACAGAAGTGTTAAGTTTGGGCTAAACTACATTTCGTTCACAAAAACGGGTTTGTGTTGAAAAAAAAAAAGTACCAATCATTGACATCTTGGGCCAAGACTAATCCATATGAAAAAGCAAGATGACGGTTTTGCTGCTTCGAGATAATTTTTTCACGAGAAAAAAAACTAAATTTTTGTTCTGAAATATGACCTAAAACTTACGCGAATTCTCTTTGAGCTGAAACGTCACAGTTCTATGCTTCTTTTATGGATTTTAAATGTATATTGAGGAGTTGACGGCAAAAGTGAGTTGACGGCGAGTCGACGGCAAGTAGGACCCCAATTAACTAAAAACTATAGAGCCTGTGCGTTACGGGTTACAATTACTCTCCCTAAAAATACAATAAATATCTGCTTAAAAAAAGTATTTAAAGACCAAATAATACTCACAAAGAGGTCTTGAACAGTATCCCTCCCAAGTAAACAGTATTTGGAGCATGGCCGGAGCCATACTTCCTCCAAAATAGAGACAAATATCCATCAAAAATAGAGTAGAAATGTGCTGCGTCTCGCGAATCGCTCGATCTTTACTCAAAGCTAAACAGAGCTATATAGTGACATACAGAGGGCGCACTTCGCCACTGCGCGACACTAAAAACTTCAAAAAGTTAGGCCGCAAACATAGAGCTATAATAATAAGCTCTATGGCCACAAATAAACAACTCTTAAAGGAACACGTTGACTTGGATCGGTCGAGTTGGTCTTTGAAAAGCGTTTTGTGACCGTTTATTATAAAATGCATATGGTTAGAAAGATGATGTAAAAGTAGAATACGTTGATCTACACAAATATGCCTAGAAATTGCGTGATTTTCTTTTTACCTCGTCCAATAACACGGTCCAATAACACGGTCGGCCATTTATGGGAGTCAAATTTTGACTCCCATAAATGGCAGACCGACATATTTCGCGACGTAAAAAGAAAACCGTGCAATTTTGAGAGATACTTGTGTGGATTCTACTTTTAAAACATCTTTCCAACCATATACACTTCATAACAAACGGTTTTCAAACGCTTTTTATTGACCAACTCGTCCGATCCAAGGCAACGTGTTCCTTTAAGTGCAAATAACCATGGGGGGAAACAGGTCAAGGCACATGGGCCGTGTTCATAAAAAATAGCAATTTCTTTTTCTAGCCTTTTGCTTACATATTTATTCTGTATACATACATCTGTATAAAGATGTAGGCAAAATGATAGAAAAAGCAATTAATTGCTATTTTTATGAATACGGCCAAAAGGTAGGGATAGAATACACTTTTCACCGGAGTAAAACTTCATCGATCTATCTTACAAAATGTGTGACTTCTTCATTCGTAGGCTACCGAACTGTACTATAACAGCGCATGATAGGACACCATGGCGGAAGTTTTAGTTTAGTTTTATTAGACTTTACACTGGCATAAAAACATAATATACAAATCAATACATAAAGAAACAAAGAAGCAAAGTAACTAAAAAAAAAATACCAGTGGCGAGGAGCAGGTGACCAGCACCTCTACAAAGCCGTCCTGTCGCAAAGAATGTCCCCTGAAACTTCAAACAAAATCAACAGAAATTTCTACTTCCGTAAATCACTAACAGAGTCTGTTCTTTCAAGATGAGAATTATTCAAGTTGTAATCAAAATTAACACTGTTTACGTCACACTTCTCGATGTTAAAGCTAAGTCCCATTCAACACTCCGCGACTATATGAAGAATCTAGGTCATTCTGGCCTACAGTCCGATGTGTTTTTAATGGACATTTAGAATCTGGGCGTTTCATTTATATACAAAAGAAACAAAATACAACGGAACGCCATTAAGAATGACTCTCTTCAATTGCCACCTTTGTTGGTGATTACGCAAGTATGAATTTGAACCACTCGAGTAAGTTAGAATGGAACCCAAAACCCTGTAATTTGTGTAAAAGCAATATGTGAGAAACGGTTTAGAAAAATCAAGGTAAACCACATCGACCTGCCCGGGTCAACCTTTGTCCAAAACAGACAAAGGTTGAGAACAGTGGAGCGGCCTTTTACAAACACGTGCTGTAAGTGAGTTCCCCGTGAATAGCAGGAGCCCTTTCCATAACTTAGGCACATACGCAAAGCAACGACACAGGTCTATACTTTTTCACACAACTTTTGTTGTTTTTCTTGAAAATTTGAACCACATTAGCTCTCAACCTGTCACTGTGAAACTCTTTGGTAGACAGAGACAGGTTAAATATTATATGACTCGAGGGAGACACAATTTGATTTGCACATTCCTTCAGCAAGCGACGAGCAGCTTTAGTGACATCTAAATTGTTAAGTATTACAAGTCCCGCAACTCTGAACGCGCCAGCTACAAAAATGTCCCAAAACAGAAACAAAACTTGAAAATCTTCTGCTAAAATTTATATTTTGTCAAAGATGCATGAGCGTCAGTGGCATTTAAGTTGTACTCACGATCATTTTCGGTCCTCCAAAACGATGATGTTGTAAGTCAACGTTGGAGAAGCGATGCTCAAAGTCTGCCCATATTTTGCAAGTAGGCATACGGTTATATTTCTACCTCCATGGTATCAATACACGAATGCCCAATAAAGTGATCACGAGTTTGCGACTTGAGTTGGTTTTATGGCCGACAGATGTTTGTGTATTGTTTTCACAATAAATTTACTTTAAATTTTTTAAGTGACCACGTTTTGTTGTAATAAATTTCAAGTGAATGAAATAAAATGTATATGCAAATGTTTATTTGCAACTCATATGTATATTATTTGCGTGTTTTTTCTTGTTTATCAAATTATAAACCAAAAGGTAAATCAACTGCGTAAATATTGGTTTTGACAAAGTTTTGTTTGGTTTTACTAGAGCGGGAATTGAACCAACGACCTCTGGATACATCCAATTAACAATGGCCGGCGCACCAATAAAGGGCTAGATAGCAAAGTCAAGTCACAATCTAGAAGTCGTAAAATCCCTCTGTTCAAAAACTTGAGTTTATCAAAATAAACAGTAAGAAATGAATCACTTTGATAGCTTTAAGTTTAACAGATGTTTGTTTTGTTTAACATTTATAATATTTGCAACGATAAAACCCCAGTTTGACTGCTGCCTCCGTACAAAAAATTTAACAGTTGAAATAATAGTGTTATCATTATTTAGATGGGTCGGGGAGGGGATGGTAGTTTGTGTCTTGCAATTTTGTGTTTTTAATATATGTTTGTTAAATAATACTGTAATGAACATGCTTTGTGATGCATTTCAAGTTCCTTTTGTTATAGTGTTTAAACACATGTTCTGGCTCTGTATTGGCCTGCAATGAATGTGTATTGTTGCGCCAGACAGGGGTACAATGTAGTCAGTTATGTCATTTATTTATCATTCCCTTGCCAGCCACCATTGGCCTGCAAGGAATGTGTTCACATTGTTAGTATCATTATTTCCCCTCAATTTAGCTTTAATGATTACTAGTACATTTAAAATAACAAAGGGTTTCCTATTGGGTATAAAACCAAGGCACCAAATCTAGGTGTGGCATTCTAGAACTGTGGCTTGGGACATCAGGGTGGTCGGACGGCGGCTCTATACTTTCTATGTGTAAACTGAAGGCTCTCAGTACCATTTACAAAAGTACTAGCACAGATAGTGGTCAGCCTATGTATTTATTTCTGTATAGTTTATTATCTGCACGTCGTCCGGCCGGGTTCATAATGTTAAGGTAATGTTGTATTTATTTATTTATTAGTTAAGTGAGGAGTGTCCTTAAATTCCCCCAACTCAGCCAGTTGCTACGTTTTGCTTTATTATTAATTGACTTTATTATATGTATTATTTTGTTCATGTCCCCGTTGGGGAGAATTACAAGATGAGCGAGTACCTGCATATCCGTTTCCGTTTTTGAGTTGTTATTTTGTCTCTGAGTTTAGCAAGTGGCCCCCCCTCCCTTTCTGGCGGATGCAGGGTTGATCCGTTACAATACCACCCATTGATAAGTCTCTATTGGTTACTTTGTTTTGAGCTTTTTAACCAATGCCCCCCCCCCACCCTAAAAAAAGGGTGGGTGTATATATGACAAATGGTTTCCATGCATGTAATTACATAAATATCTTACAGCCACATAGGCATAACGTATATTAAAATAATAATACAAAGAATAGGCCTATACCTATGCACACTCCTTACTCTTAATGTAACTATGTGAACATGTCACTCTCTTGACCGAGTGGTGTAATTTTCGCCGTTTTGAGGGTGAAATTGCAACGAACATCACTCTAAATCGAGTTGAAAGTGCTCGTCTTTTCATGCTGTAAAAAGAGTTGTCCGCCACACTTTGCAAAAGTGGTATAGCAGACAAAACGAGTGATTTTTTTGTTCACTCGTTGTAACAGCATGCCCTTGGATCACCCGACAACCCTGTCTATACCGTGCCATTAATGCATTAGGTGCAACAGTCTGGAAACACTGTAAAGAAAACAAATGAAAAATACATCATGAACATTCGAACTTACTCTTTACGTATGACAGGCGCTTTCTTAAAGCCATGCAAACCAAAGTAAAAGTTAGTGCGATATGTTCAGCGGGACTTGAAAGATTATGCTCAGATTGACCTGTGAGGTGCAACCTCTCGATCGTCTGCTGTTGCTTCCCCCGCTCTGTTTTTTACTGGCGTGTTGTCACCATTTCAGCACCTCTACATAGTGTTATACAAAACGCCCATTGTCAAGAAAGAACCAACGTTCACTCTCCAGTGCATATTCACTAAGCACAAACTACTGGTTTCACGTCAATAGAAAGTTGATAGAATTCACTTGTCAATGTAGGCGGCATTTTGTGCAACAGAATAAATGGAAAGGGTTTAAAAGTGAAAAAGGTTGTAGGAAATAATTCTAGCAAAACAAAATCGCGGTATAAAAAAGGACCACAATCAAACGGACCAAAGATTGGCTGTCTGCATGGTGAAAGACAACTATCACCAAAAAGTAGTGTCACTGCGACCCAACGTACGACAACGACAACGACAATTGCTACAAGACGAGCACTACAAAAAGTAGACCCAAAATGAGAATCATGGCCAGATTAAAGTTGTGACTTTATTTGGTTTTTAAGAGACAGGGAGAGTCTTCTGGCTTTAGTTGTACTTTTAAAATGATATGACTCAATTAGCATCATTGGTTGCTAAATGAACTTCTGGTCATTTCTTTCGGCATGTGGTCACAGTTTGTACCTTTAAACCTGTAGCCAGCGTGTGTGTGTTTGCTGAGCCTATGGAGGAACTTCCTCCATGATAAGCCGTATCTTCATTTATTTTCCTTCCCCACCTGTGTGCTTTGAAAATGGCGCACTTATTTCCTTTCAAGACGTGGTCATACTTGAGAAATTATTCGGTAAAAAAGGTAATGCACCCTCTTTAGATTCTGGGAAGTCCCGGACGGGATGCTGACCGGTGCAAACCTCGGGGTTGTGATGTTCACTACTTCTACCGTGGGCCTGACGGCGCTACTGACTGGACGGGAATTCTTTGGGCGTGGTACTGACGGTCTTGGACTACCTTAACTGATGTTCTACCGTACTCCGGCCGAATTGTTACTTAAATACATGTATACAGATTCAGTTCATTAACTTTGCCTTCATTTATGCTATATTCAACTTCCTTTTGTCACCACCCTTTGTAAGCTTTGATTTTGTAAATAAATTAAAAAAATACTTAATTATTTGTTATCATACACAGAATGTTTCAACCGTTGCCTTTGTCAGTTGCTGGTTTTCCCTTTCTTTAATTGTTTTGGTAATTCCATTGTTTTATTGGTCTGCCGTGCGTACCGACTTATGGGCTTTAACTTTGTGAGTCGGTCGTACGTAACACATAGCTATAAAGCCTACTGAATTGAGGACTATTTTTTGGGCTTGCTATATAGAAAAACAACCCTTATAAAAAATATAAAAACGCCTTTTTCAGGCATGTCACAAAAATATAAAAACGCCTTTTTCAGGCATGTCCAAAAAATATATACACGAACTATACAAATAGTTTAGAATATCCAAACAATATAAATACCCCTTCCAATATGTAGACAAAGAAGGGAAAAGACCGAAGAAATTTGCGATAAAACTACCGGGAACAAAAACAAACATATGGACACTGACATTTTTGACAACACATAACAAATATGGGCAAAAGATAGAATAGACGGCTGCCTAGGGCACAGACAAAAGTAAAACAAACGACCAACAAAAAGGGTGTGTCACTCCGACCCTGTAGAACGACCACCACAACAAAACACATCATTACACAACCAGAAAAGGCCAACAGACGCGCACCAGAAAGAAGAACAATTTAAATTGGTATTGGACCCTTTCGGTAAACAGTATTGTCCAAAGGCCCACACTTCGTGTATCACAACTTATATATAAAATAATTAAACCTGTGAAAATTTAGGCTCAATCGGTCATCGGAGTCGGTAAAAAATAACGCGAAACTCACCCTTGTTTCCTTCATTTCGCCGTGTCATGACATGTGTTTAAAATAAATCCGTAATTCTCGCTAACGCGAATTGATGATTGTTTTAATGTTTTCTCAAAAAGTAAAGCATTTCATGGAATAATGTCAAGAGAAGTCTTTCACCATTATCTTCTGTAAACCCTGAAAGTTATTTGTAAATCTGTGAACTGTTATTTTTTCTGTTCCGAAAGTGAATATTGGCTTTAAAGTTATTCAAGTGATTTTTAAGAGGGTTCGTCAGTAAGACAAAAATTAGACAATGGGGCACACATAAACTCATAGTAATGATCAGTGTGATAATAACCAAATTTCCAGATAAAAAAAAATGCACTTCGTATTTAAATGCATCTGTGCGAGCGAGCAGACTTGTCATGAGCAGCCAGCCTTGATTCGGAATGTCCGTTATTTATCAGACTAAAGAAAGGAGGCTTCGCAAACAAGCGCTGCCAAATGACACATTTCACTAACTGTCATCACAATCAATGCATGTGACCATACGCCAAGTCGTTTAGATTTACTAAAGAGAAAGAAAACCCCATTAGCTCAGTTGGTAGAGTGCCAGTGTACCAAGGACCCCCCTGCATTAACCGGCGCTTTTCTATTATGGATTCCGCGTGCACAAGACTCTATGCAAGCTTATTATAATTAGCCCATCCCAACGGTCCTGGATAGACCAGGGCCCAATTTCATAGAGCTGCTAAGCAAACAAATTGGCTTAGCATGCAATTTCTTTCTTGATAAAAACAGGGTAACCAACCAAATTTCCATGTGATTTTCAAAATAAGCAAACAGCTGAATACCAGTAACGAGCAATATGCAACAAACGAAAATTTAGTTAGTAGACCTTAATCCTGTTTTGATCGAGGAAGAAATTTCATGCTAAGCAAATTTGTGTGCTTAGCAGCTCTATGAAATTTGGCCCTGGCCGCTAGGGCCGAGCGAACATAATTGCGTGATTTATCCGAACCCCAAACCTTGGTGCTGATAATTAAAGCTAACAATTAAAGCTCAAAGTCTCCGTAAAAAAAATCACTTAAAACCAAATAAAATCACAGCTTATAAATGCTCGAACACGGCAAATTTGATACGTTTCCTTTTGGAACAATTCTGCTAGACCTTACAGAATCATATTTGGGTCTAATTTGTAGTCAACGGAACCTTTAAATGGCACAAATCTCAATCAAGTCATAAGTGCACAACATCTAGGCGTAAAAATGGACATCAAAACATGAAAAAGTAGGATATCACCAATAAAGTATAAATTAATAGTGGTATTAATCTTTTAAAATGTTCTTTCCCACTTTAATATTATCCTGCCACCACGGAGGTCAAGCAATTGAACCGTTCAACACGCCCAACCTCTCACCCATTGAGAACTAAGTTTCTTTGGCATAAACGAGGGTGCTGCTTTAGCCTGTGACTTCAAAAGCTCAGATTTGATCAATAGTTTTGGGAGTTTACCATACCCCATTAAAAGCATGCCAACGACTTTGACAAACTTGACGGCAAGGTATTTTTAATGACATTATAAGGGTTGACTGTTATAGTTAAAAAGTAAATAAACCAAACCCCTACATTCAAAAATCCCCTTACATTAAAAAAAGTCTACACAACTCAAACCTGTTAAATATCAAAAGTAGAGCGCATTATAATTAGATTCCCCAGCACCACACACCTGCAACCTACATTGGGAGATTGATTGCAGTATTGATCCAGACCCTATGTAAGATATCCTATTAAAGGTTTTATTCGTAAGGTATATTCGTTGAAATAAATTAAAATCCACTTAGCCCAGTTTAGTATTAACCTATATAAACAAACCTTTATTAAACCGCTTAAATATAATGCAGCATGTTGAACATAACTAAGCAGATATACTGTCTGCAATGCTCCCGTTTAAATAGATGTTAAATTTGCACCATGGTTACCGATATTGATTTTTTACCCTTGCAAATTGAACATCAATTACATGCTTGTGGTACCCACTGCTAAAACATAAGATTTAAACTGCCTCTATAGCCATCTCAGTTGTCTAGTTGGTATAACACCGATCTGGCACTGCAAAGGTGTTGGGAAAGGCCGAGAAAGAGGGAATTGCAGAAATCAAGATGAGAAGAGACAAGGGCGTGGACTGGCTGTTCAGTTGCATCTCGGGTCAGGTACTTGTGGACAAAGCTTAGGTTGCAAAGTTGGTATAATAAAAATAATATTATGTGAGAAACATGATAATTGAAGGACATGCTGGTGTCGAAGATAACTCCAAGATTGCAAATTTTGGAAGATGGGTAGACTGTTGTTTCCTACATGGATGCAAGAGTCCTTTGTGGCAACTTTGTTCAACATAACATAGTTTGTTAAATTACACCTAGTACTATGTAAAGGGCCCTGTTCTTAACTGTGTGATGTGAGCACCAAGGGTAAAGATATGTAATAAATAGACAAATATTTACTAACATAGCAGCTATTGTAGTCAGCACAAGCCAATCAGAGGTTAGTGTTAGCAAATAACCCATCTTGTTTATCCAAGAGTTCATTTGGCTCCCATACTCTTTGCCATTGTCTAGAACCTTGTCAGAGTTCATTATGGTTGCAATCCGATGCCGCATAAAGAGAAAGACAAACCAATTAAGCACTGAATCATGTCAAGCCGGGTATAATGGATCTAACATTATCTTCATCAACTAAATTTGTCATCACAAAGTTATAATTTGTAAGCAGGTAGCATTTTTTTTTTTTTTTTTAATCAAATTTAACGTACTTAGAAACATCGTCGTGAGAAAAATGTTGGGCAAAATAGTCTTCACATAGGTACAATTTATGCAGAAGTATTCTTCATCAAGTGTTGAAGAAGTGCTGGTTGACCTGTGCGGAGAATCAAACCCAACTTCATGGCTCTGTTTACCACAAAATCCTGTGACTATGACCCAATAAGCACAAACATTTGCCAGCCAAAGAACAACTACGCTTAGCAGAAATAGGTTACAAGCAAAGATTCCAGACTCCACATCATTTCAAACGGTAGGCTACCCCACTCTCTTTTTGCTTTACAAAAGGATTGTCTAAGCAGTATTCTGCTAAGCAACTTTATGAAACAAGTTACTTTACACAAAATAAAAACACTTTATATACCAATGTATATCCATAACCTTCGAAGTGTTTTTTGTCTCTCTATAACTTTGTCCCAAACATTTACTTTCAGCTGTTGTTTCAATTACAAGTAACAATTCTTTTGTGTTTATCATATTTAAACAATGTATTTCTTTTTTTAGCGTTTACTGATAACTGTTTACTAGTTTGTTTGTTGGGGTGTTGTTCGTTTGTTTGGGTTTTTTTTTGTCTTCTTTCTTTCTGTGTCACAGTGTTTTTGGACAAGTCTTGAGGTAAAAGCAGTGCTAATGGTCACTTCTTGTAGTTTTGGCTCAATAGTAAAATGTTAACAGTATACTCACAGCAATGGTCAGTACGGTGCAATCAGCAAAGGCATCCGATACAACACGCTGAACAATCTTATCCTGTTTAAACGGAACACACAACAACAAAATGAGTGAAACTGGAATTTAAAGTCAGGATAATTTTAATTTGTTTCTATGTACTTAAACAAACAAAAGTAGAATTAAGAGAACAGCAATTGCAGGATTGAAATAAATTAGGAGCCGAACACACAAAACAACAAAAAGCATCAGAATACAGTCAATACCAGCATAGAACACCAACAAGAAGATGAGTAAACTTTCATTCAAATACCGATTATCAATTTGACGAGAATTAAACTATATATGTACAGAAAACACTAAGCCTATAAGTAATATTTTTTATATTTTAAGTTTTGTTGCAAATCTCTGTTGGAATGAGGATAGACAATACAAAATATGAAAACTTTTCATGAAACAAATGAGTTGATTATTAACTAATTAGTGAACTGTGCTGTCTGCCTCAGTAGAGGTGTGATTTCACATGCAGCTATAGACATCTTACCGTTTCTAGGTCAATTGATGCAGTGGCTTCATCCATGATGAGGATACGAAATTTCCTAAGGAATGCACGAGCTAAACAGAATAACTGCCGCTGACCAACGCTGAAATTCTCACCGCCTTCAGTCACAAGGGTATCTGTGGATTAAAGATAGTAACATCACAATCACTATTTTTCCATCAAAATATATATTTCAATTCAATTCAATTCAATTCATATTTTATTGGTCCTACCATGGAGGAAATTCATTTTGAATACATGCAATACAGACAAAATTAATAAAGCACAATCATAAATAAACTACTGGAAGTAATTAATCAGAGAACTACATAATAAACCACACTGGAATCATACTGAAAACAACATCTATTATATATCGTTGCGGTACCCGCTGCCAAAACATAGGCTTCGGACTGCCTCTAGCTATCGGGCAACCTTAATAGTCTAGTTGGTAAGACACATTGCTCTAGAATTGCAAGGGTCGTAGGTTTGAATCCCATCCATGTGATATTTTTTCACAGGACTTGGGAAAGTACTGAGTATACAGTGCTTATATACATCAATGTAGAGTACCCTCTAAGCAATATGTTCATGATTTTCCTTCATTCAAAATAATTTCTCAAATTTATGAGATCGTTCCCTAAAAATATCATTTAATTTCCAAGAAACATTATTGTGAATGAATTCCATGTTGGCCTCTTTCAATGCTTTGAAATGAGAAAAACATTATGTACACAATAATGAATAATCCATCAACCCACCATTTATTTGTGCGTAAAAACATGCGGGTGAGCTCAGCGTCCCTTTAGCGTTTTGCATTATGCAAGGGGCCTATTTAAATTGTCTACCAAATTTTTTACATGTACATGTAAAGGATTACCAGAAAATTCTGAGAGACATTTGTGAAACGTTATTCTCTACTTTTAAATATCTTTCAAGCCGTATTTATTTAATGCACCCGATTGCCCAGTTCAGAGGCAAGGTGTCCCTTTAACTTCACTGCTAATTATTGCGTGTGTAAAAAACCTTCATTTATTAATAATTCAAAAATGATTATATTGTTTTGTTTACCTCAATGTCCCTTCAAACAGAACAGGATCCTGTGGGATAATGCTAATCTCACTCCTCAGAGAAGTCAGGGGAACAGACTTTATATCCACTCCATCGATTATGATGCGGCCTGGAAAGAGTTCATATGAAAAACGTAAATAAGGGAGAAACCTGAAGACTGTGAAACCTGAATTGAATTATTTAGAATATAACACAAGAGACTTTAAAAAAATCTTTTAGTTTTTGACAATTGATTACACTTACCACTCTAATAGCGAACCATTGAGTTACTGCAAGTATGTACACACTAGCAATCAGGTTGGTGTTGATCCTCTCAATTATAGTATCGTAGAAACGTTGACTTTGCCTGAAAGATAGTTTAAAGGATTATTCATGAATTGTTGAGTTGTTGTCATCAGTTATAAGAGTTCAGTTGTGGGTGAGAGTTCGTTCCAGTCATGCAGCAAAGAAGTTTACATTAAATGTTATAAATGAACATTATGCAATTGTTGCACGCTGTGAAGGGGTCCATGGCGTTTTGTACACTCGAGGGGGGGAAATGGCACCCGAGGCAAAGCCAAGGGTGCCATTTCGCCTCGAGGGTGTACAAAACCCATGGACCCCAGTCACAACGTGCAACAATTGTTTTGTTATACCTTTGTTTAACTGTTATTCCTCTTCTCGAAGTTCTGTTGTCATCTTCAAACATTATTACAACGGACTATTCATTGTTTAGTAAGCAGACGAACAAGAAACAATTCCCTCAAACCCGCGGTTGTTTCGTACAGGAGCGCTGGAAATCGACCAACACTGGGAACGATCAAGGTGATGTACACCGGTGTACATCACTTTTCATGTTACCCGGCCGGTCGAAGCCATGTAACATGCGTTTTTGTTGCACGTCATGCGATTGGTTCTCGACCAATCAAACTTTGCAGTTTGTTACTGAGGTATAACAACAATACTTGAGTCAGCCATTTTAGGGATTAGGACACAGAGGAACAAACATTGACCTACCTGAATGCTCGAATTGTAGCAAGTCCTTGGAGGCTCTCTGAGAAATAAGCCAAAACAGGAGACTTGCTTACATTTTCTAGTCGTCCTACATCCCTTTAGCAACATATGAAATAAAGAAAATCAAAGTTAAGCTCCCTAAGTCTACACTTCTTTAACAGTATTATTTTTATGTTACTATGAGATTGACATGATTGGAGTGAAGATTGGCGGGGGGGACACACTTCGCAAGTCAGTGGGAAGAGTTTGTAACTACTGTGTTCACTTTGCGGACATGGAAAGGAGGTCATGTCCCAGGGCAATTCGTCAAATTGCTCAGGTTAACATGGTATGGATGTAAATACGAGAAGACTTAAAAACAACATAATATGGATTTTACCTTGCAGTTGCTAAAAAGTATCTTTGCAGGAAGAGGAAGTTCATACCAATGAAGATGAGAAACACAATGGAAATTGGCGTGACAATGACGTTGACAACCATGGCAGATACAAAAGTGATGGAGGTGAATACTTTAATAAAGTGAAGGACTTGACGAGCCTCTGCAGAAAAACAGAAAGAGCAAAACGATTAAGAAAGCCACTCCAACACTGCTTTTGTTTCAAGGGAACTCGGCAAACTCCCACAACGCGCTGTAAACACCAAGCTGGCAACAGCCAATCTCTCTCAGACAAACACTGGTTTAACATCTATGATTATGAATTGCACAAATCAAGAAATTGTGATCCAGTAACTAGACAGTTCTTTGACAACTACCAATAGAATCCAGGGTCTTTAAATTCAATTCAACCGAATAAATATTTCAATATTAAATACAAGTAGTTGGTTACAATTGTGGAGAGCATGAGGGTGCTTTCATTTGCAATTTTGTTTGCATCACAGTTAGTTTTTTCCTATTTTGGCGGACTGTGTTTGTTCTCTAACAGCCAGAAAAATCTCTTCTGGCTTTGATTCATGGAGGAAGATTTTGTAGTAGGCATTTCCTCCATTGGCCAGTTCTTTGATGCCAGACAAGACCTACGAGATAGGCTAGTCCTAGACTGTTTAATAGGCATTTCCTCCATTGGCCAGTTCTTTGATGCCAGACAAGACCTACGAGATAGGCTAGTCCTAGACTGTTTAATAGGCATTTCCTCCATTGGCCAGTTCTTTGATGCCAGACAAGACCTACGAGATAGGCTAGTCCTAGACTGTTTAATAGGCATTTCCTCCATTGGCCAGTTCTTTGATGCCAGACAAGACCTACGAGATAGGCTAGTCCTAGACTGTTTAATAGGCATTTCCTCCATTGGCCAGTTCTTTGATGCCAGACAAGACCTACGAGATAGGCTAGTCCTAGACTGTTTAATAGGCATTTCCTCCATTGGCCAGTTCTTTGATGCCAGACAAGACCTACGAGATAGGCTAGTCCTAGACTGTTTAATAGGCATTTCCTCCATTGGCCAGTTCTTTGATGCCAGACAAGACCTACGAGATAGGCTAGTCCTAGACTGTTTTGGGAACCTTGCATTTATTATTATATTATATTTACTGACCAAACCAACAGCGGACGAGCCGCCAATTACAGGAAAGGATACAAAAAAAAAAAATAATAAGAAATATTCATATAGCCCATATAAAAACAATCTGATATGTACAAAGTTAACAATTAAAATATTTATGTTGACCATTCTCAAGAGGGAGCAATCGGGGTTGTAAAAGGGGCCTACTCCTTACATCCGGGTAACTTATGTTGGGGGGGGGGGGGGGATGGCACCCGAGGCGAAGCAAGGTGAGTACAAAACACCATGGACCCTGTCACAGCGTGCAACAATTGTTTTGTTATAACTTGGTAACATTATTATTCCTCTTCTCAAAGTTCCGTTGTCATCTTCAAACATTATTGCGACGGAGTATGCATAGTTTTAATAAGCAGATGAACAGTTGTTCAAATAAGAAACAATTCTTCACTGCTCCCGCGGCTGTTTCATTATAAAAGCGCTGGAAATTGACCAACGCTGGGAAACATCATGAATCGGTAGACCATGACCGAATATTATGGAGCACATTTTAGTTCAATGTTGGGAAAATCTCCTTCATCCTTTCTATATATTAAATACAATGATCTTATATTACTTTCGGTTTTAACATTACACTGATGTGTGTTAGCACTGTATACTCAGTTCTTGTGAAAAATTCACTGGCATATTACAAACCCACAACCTTTGCAATTCTAGAGCAGTGTCTTACCAACTAGACCACTGAGATTACCCGGTAGCTAGTCGCACTGAGTACCATGTACAGCGCTAACACACATCGGTATAATCCTAGACTTTTGGACAAGTCATTAATGGTCTGCCGTGTTGAGAGGCAAGTCATGGTGGTGGCATAATAGTTCAGCCCTCCGCAATCGCATACTGCTCTCGTGAGAATACTGCCAGTGTTGCGGAGAGTGTCGGAATGCTATCACCGCGACAGACATTTAATGTAATCCCGATGCAAATAAACATCTAAACCCACTAATCTTTACATACCTGCACTGGAACAACCCATAAGTTGTTTATCGCTTGAAACAAACCAGCTACGGACTTAGCATCCACTGATGTGATAAGTGATCTGTCCCATGTCCATCGTGCCTCCCGTAGTGGCAACAGTAGAGAGATGCAAGGATTTCTCATAAACCATGGCCTGTGTGTCAAGGGAAAATATAAGCCAGACAAAATGTCAATCTTGTAACTAAACTGAAAACAGTTGGATTAGTTTCAATACTTCATTATATAGGCACTACACATGATTGCTGGTACTGAAAAATGAGTCACAGACAGTGGTTATGTTTTGGGTGATCAACCACTTTATATAACAAAAACTGTGACACTTTGGGCTTAATCTGTTGTGTGAGTCGGGAGAAATCAATGAAAGTGCACAGTTTGCAGCATATACTGTTTTAAATTTGGTTGAAGCAGAAATCAAATGTTGTGTTTTTATCTCTCAGTGTTTCATGTGTACTTGTAATTTATATTCAATAGATCAAGCAATAAATTTACCTGTATGGCGGTTCGTACGTTAATGGATTCAGAGACAACAATGTAATTATAGTTCTCTGAGCAGTGTGAGCTGACAAAGCTAGCGAGGAACATGATGAAAACGACGACGAAACCATTCTTATAGAACTCTTCCATTGTGACATGATGCCCCTGGCTAATCTGAAAAACACAATGGAGTTTTTGTTTACTGCTGACGTTGCTGAAGAGCACATACTTACTTCCTATTACTTAGCATTAAATTCCATGAATTATAAGTTGGTTTTTTAATCCCCGCAAACAGCCGATTTGGAAACAAAATTGGAAAGGAAGCAACACGTGACACTGCTGACTGCCCCATCGACAAACAATATATTCTATCATTAACTAATTGGTATGTTGGTTTCTAAATGGTTTATGTTAGTGTTGCAAATCTAAACAGTGGACCCTTCCCATGAAATATGCTAATTACATTCACGCATGCGTAGAGACCCTATAGGTAGGCAAACGCCATAGAGTTGTGCACTAAGTAGACACGCCAACTCGTCTGCGTCACGCAGCCATTTGGCGTGTGGCTATATTTTGCCAACCAAAATGTTAGTGCGCACCTGATATGAATCTTGCCTGGTGTCGTTCGTCTGGTATTCCTAAGTCACTCAGCTCAAGATGTTTCTTGTAGCCCAGTTGAAGAAGCCAGTGTGACAGACGAGAAGAAGCTGACGTGGTTATGCAAGTACTTCATATTGGGCTGAATCAGGTTCAAACTTGGGATGACTTCTCTTTGAGAGCAGTACCCAAACTTAAAGAGAAAAAAAGAAGGTTTTTTCGATGTGAGATTGTCAACTGATTTCAGGTCGAGTTTAAATTATAAAAACTAATGCTTTAATTACAACCAAATTTTTAAAGGAACATTACAGAAATTTGACGGAAAAAAAAACTTTTCTCAGATCACAGATTTATACAACTTACACTGTCTAATCATGCTACATCCATGGTCTAATGATGATGATAGTAGAAAACATCCCATGAAATATTTATGCCTGCAATGTTATATCGATGAGATATATAAAACTAATTTCCTGTTATAGCTCAGTCAGCGTTTTACTCAATTATTTTTAAACATGTATTCTGAATATATTCAGCTCTAGAATCACCAAGACGACGTGGATGACAATCTTAAAGACGGTTTAGTCAAACAAAACTATGTTCACATCGATCTGATCATGGTTTTCTTAAGTCAACAATTGCATTATGTCATCTCCAAGCGAACATAACCAATAAAATATCAGCACAAAAGACATCTCCGGTATCTGCCATAGTTCCATGTGATGATAATAGATGAGGGACACCAAGACTGCTATGAAGCTCAAGACACTGTGAACGTAGAGATGAGGCTGAGTGGGTTGATTCAAGACTTGGTATGTCTCATTGGTCATGACGCCCTCACCAGTGGATGCAAGAATGATCACTAGGAGTAATGCTGATATGAGCCATCTTATGCTATGGCCAGGATACACCAGTAGATGTTTAGTGTTGACTTGACGATATTTTGTGCAGCATCCAACCACCAGGAGAATAAGTGAGGAGAGGATGAGGAATATACCATGAGTGATGCTCAAATAAGAGAAATCTTACAGCCTAGTTACGTTTTTCATGGCGATGCTGTAAGAGGGATGCGTTCCAGAGAACCACTCCAAAGTCATATCTTAAAACAATTGGTGAACCAACCCTTCTTGTATGAGTGAGCGCAGTGCAAACCAAAACCAGAAAGTCCATTTTGATGTTTTCGGAAGAGAACATCTTCACAAATATCCAGATTCTGATTGTAGGGTGTGGTTGCTTCCCATCACTGGTGTCCATTATTGTTACACCAAACTCTATTAATACTGGCTGGATACCTGCAGGGGGATCAGCTCATGTAACTGTGTCGCAGAGGGCAATCTTCTTGGGATTCCCAGCAACCCATGTACATGTAGTCATGATTTACTGCACAAAGTGGCTACCTCCATGATCATACAAATGTGAAGGGTTTATTTGTAAGGGTTTTGACTCATCAACAAGTGCCTTTTCTGTAGTCCCTAATCTTGTTGATGTGCCCACTGTATTTGTGTTCATTATTATTTTCTTTTATTTGTGTTCAATACCTTCCACTGCAACCTGCCATCCAGACCTGAGATCAGTGCTCCCATACAGCATTGTTCTGGAGGCAAGGAATCTACAGCAAAGAATTAAAGATCAGGGAGGCAACGAAGGCGATTGCCTCCGTTGCCCCTGGTCATTGCCTTGGTGCCCTTGAAATGCTCTGACAGTAGAAATTTACAATTTACTCATAGGGTGCCCTTTACTAAAGGAGAAAATGCCTTGGTGCCCTTGGCCTTTCAAAAACGAAGCATACAGGCCTGAAAGATACACAATCAGTGACTTTAAATCTGGGACTATTATAGTGCACTGGAGTAGCTTTAAACAACTACATAATAGGCCAAGGACCTTTGGAAATTTTGAAGGGATGCAGGAAAGATAGAAAAACATGGTTGTAGAAAGATCTCTCTTTTGAGAATGTGTAGCAGGCCCTGATGCAATTGATGAATAAACTTAACATGAACAAGGCACTGGGCAGTCATATAAAAATGTCTTAGTGGACACTCGGGACCTGCGTGAACTGTAGTCCTCTTTAGAGAACTTTCTGGTATTTGTCAAGTTACAAGTTTGCAATTAATTTTGTATGTTATTTATAAGCCCCCCTATATTCCCCCTGCCAATTTTTATTTCCAGATAATTTTCGTTTAAAATAGCCATTCAATTTTACAAGAATTTTGCACAAGCGTTGTAGGCCTCTGTAACTCCTTGTTTAGTTTTGGATATCCAATTTCATTTCGGTGCAGTCAAAACTTTACATTTAGTTTTTGTCACCCCCCTGCACCTCAAACAAGGATTGATCCTGACCAAAATTCTAGGGGGCCAAATCTATCAAAGATGGAGCATGCGAGTGCACAAAGCCTTACGACTTGGCATCCGGGCACGCCTTAAGAGCCCCCCAAAATTATGTTTTTGCATTATATTTTAGTATTATTGTATACTTGGAACAGTATTTATTCCCCTTGGCAATCACCATACTGCATCTTCAGTAAGACCATAGAGCAAGAGTAAGACTGATTTCTCTTTTAACACATAAGCTTGCAAAGTTGACTGTCATTATTAGGCTTGAAACTGGTTTGACAAAATTCATATGTCCGTCTAATCTACTTTTCAGGTTTATAAATACTCAACTTAATTATTTTGCAAAATTAATGATGATTCTTTTTGTTTGCAATACATTATTTACATAATATGAATAGAAAACACATGAATAATTATGGGACTTTCTGCAAGCATGTGGTAAAGTTAGAGTTTTTGAAAGAGTTGCTCTAATTACTGATTTGCTGAGACAGTTGCAGTACTAGTGCTTCCCGTGAGGGTTTTAACAAAAACCTACATTGTGTGGTGAAATGTCAATAGAGCCGGTTATACTAATGTGTAGTGCATGCAATGGAATTCAATCAATGGAAAACAAGCCAAATGAAACGATTTGACCAAAGTCTTGCTTGAAACCCTTTTAATTACTATATCATATTCTGTTAATGATTAAACAAGATTCTGTTGATTGACATATCACAAGGTGGAGCAGCATGGTAAACAAGTTTGTTGTTTATCATGATTCAATGTTTGAATGTATGAGTTATGTGAAGTGTACCCCAGTTATAACCATAGAGTTATTGCTATAGTTCTTTTGTTATCGATTCATCCCTGCCAGGCTTCACTGAAGTACTATGCCTTGACTTTCAGCCCAGACTGTTGACATTGTTTCAATTGGCCCCTGATTATTTGCTGTCTCAGAACTGTCTCCTTTGTAGACTGATTTGGAAAATATTTGCACAGTCAAGCGAAAAGTTTGTATGATGGTATTTTGTGTGTACATTCTTTATACATGTCAATGTGTCACTACTTTGGGTTGACTTGGAGATATCGTCAAAAGAAGCAGTCTGTGCAAATAGTGCACATTGCTTCAATAAAAATCTTTCCTGTTTTTTTTCAAAGCAAAACTACATAGAAGCATATACACACTCCACATGTTTTGGTTTTTGTTACATTCATATAATGTATTATTTTATAGATGCATGATTAAAAGAAAAGAAATCTAATACATTTCCCATGTTCCTGGAACACATACAAATATAAGCACCTCTGCAACCAATTTCAACCGACTCCTCTTGCAGAGTACAGTTGTCTGCACATGTATTCCAGGATTTCTCTGAAATTCACAAGACTAATATTGAAGGTTCCTTTACCAAGAATGTTGTTCCGTAAAGCAAGGGTTTTTTAAGATTGTTTCTTAACAGGATTGGTAAACAAATAGGGTTCAAACTGTTGTTGTAGTTTTTGTTTGCTTGTTTGTTGGGGTGTTTGTTTATTTGAGGTGTTTTGTTTTGGGGAGGATCCACCAGACCGTCAAGATTGTATCTCAAAATGTTTACCCGACCAGAATCAAAACTACACAGTTTGACACTTTAAACTATTTGAACAAACACTAAGAGAAAATTTATCTCCTTTTCTTCAATACTCCACAGAATTGCAAGATTTGTGACAGACTGAAAGTCAACACAAGAACAAAAACACACTAACACGGGAGTTGTCTAATCATGAGCTAACTGGCTCAATGCCAAAGTCACTAGGCTTTCCAGCCCCAATTAGACTCTGTACATTTGTGAGTGTTTGTTTTGCCTCTTGGAGTTTTCTTTTTGTGTGGCTATCAGTGAAGCTTATAAATTCTTGAACAGTTTTGATAATACACTAAACAAAATTTAGAAAACAGTAATAAGTCTTTCTGGGCACTTACAAAAATGTCTACACTTCTCTTCTTTTGAATCCTTTTTGTGACATGCTAAATTTTGTTGCTGTCAGAAGTTGAAAAACTGAAAGCTTCTTTTTGTGGTTACTGATTGCAATTAGTACACTACTCACTACAAAACCTCTCATTTTACCTCTCATGGGCATCAATCATAGGGGGGTGGGGGAGGGGGACATGTGTCCCCCCCCCCCACACCCAAATTTAGCAAGGTGGGGGGGGGGGGGGAGACACACACAATATCAAATGTTTCCCCATGTTTTTAACCTCCTTTAGCTCAATTAATAAATATTGGGAACCCCCCAGCCCCATCCACTAAGTATTTGATTTCCACTTAAAACACTACCCCCCCCCCCTCGAGTTCCAATGTATATCATTCCTTCTTCAAGTGGCTGATTGTAGCCAGACAGTGGACCCTATACATTCAATAGAGTCTATAGTTGTTTTTATAAATCCCCCCCCCCTCCCCACCCCCACATGGCAATAGTGTTTTAGACCACATCATTATGATAGGAACTAGGGAGGGACTTGTCTACAGAACTGCTGGTAAAATAGACTGGTTTTACTATATATAAAAAAATCACTGAGTATGATCATCTGGATTGAGGATTGTAAGAAACCAAAATGGTCATAGAGCATGCTTATTATCACCAGCTAGGGTTCCTGTTTGTAATATAATTTGATTCTCCTCACCTATGAAGCTAATGGAATGAACCTACTAAAGGAGAGTCATAACAATGCAGCGACCAGATTCTTCCCTATTCACCTTAGTGTTGTTATCTTATGTTTAAACAGTCAATGTTCAAGTGCACAAGTTTTTCATAGTCCAAAAAAATGTTTATGGGAAATATGAACTGCAAATCATTAACGAAAACTTATGGAAAAATGCCAGAAAAAAATGTTTACAAACTGATGATTGGTTAATTCAAATGACATGATGTAATCTTCTGTTTGTGGTGTAATTTTCTGTTTAAACAGTCAATATTCAAGTACACAGGTTTTCATAGTCCAAAAAAAAAAGTTTATGGGAAATAACAAAGTGAACTGCAAATTATTAACACAAATTTATGGGAAAATGCCAGAATTTCTTTTTTACAAACTGATGATTGGTTAATTTGAATCACATGATCGATGCAGCTGCTCACGTGACATGAACTTGGAAACCCAGACTGAGACAACGCACCTCAGTCAGTTTTAACACTGAAGCCAGAATGTTCATTATTTGATGGTGGTTGATTGTTTCATGTCTTATATCCGTTGTTGCAGTTTTGTTGGCAAAATTCAGTGCATTTTTGTATTCAATAATCTCACTTCTTGTCTATTTTTAAAATCGTGAATCCAGAAAGCTATACTTTCTACCGTCTTCCACCATGTCACTATTGAAGTTTGATCTGGTTTAAGTTGTCTCAACAGTCTGTACTACGCCAGGCACCACCAGGTCTTTGGTAAGTAATACTCAATCCTTGCCTACTTCTCTCCCAATCCCCCCCCCCCCCTGATTTGCACGTTTCTTGGTCCCTTCCAAAAAATAATATTCATCCCAGATATCAAAAGCAACCAGATTAATTGTCTAGTGTATCAATATTATCATCCCAACCCGTGTCCATGCATCAGCTACATGCCGTGGCATAACCAGAAGGGGACGGTGCTCAGAGGGATATAACAATATAATCACTCCCAAATAATGTCTTTAACCCCGCTTCCCTGCTCCCAATGAGTGTCTACTTACACCACTGGCTGCAGAGCTGGTTTGATAGATTCTTCATGTTTATTAATAACGCAATAAAAGTGTAGCGACGAGTTCTTAAACGGCCGTTTAAAACCTGCAACGATCCAGCAAGGTTTTAAACGGACGTTTAAGAACGAGTCACTACTCTTTTATACCCATTCATAAATGCCCTTTTGTTAAAAAAACGTTAAAAAAATACAATTACAGACACTTTGGCAGTTGAAAATTCAAGGTTTTAAATATTTAAAAAAAAAACTGTGAAGAGTCTGTTGCGCGTGGGTTGTGTGTACGCGTGCGCGCTTAGAAATAGATTACGCGCTGTTACTAATACCTATGATCTGCGTTCTGCGTAATAATCTTGCGCGTCTGACACGTGGAAGCCAGCTGGTTATAAACACTGGTCATTATCAACCGTTTAAACACCCCCACGTGACACGCTCTCCACCAATAGGAGTAGAGAAACTGTCTGGGGTATTTATGAATAGTTTTTAAAAGTCAACTGCAAAATAATATCAGACAATTAGGTGAGAAGTCTTTAGTTGGCATGGAGGAATACCAAAGACTTAAATATTAAAGAAAATATACACCGAGTACTTATCAAACGCCACCCCCCCCCCCCCAACACCAAGTCGTGAATATTTTTGGCGTCAAATTGTCATGTACATGTATTTGACTTTCCCTGCATGCTGTGAATATTTAAGTCTGCTATGAATAGTTTTTGTCAGTAAGCTAGGTAGGTAAGGCCAAAGCATAATATGTGATGTCCCACTTCAAGTGTTTAACTCTATGGTGATCCCAGAAGGATGCAGTCAGGGAAATGTAGTGTGGATCCGTTTTGGATCATCGATGGTTACTCTTCACAAGACATAGTAGGAGATGTGGAGTCAAAGGCCACGAGGCATGGTTAAATAGTCAGCCTCTCATATTCACACATGGTACCCCGCTACCCAGCAGATAACACAGTTTAATATAAGAAAATCAGTACATTTTGCAACCAGGAAAATGTTCCCAGTGGTTAACTAGACAGGGGAGGTGGCTTTAAATTTAACCAAGAAAAATCCAATGCAAGACATAAGTTTTATGTATTTTTGAGTACATCAGTAATACTCTGCCTAAACTATTAAAATTTATTCGGTACATTTTGCGACCTGTATCTAGGCAGGGAGTTGGCTTTAAACTAAAACAAAGACAAATCCAGTGCAAGACACAGTTTTACATACCTTTCAGTACATCAGTTGATAGTGAACCAGGCATTTTACATAAGTGTTTTACATCAGAATTATCATAAATGTGCAATGACGTTGCCAGGTAAAAAGTTATTTGTATGCAGAGTTTACTGGTACATTGTGTACATATTACATGCAAGATTGCATCTTGAATTACAACTGTGTTTGACAGTACAAATTTTCCAAAGCCATTCAAAATGTTTATGGAAAGTACCAAGGTGTCAACTTTAAAACTTAAAAAGCATTGTATAACTTTGGTCTTTGGAAGTGTGAAATTTTGTGATCCTATATAAATGCAGTTTTTGTACAATAAAACTAACCTGTGAAATTTTTCAAAAGGTGGTCATGTTTTTCAGATAAAGCCTGGAGTGAATATGTGCACTCAGGAAAACCCCTTGAGGAATACACAATATTCAAATTTGGAGGATAAAAAGTGATATCTTTTTCCATAACTGTAGTACTTTAAAGTGAAATGTTTTTCAAAATGTATTACTATCCAAAGCTCCTGTATTTCTTACCTCATAAGTTTTTATTGGCACTAATTTTCAGAGTCATTTTATACAGACCCTTTTAAGGCAAAGTACACATACCTTTAAGTTTGTTAGAACCGTTTGATAAATAATAATAATAATAATAATAATATCAAAGTCTTATATAGCGCACGTATCTACTAAACAAGGTACTCAAGGCGCCGAGTATATACAAACTTTCAGAAAGATAGGTTATTGCAGTGATGAATTCTGAGACCAAATTATTTAGCACCTTATAAGGGTTTACAAGGTGCTACGGCGCATTAAGCAGCCACAACCAGGAGTACCGGGCCGAACCCCTTCTCTTTTCGATAAGTGCACTGGGTTCTTTTACATGCGTTACACAACACATGGGACCAACGGCTTTACGTCCCATCCGAAGGACGAAGCAATGGTTAAGTGTCTTGCACAAGGACACAGTGTCACGGCTGGGGATTCGAATCCACACTCTGCTGATCAGAAACACCAGAGAATGAATTCGGTGCTCTTAACCGCTCGGCCACGACACTTGCACATCAATGTAGATGTATACAATAAAACTAACATCTGAAACTCGCATTTCTATAGGTGGCCGCGCTTTTGAGATATTGCCAAAAAATTATGATCAAATATGTCCATGCACTCAGGAAAAGTAGGGGAGAGGCTTTTAGGGTAACCCCCCCCCCCCCCCCCCCAATTAAGCCAATTAAAAGTGCACTTGAGACCACTGACCTCTACAAAACTGCTGGTAAAAACAGACTGGCTTTATTTTTTTGCGGAGAAAGATCGATCTGGGATTGTACAATCTGTTTTGTTGTAGGGGCTACTTTTAAAATGTATTGAACCATTTTAGGAACAAAGGGTAGGCATTGGGGGGCCCCCTCCATTTAAGCAGGGATTGCACACAAAAAAAATGGTTACAGAGTTTGCTTAATATCACTAGCTAGTGTCCCTGTTTGTAATATCATTTGAAACTCCCTACCAACGCAGTTACCAACGCACCAGCCAGATTCATCCCAATGTACCTCAGTCTAATGTTTCTAAGAAACAAAATGGTTACAGAGTTTGCTTATTATCACTAGCTAGTGTCCCTGTTTGTAACATCATTTGATACTCCCTACCAACGCAGTTACCAACGCACCAGCCAGATTCAACCCATTGTACCTCAGTCTAATGTTTCTAAGAAACAAAATTGTTACAGAGTTTGCTTATTATCACTACCTAGTGTCCCTGTTTGTAACATCATTTGATACTCCCTACCAACACAGTTACCAACGCACCAGCCAGATTCATCCCATTGTACCTCAGTCTAATGTTTCTAAGAAACAAAATTGTTACAGAGTTTGCTTATTATCACTACCTAGTGTCCCTGTTTGTAACATCATTTGATACTCCCTACCAACGCAGTTACCAACGCACCAGACCTCAGTCTAATGTTTTTAAGAAACAAAATGGTTACAGAGTTTGCTTATTGTCACTAGCTAGTGTCCCTGTTTGTAACTTCATTTGATACTCCCTACCAACGCAGTTACCAACGCACCAGCCAGATTCATCCCAATGTACCTTAGTCTAATGTTCTGTTTCAACAGTCAAAGTTCAAGTACACAAGTTTTCATAATCCAACAAATTGTTTTGGGGAATTATCAATATGAATTGCAAATCATTAACAAAAAAGATTACATCACATAAAACTACAGAAACTGATTGGTTGACGGGTATCACATGATTGATGCAGCTGCTCAGGTGACATGAATTGGGAAATCCAGACTGAGACAACGCCCTTCCATCAGTTTTAACATACAAGCTATTACACAGGCATTATATAAGTAGGCCTAATGAAGCCAGAAGGTGCATTCTTCAGCACAGTGGTAGAATCTTTCCTGATTAATAACAATTATTTTTCAAATGTTTACAGGGAAACTTCATGTGTTTGTATTCAACTACTTCTCGTCAACTACTTCTCGTCTGATATTTGAAATCTCAAGTCCGGAAAAGCTTGATTTTCTACCGTCTTTCACCTTGTCACTATTGAAGTTTGATCTGGTTTAAGTAATCTCTGCAGTCTGTACTACGCCAGACGCCACAAAGTCTTTGGTAAGTAATACTCAATCCTTGCCTACTTCTCTCCCAATCCCCCCCCCCCCCCCCTCTGATTTGCACGTTTCTTGCTCCTTCCAAAAAAAAAAAGTGGTATTTTCTATCAATATTATTATCACAACCTGTGTCCATGCATCAGCTACATGCCGTGGCATAACCAGAAGGGGAGAGTGTTCAGAGAGATTGAAAAGTACACAGGGAATGGTTCAATACGCTAATAATAATAATAATAATAATAATAGTGGCTTCTTATATAGCGCACATGTCCGTCACCCAGCGACGCTCCTGGCGCTGTAACATACAGTATTTCCTGCCAGATGTGGGACTACGTTTGAATTATGAGACCTAAATCTGACCTTGTAATGCTTTAAAGTGCTGTGGCGCAATTTGCTGCCGATCGGACCAGGAACACCGGGGCGAACCCCTTCTCTTTTTGATAAGTGCACTGGGTTCTTTTACATGTGTTACATAACACATGGGACCAACGGCTTTAATGTCCCATCCGAAGGACGAAGCAATGGTTAAGTGTCTTGCACAAGGACACAGTGTCACGGCTGGGGATTCAAACCCACACTCTGCTGATCAGAAACACCAGAGTTTGAATTCAGTGCTCTTAATCGCTCGGCCACGACACTTCCATTAGCTATAGTCACTGCCAAACTATGTCTTTAACCCCGCTTCCTCGATCCCCAATGAGTGTCTGCTTACCAATATGTGTTTTATAAGAAGCGTTTTAAATTTTTGTCATGGTTCCTGACCATTAAAAACATGGTTCCTGACCATTAAAAATATATTTTTTAATGTTTGGGGCAAAAATCTGACATAGCATCTTTAAAGACACTGGACACAATTGGTAACTGTCAAAGACTAGTATTCACAGTTGGTGTATCTCAACATATGCGTAAAATAAAAAACCTGTGAAAATTTGAGCTCAGTTGGTCGTCAAAGTGGCAAGATAATAATGAAAGGAAAAAAAAACCCTTGTCACACGAAGTTGTGTGCGTTGAGATGTTTGATTTCGAGACCTCAAATGCTAAATCTGAGGTCTTGAAATCAAATTTGTGGAAATCTACTTCTTTCTCAAAAACTATGTCACTTTAGAGGGAGCCGCTTCTCACAATATTTTATATCAACCTCTCCCCTTTACTCGTTGAATTGATTTTTTCCAATTGGAATCCTATCTATTTATTTCATCACCAATTGGAATCCTATCTATTTATTTCATTACCAATTGGAATCCTATCTATTTATTTCATTACCAATTGGAATCCTATCTATTTATTTCATTACCAATTGGAATCCTATCTATTTATTTCATTACCAATTGGAATCCCATCCAATCGATCTATTTCCAATTGGAATCGGTTTTATGCTAATAATTATTTTGAGTAATTACCAATAGTGTCCACTGCCTTTAACATGAACCGCACAGACATATAAAAATGTCCTTGGTTTATAAACATTTTAGCTGAATTATTTTGCAAAGTTAATGATGAATCTTTTTTGCATTAGGGCCTACATTTATTTACATGTTTCAATAGAAAACACATGGAAAATTGTTTGGTATGAAAGATGGGAAAACTACTGGAATAATAACTTTCTTAGTGGACCATTTGAACTGATGTGAAATGCATGTAATGGGACTCTCTGCAAAAGTTTGTATGAACAGGGCAGACAAATAAAAATGTCTTAGTGGACACTCATAAGCAGGACCTGCATGAAATGACTAGTCCATTTAAGAGAAATTTCTGGTATTTGTCAATTTACTAGATGTTATTTATGAGCATCTGCCATTTGTCATTTTTTAAATCCTGATAATTTTCGTTTTAAATAGCCATTCAGTTTTACGAGAATTTTACACAAGGGTTTTAGGCCTCCGTAAGTCCTTGATCGCTTCGGACATCCAATTTCATTTCGGTGTCCAGTCAAAACTTTACATTTAGTTTTTGGCACCCCAAGCACCTCAAACAATGATTGATCCTGACCAAAATTCTAGGGGGACAAATCTATCAAAGATGGAGCATGCGAGTGCACAAAGCCTTTACAGCTTGGCATCCGGGCACGCCTTAAGAGCCCTCCAAAATTATGTTTTTGCATTATATTTTAGTATTATTGTATACTTGGAATAGTATTCATTCCCCTTGGCAATCACCATACTGCATCTTCAGTAAGACCATAGAGCAAGAGTAAGACTGATTTCTCTTTTAACACATAAGCTTGCAAAGTTGACTGTCATTATTAGGCTTGAAACTGGTTTGACAAAATTCATATGTCCGTCTAATCTACTTTTCAGGTTTATAAATACTCAACTTAATTATTTTGCAAAATTAATGATGATTTTGTTTGTTTGCAATACATTATTTACATAATATGAATAGAAAACACATGAATAATTATTTGGTATGAAAGCTGGGAAAACTATTGGAAGTAGAACTTTCTAAGTTGACCCTTTGAACTGATGTGAAATGCATTGAATGGGACTTTCTAAGTTGACCCTTTGAACTGATGTGAAATGCATTGAATGGAACCTTCTAAGTTGACCCTTTGAACTGATGTGAAATGCATTGAATGGAACCTTCTAAGTTGACCCTTTGAACTGATGTGAAATGCATTGAATGGGACTTTCTAAGTTGACCCTTTGAACTGATGTGAAATGCATTGAATGGGACTTTCTAAGTTGACCCTTTGAACTGATGTGAAATGCATTGAATGGGACTTTCTAAGTTGACCCTTTGAACTGATGTGAAATGCATTGAATGGGACTTTCTGCAAGCATGTGGTAAAGTTAGAGTTTTTGAAAGAGTTGCTCTAATTACTGATTTGCTGAGACAGTTACAGTACAAGTGCTTCCCGTGAGGGTTTTAACAAAAACCTACATTTATATATAGAGCCGGTTATACTAATGTGTAGTGCATGCAATGGAATTCAATCAATGGAAAACAAGCAAAATGAAACGATTTGACCAAAGTCTTGCTTGAAACCCTTTTAAATACTATATCATATTCTGTTAATTATTAAACAAGATTCTGTTGATTGACATATCACAAGGTGGAGCAGCATGGTAAACAAGTTTGTTGTTTATCATGATTCAATGTTTGAATGTATGAGTTATGTGAAGTGTACCCCAGTTATAACCATAGAGTTATTGCTATAGTTCTTTTGTTATCGATTCATTCCTGCCAGGCTTCACTGAAGTACTATGCCTTGACTTTCAGCCCAGACTGTTGACATTGTTTCAATTGGCCCCTGATTATTTGCTGTCTCAGAACTGTCTCCTTTTGAGACCGATTTGAAAAATATTTGCACAGTCAAGCGAAAAGTTTGTATGATGGTATTTTGTGTACATTCTTTATACATGTCAATGTGTCACTACTTGACATTTTAAACTATTTGAACAAACACTAAGAGAAAATTTATCTCCTTTTCTTCAATACTCCACAGAATTGCAAGATTTGTGTCAGACTGAAAGTCAACAAAAGAACAAAAACACACTAACACGGGAGTTGTCTAATCATGAGCTAACTGGCTCGATGTTTAAACCTAAAATAACTAACACGGGAGTTGTCTAATCATTAGCTAACTGGCTCGATGTTTAGACTTAAAACACACTAACACGGGAGTTGTCTAATCATGAGCTTACTGGCTCGATGTTTAAACCTAAAATAACTAACACGGGAGTTGTCTAATCATGAGCTTACTGGCTCGATGTTTAGACTTAAAACACACTAACACGGGAGTTGTCTAATCATGAGCTTACTGGCTCGATGTTTAGACTTAAAACACACTAACACAGGAGTTGTCTAATCATGAGCTTACTGGCTCGATGCCAAAGTCACTGGGCTTTCCAGCCCCAATTAGACTCTGTACATTTGTGAGTGTTTGTTTTGCCTCTTGGAGTTTTCTTTTTGTTCGGCTATCAGTGAAGCTTAGAGATATTTGAACAGTTTTGATAATACACTGAACAAAATTTAGAAAACAGTAATAAGTCTTTCTGGGCACTTACAAAAATGTCTACACTTCTCTTCTTTTGAATCCTTTTTGTGACATGCTAAATTTTGTTGCTGTCAGAAGTTGAAAAACTGAAAGCTTCTTTTAGTGGTTACTGATTGCAATTAGTATACTACTCACTACAAAACCTCTCATTTTACCTCTCATGGGCATCAATCAAAGGGGGGTGGGGGAGGGGGACATGTGTCCCCCCCACCACACCCAAATTTAGCAAGGTGGGGGGGGGGGGGACACACACAATATCAAATGTTTCCCCATGTTTTTAACCTCCTTTAGCTCAATTAATAAATATTGGGAACACCCACGCCCCATCCACTAAGTATTTGATTTCCACTTAAAACATATCCCCCCCCCCTCGAGTTCCAATGTATATCATTCCTTCTTCAAGTGGCTGATTGTAGCCAGACAGTGGACCCTATACATTCAATAGAATCTATAGTTGTTGTTTTTATAAATCCCCCCCCCCCTCCCCACCCCACATGGCAATAGTGTTTTAGACCACATAATTATGATAAGAACTAGGGAGGGACTTGTCTACAAAACTGCTGGGGAAAATAGACTGGTTTTACTAAAAAATAAAATCACTGAGGATGATCATCTGGGATTGAGGATTGTAAGAAACCAAAATGGTCATAGAGCATGCTTATTATCACCAGCTAGGGTTCCTGTTTGTAATATAATTTGATTCTCCTCACCTATGAAGCTAATGGAATGAACCTACTAAAGGAGAGTCATAACAATGCAGCGGCCAGATTCTTCCCTATTCACCTTAGTGTTATCTTATGTTTAAACAGTCAATGTTCAAGTGCACAAGTTTTTCATAGTCCAACAAAATGTTTATGGGAAATATGAACTGCAAATCATTAACGAAAACTTATGGAAAAATGCCAGAAAAAAATGTTTACAAACTGATGATTGGTTAATTCAAATGACATGATGTAATCTTCTGTTTGTGGTGTAATTTTCTGTTTAAACAGTCAATATTCAAGTACACAGGTTTTCATAGTCCAAACAAAAAAAGTTTATGGGAAATAACAAAGTGAACTGCAAATTATTAACAAAAATTTATGGGAAAATGCCAGAATTTCTTTTTTACAAACTGATGATTGGTTAATTTGAATCACATGATCGATGCAGCTGCTCACGTGACATGAACTTGGAAACCCAGACTGAGACAACGCACCTCAGTCAGTTTTAACACTGAAGCCAGAATGTTCATTATTTGATGGTGGTTGATTGTTTCATGTCTTATGACCGTTGTTGCAATTTTGTTAGCAAACTTCAGCGCATTTTTGTGTTAATTGATCTCACTTCTTGTCTATTTTTGAAATCCTGAATCCAGAGACCTATACTTTGTACCATCTTCCACCATGTCACTATTGAAGTTTGATCTGGTTTAAGTAATCTCAGCAGTCTTTACTACGCCAGGCACCACAAGGTCTTTGGTAAGTAATACTCAATCCTTGCCTACTTCTCTCCCAATCCCTTGACGCCCCCCACCCCCCTGATTTGCACGTTTCTTGGTCCCTTCAAAAAAATAATATTTTGTCCCAGATATCAAAAGCAACCAGATTAATTGTCTAGTGTATCAATATTATCATCCCAACCCATGTCTTTGCATCAGCTACATGCCGTTGCATAACCAGAAGGGGACGGTGCTCAGAGGGATATAACAATATAATCACTCCCAAATAATGTCTTTAACCCCGTTTCCCTGCTCCCCAATGAGTGTCTACTTACACCACTGGCTGCAGAGCTGGTTTGATAGATTCTTCATGTTTATTAATAAGGCAATAAAAGTGTAGCGACGAGTTCTTAGACGGCTGTTAAAACCGGCAACGATCCAGCAAGGTTTTAAACGGACGTTTAAGAACGAGTCACTACTCTTTTATACCCATTCATAAATGCCCTTTTGTTAAAAAAACGTTAAAAAAATACAATTACAGACACTTTGGCAGTTGAAAATTCAAGGTTTTAAATATTTAAAAAAAAAACTGTGAAGAGTCTGTTGCGCGTGGGTTGTGTGTACGCGTGCGCGCTTAGAAATAGATTACGCGCTGTTACTAATACCTATGATCAGCGTTCTGCGTAATAATCTTGCGCGTCTGACACGTGGAAGCCAGCTGGTTATAAACACTGGTCATTATCAACCGTTTAAACACCCCCACGTGACACGCTCTCCACCAATAGGAGTAGAGAAACTGTCTGGGGTATTTATGAATAGTTTTATTAAGTCAACTGCAAAATAATATCAGACAATTAGGTGAGAAGTCTTTAGTTGGCATGGAGGAATACCAAAGACTTAAATATTAAAGAAAATATACACCGAGTACTTATCAAACGCCACCCCCCCCCCCCCCCAACACCAAGTCGTGAATATTTTTGGCGTCAAATTGTCATGTACATGTATTTGACTTTCTCTGCATGCTGTGAATATTTAAGTCTGCTATGAATAGTTTTTGTCAGTAAGCTAGGTAGGTAAGGCCAAAGCATAATATGTGATGTGCCACTTCAAGTGTTTAGCTCTCTGGTGATCCCAGAAGGATGCAGTCAGTGAAATGTAGTGTGTCCGTTTTGGATCATCGATGGTTACTCTTCACAAGACATAGTAGGAGATGTGGAGTCAAAGGTCACGAGGCATGGTTGAATAGTCAGCCTCTCATAGTCACACATGGAACCCCGCTACCCAGCAGATAACACAGTTTAATATAAGAAAAGTACATTTTGCAACCAGGAAAATGTTCCCAGTGGTTAACTAGACAGGGGAGGTGGCTTTAAAATTAACCAAGAAAAATCAAATGCAAGACATAGTTTTATGTATTTTTGAGTACATCAGTAATACTCTGCCTAAACTATTAAAATATATTTGGTACATTTTGTGACCTGTATCTAGGCAGGGAGTTGAATTTAAACTAAAACAAAGACAAATCCAGTGCAAGACATAGTTTTACATACCTTTCAGTACATCAGTTGATAGTGAACCAGGCATTTTACATAAGTGTTTTACATCAGAATTATCATAAATGTGCAATGACGTTCCCAGGTAAAAAGTTATTTGTATGCAGAGTTTACTGGTACATTGTGTACATATTACATGCAAGATTGCATCTTGAATTACATTTGTGTTTGACAGTTACAATTTTCAATAGCCATTCAAAATGTTTATGGAAAGTACCAAGGTGTCAACTTTAAAACTTTAAAAGCATTGTATAACTTTGGTCTTTGGAAGTGTGAAATTTTTTGATCCTATATAAATGCAGTTTTTATACAATAAAACTAACCTGTAAAATTTGTCAAAAGGTGGTCATGTTTTTCAGATAAAGCCTGGAGTGAATATGTGCACTCAGGAAAACCCCTTGAGGAATACACAATATTCAAATTTGGGGGATAAAAAGTGATATCTTTTTCCATAACTGTAGTACTTTAAAGTGAAATGTTTCTCAAAATGTATTACTATCCAAAGCTCCTGTATTTCTTACCTCATAAGTTTTTATTGGCACTAATTTTCAGAGTCATTACCAATTGTAGACAGACCCTTTTAAGGCAAAGTACACATACCTTTAAGTTTGTTAGAACCGTTTGATAAATAATAATAATAATAATAATATCAAAGTCTTATATAGCGCACGTATCTACAAAACAAGGTACTCAAGGCGCCGAGTATATACAAACTTTCAGAAAGATAGGTTATTGCAGTGATGAATTCTGAGACCAAATTATTTAGCACCTTATAAGGGTTTACAAGGTGCTACGGCGCATTAAGCAGCCACAACCAGGAACACTGGGGCGAACCCCTTCTCTTTTCGATAAGTGCACTGGATTCTTTTACATGCGTTACACAACACATGGGACCAACGGCTTTACGTCCCATCCGAAGGACGAAGCAATGGTTAAGTGTCTTGCACAAGGACACAGTGTCACGGCTGGGGATTCGAATCCACACTCTGCTGAAAAAAACACCAGAGTTGAATTCGGTGCTCTTAACCGCTCGGCCACGACACTTCCACATCAATGTAGATGTATACAATAAAACTAACATCTGAAAATCGCATTTCTAAAGGTGGCCGCGCTTTTGAGATATTGCCAAAAAATCATGATCAAATATGTCCATGCACTCAGGAAAAGTAGGGGAGAGGCTTTGAGGGTACCCCCCCCCCCAATTAAGCCAATTAAAAGTGCACTTGAGACCACTGACCTCTACAAAACTGCTGGTAAAAACAGACTGGTTTTATTTTTTTGCGGAGAAAGATCGATCTTGGATTGTACAATCTGTTTTGTTGTAGGGGCTACTTTTAAAATGTATTGAATCATTTAAGGAACAAAGGGTAGGCATTGGGGGGCCCCCTCCATTTAAGCAGGGATTGCAAAAAAAAAAAATGGTTACAGAGTTTGCTAATACCACTAGCTAGTGTCCCTGTTTGTAATATCATTTGAAACTCCCTACCAACGCAGTTACCAACGCACCAGCCAGATTCAACCCACTGTACCTCAGTCTAATGTTTCTAAGAAACAAAATGGTTACAGAGTTTGCTTATTATCACTAGCTAGTGTCCCTGTTTGTAACATCATTTGAAACTCCCTACCAACGCAGTTACCAACGCACCAGCCAGATTCATCCCAATGTACCTCAGTCTAATGTTTCTAAGAAACAAAATGGTTACAGAGTTTGCTTATTATCACTAGCTAGTGTCCCTGTTTGTAACATCATTTGAAACTCCCTACCAACGCAGTTACCAACGCACCAGCCAGATTCAACCCACTGTACCTCAGTCTAATGTTTCTAAGAAACAAAATGGTTACAGAGTTTGCTTATTATCACTAGCTAGTGTCCCTGTTTGTAACATCATTTGATACTCCCTACCAACGCAGTTACCAACGCACCAGCCAGATTCATCCCATTGTACCTCAGTCTAATGTTTCTAAGAAACAAAATGGTTACAGAGTTTGCTTATTATCACTAGCTAGTGTCCCTGTTTGTAACATCATTTGATACTCCCTACCAACGCAGTTACCAACGCACCAGCCAGATTCAACCCATTGTACCTCAGTCTAATGTTTCTAAGAAACAAAATGGTTCCAGAGTTTGCTTATTGTCACTAGCTAGTGTCCCTGTTTGTAACTTCATTTGATACTCCCTACCAACGCAGTTACCAACGCACCAGCCAGATTCATGCCATTGTACCTCAGTCTAATGTTTCTAAGAAACAAAATGGTTCCAGAGTTTGCTTATTGTCACTAGCTAGTGTCCCTGTTTGTAACTTCATTTGATACTCCCTACCAACGCAGTTACCAACGCACCAGCCAGATTCATCCCAATGTACCTTTGTCTAATGTTCTGTTTCAACAGTCAAAGTTCAAGTACACAAGTTTTCATAATCCAACAAATTGTTTTGGGGAATTATCAATATGAATTGCAAATCATTAACAAAAAAGATTACATCACATAAAACTACAGAAACTGATTGGTTGACGGGTATCACATGATTGATGCAGCTGCTCAGGTGACATGAATTGGGAAATCCAGACTGAGACAATGCCCCTCCATCAGTTTTAACATACAGGCTATTACACAGTAATTATATAAGTAGGCCTAATGAAGCCAGAAGGTGCATTCTTCCACACAGTGGTAGAATCTTTCCTGATTAATAACAATTATTTTTCAAATGTTTACAGGGAAACTTCATGTGTTTGTATTCAACTACTTCTCGTCTGATATTTGAAATCTCAAGTCCGTAAAAGCTTGATTTTCTACCATCTTTCACCTTGTCACTATTGAAGTTTGATCTGGTTTAAGTAATCTCTGCAGTCTGTACTACGCCAGACACCACAAAGTCTTTGGTAAGTAATACTCAATCGATGCCCCCTTCTCTCTTCAATCTTTGCCCCTTGTGGTTTGTACTTTTATTGTTCCTTTATCTCCCAGAATATTAAAAGCAAGAAAATTGGTTGACCAATGGTGGTTTATTATCAACAATAATGACACAACTGTAGTGGTGTAACCAGAGGGTGGTGGTGAAGGGGGGGGGGGGCATCCACCATCATTGATTAAGTATATAAGATTGAAGTACATACATTTTCATAGTCATTCAAATATTTATGGAAAGTACCAAACGGGGAATGAAAGATGAGTTAATAAAAGAACCTCTATCAATGTAAAAACTTGCCCTCAGCAATTGAAAATGATTGGTCGTTTTGAATCACATGATCGACACAGATCCCTAGGTGAAGAACCTTAGCACACTAAACACAACACAAATCAGTCCTTAATATTAAACATACAGGCCCTATATGCGAACGACAATGTAAGTTCTTATAAGTAGGAGGAAAGTAAACTTTTGGTAATTACTCAAAACAAATATTAACTTACAAACTGACTTAGTAATGAGCATTGGAGAGCTGTGGATAGTATAAAACATTGTGGGAAACAACTCCATCTGAAGTTATGTAGTTTTTGAGAAAGAGGTAATTTCTCACTAAAATATTAAAAGACTTCTGGCTAGAAATCTTTTATTCCTATCTGAAAGCACAGAAATTCGTCCAACAAGGGTGTTTTTTCTTTCATCATTTTCACGCAACTTCGATGACCAATTGAGCCCAAATTTTCACAGGCTTCCGCTTGGTATTTTATGCTTATGATGGGATACACCAAGTGTGAACACTGGTCTCTGACAATTACCAAACGTGTACAGTGTAAATGATTTGTTTCCTATCTAACATCAATTCTTACCAATTACCAATTATTAAGAGTCCCTGGCTGTAAGAATGTACCAAATTGGGGGGGGGGGAGGGTGTGATTCATGGGTTCGCAGATCTTCTTCTAAAAAATTAGAGTGATGCACCATCATACCAAAATGAATAAGTCCAAAATTTTAGTTTGATGACGCTTTCGGTTTTGGAGTTACCAAAAGTAAAACATTTTTTGAAACCTCCAGTTGGGCTTATAACAAAAGTAAAAAGAAAAATTGGGATCTCGTTGGCGCGTCATGTTATGCGCACCTGAACCTTTGACGAACAATGCTCTCGTGCCATTTTAAACGCCTCATAACTCAACGCACCTATAAGATCCCATGAATTAAACAAGTTCACATGAAAGAGCTTACATCCCTCAAACAAATTTAAGTTTGGCTATTGAATGGCTATGTTCATATTAACAAATGCTAGGTTTTTCCTTGATGTTTAAGTATATCTGTGTGATGCAGTGATATCTTGAAAAAAGTGATGCAACATTCTAAAAAAAAAAAATATCTGGAGTGAAACCAAAAATGTAAAATTAAGTGACTATGGTAACCCAAATACACTTTGCTTAATGCTATTAAATGCTAGACTTCTGTACTTAAAACAAACAGTAAAGTTGTTTTTCACAATGTCGTTAGATCATAAAGGTGGTGAGGAAGACGCAGCATGGAGCAAAAGAATTCATCAGGCAAAAAAAGAGGTAAATATTTCAATATTGGATTTAGAATTGGACAATTAATTTTACCAAATCTTATTTTACGTGAAGTGCAATTAATACAAGGCATGCTTTAGCCAATACTCAATTTGACCTAGCTACAATGCTGATTGTTGCGCTTTAAGTTTTTTTAACATACTTTATGGCTCTAAATTCTTCCAGAGAGTCCAAGACCTGGTTTGCAAAGTGGGCAAAAGAAGTTACGTCTATCACAAGATGAAACAGGTAATTTTGATTTTTAAAACTTTTATGGTTTTAATTTCTTCATATTAATATTCATATTCAATAATTAATCTATGTATGCAGTCCGTGATCAGGATGTTGGGCCGAGCAGTGTAGGGCGTTGGACCCAAATTCTGTTATTTATAGAATGAGGACTCAAATCCTGGCCTGGTCAATTGCAAGATTTCAGTCCTTGAGCAAGGCACTTTATCATATTTGCTCCTCTCCACCCGGGAGTACACAGTGGGTAACGGCGAGAGCTGTGGAGTAAGCTGCGATAGACTGGCATCTTGTCCAGGAGGAATATTAATAGTCTTAGTCGTTGAATGCCAAGGCAACCAGTTTTAGCCGATGGCCTGATGAGCCATGTTGGATCAGGACAAACTTTACTTTTTATGTAGTCTGTGGTGCATAGAAAGTCTGACAGACAAACAATTCCAAACATCAAATGGATTTAAATGAACATAATTATAATATTTTTAAAAAAAAAATGTCTGTTTGGATTTTTTGAAGCAAGTCAAACTTATGTGATGGGACCGATTTCATACAGCAATAAAATTCATCGCAAGACAAATTGTCAGTATCACCATAGTGATTTGCATTGTGACATCACACTTTACTTAGCATCTACAATTGATTTGCAGTTAAGAGCAATCTTAGCTCTTTGTGAAATCAGCCCCAGATGTTATCAAAAGATGTAAAGAGGTAAAGATTTGTTTCCACTTTGTGAATTGAAAAACTAATCTTGACTGAACCAAACAGAGCTCACTGCCATTATGTGGTCCGATATGGTTTAGGGCTTAAAACTATTCATCACAATAGCTTCAAAGTTAAAATATTGTTTTTTTTATCAAACACTGATGATAACATTTGTGAAAGGGGTAAAGTCAGGAATTTTAATGTGAAATTTTCGTGTCAATCTTTAGTCGGGAAAAACTTGAGTTAATATTCCGAGCACAAATTGACTTTAATATTTACAACATGTATAGGCCAAGTATTACTGCTAAGGAAAACTTAACATCAATATTTTTTACTTGAAGCAAAGTCTAAATGGCACATGGTGTCATTATTCATGACAAGACATTCAAGTATAACGCAAATTGTCAAGTCAAGAATGCCCTTGGCTATGATAAGTATCCTTCCTCTGAGCAGGAAAATACTAAAATCAAGTGTTGCAGAAGAGCTGGAAAAATGTTTACAAATACTGAAATAAGCAAGTACGAGTGTCACTCCCTGGAATGTGAACCTAAATAGAAGTTTAATCTGTCATCAGATATTGAACATGATCTTCAGCAACATCAAGCCAGCCACCAATCATCTAGTGCCAGTCCTAACCATCCACAGACAGATGTACATGTACAAAACTTATCAATCGTGAATCCTGGTGCTGTCTTCTTTGGTCCTGCTAAAAAAACTACAGTGAACCTACCAGGTAATCAGAGTGTACCAGGTATTATACACATTCATCTTAGCATGGAGGTTATTATAGTACAAAGAGGAATCCTTAATCAAAGGCTCTTGATACAGTTCTCTGCTTTAAATGCCACACAAATAACTTTTGATCAAGTTGGAAGAGGTTGTAGGGTATGGAAACTACATGTATGGTGCTTAGTGAGTGCCATGAAACTTAAGTTATATCTCTCCATGTCAACTTATTCAGTAAAATGTGTTGAAATGATATGATACGAAACCACTCATGTCAAAGAAATTTGCTACCAAAAAGAAAATTCTACTTTGAGACACCATAGCTCAGACATCCATTGCATAATGATTGTCACATGGTTGGCAATCACATGACTGGCGAAAAGGAATTTGAAAAGAGGAAAGAATATAAATAAAATCCAGCTCTGTGGTCCTCCTAAAACACGTTCACTTGAACTCAGAGGTGAAAACCAGCTGGTGTGTATCTGTCACAAAAAAAATTGTTAAATTTTGTGAATTGAACAGATTATTCAAAGGACATGTGTTGTGAGTGTAATCATGTTAGTGATGAATTTTTTTGTTATATTTTTATGTTTTGTAACAGGAAAACCAGACCCAGATCAAGTTCAAGCTGTTGGACAAACGGCTAACAAGGCACTGATAAAAAAGTACACAAGTACAGGTAGCTATGTACAGATGCTCCCATTGGTTGATGATAGTAAGAGACACATAATGGACATCTACACTAAGCTATGTTTAGATGAACTAGTTGACAAAAGTGGGAAGATTCAACACAAGAAAATTAATTCATATGAAGAGATTTTCCACTTTCAGACCAGGGAGGGTTATCCAATCAAACGTATTGTTGTAAGCGGATCAGCAGGAATTGGCAAGACAACCCTAATTGACAAAATTGCTTATGATTGGGCAATGGGCAACAGTGAGACACTCAATAAGTTCAAACTTGTTTTTGCTTTAAAAATGCATTCATTGCAACAAAGTAGCAACTTAGAAGATGCCATCTTTAGTGAAAAGCTTCTGACCAAAGACTGTGTAGATCAATCTGCCTTGAAAGAGTTTGTTGACAAGAACCAAGACAAAGTATTGATTCTCTTGGATGGATTTGATGAATTTAAATTTTATCTGCTTGACACATCCTCATTTGGTTCGATTCTCAATATTCTGAATCGAAAGCTGGGCCCAGAATGTTGGGTAGTTATTACATCCCGTCCTCCCCTTGACAAATTAGTCAACAAATCATTGGTTGAAAAGCCCTATGCTCATGTGAGAGTTGAGGGGTTTTCCGATACAGATAAAGAGGAATATGTGAATAAATTCTTCCCTGATGATCATGTCAAGGCTAGCAAGCTTACAGATCAGATAAAACAATCAGAAACCTTGTCTGATTTGGCAAAGAGTCCCATGCTACTGCTGCTCATGTGTTTGCTGATGGGGAGCACAGAGAACACCCTCCCAGACACAATGACACGACTGTATAACAAAGCACTGAATTACATATTCAAAAGAAAAACAAGAGACATCAAAGACGCTGCAATATCTAAGATTTTGATTTCTATTGGAAAGGTTGCTCTAGGTAGTCTCCTTTCTAAAGATCAGTCATTTGCCTTTAGAGAAGGGGACTTTAAAAAGAGTGCGTTAGATGCAGCAATTAATGCAGGTGTCCTCACTAGTGAGATGGTCATTGATGGGCTTGTTACCTATCAAAGAGTGTCTTTTATGCACCACACATTTCTGGAGTATTGCGCAGCGATGTACTGGCAAAGCTTGATAAATAGCTGGACAAATAGAAGAAAGTTTAACAGAATCCTAGATCAGGCAGCTGTTAAGTTGGCAGATTCTTCACGATATGATTATCTGCTCCGGTTTTGTTGTGGAGACAATGTGGCATGTACAAGTCGTATTTTACAGAAGGTGCATCAAGGCATGAATTCGGAACTTGTCGTTATTTGTTATTTCGAGAGTCAGTCACAGGAACTGCCACCAGCAAATGTTATCAGTTCAATTCTGACTGTTAGTGTTATACTTTCCATGTGGAATAATGATAGTACAAATGCATTCTTTCATTTTCTGAACCAAGTGGCAGCCATCAGCAGAGGAAATGATTATTTCACAAAGGCTAAACGTTTGGATGTGTTTTATTTTAATTTCCCGAGGTTTGGGGATGATTTGGCAAAGTCAATAAAACTAATGACCAATTTACAATCTCTGGGTCTGAGAGACAGCTCATTAACTGCCGACAATACCAATCAAATCCTATCATCATTGGCAAGTCCATCAACATTGACTGAGCTAGACCTCTCATGGAATGAAGCCTTGGGTGGCTCTGTGTCATTGTTGGCTGCTCAATTGATGGAATTGAAAGCCTGAAGGAGCTGGACTTTAGTGATTGTTCACTGGTAGCTCAAGATGTGTCACCCATTGCGAAGTCAATGGGTGACACTCTGGTTGATCTAAATGTATTATTGAATAGAGCATTGGGTGGCTGTGCATCCATTTGGGGTCCTGAACTGGGGAAAATGGAATGCCTTCAAGATATTGACTTGCAAAACTGTTCACTGCAAGGTACAGATATTGAGCCCATTGCTGTGGCACTGAGTGGTGTGTCTACTCTGGTTAATCTTGGTCTGTCACTGAATGAAGACTTGGGTGGTTGTGCAGAGATGTGGGCTCAGCACTTGAAGGGAATGAGACACCTTGAGATGGTGACATTGTGTGGATGCAAATTGCGAGATGCTGATATTGAGCCCATTGCTGTGGCACTGAGTGGCATTCAAACTCTGGCTTATCTGAACCTCGTGGATAATGATGCATTGGGTGGCTGTGCACTGTTGTGGGCTCAGCATTTGAAGAAAATGAACCACCTTAAGGCACTGACACTGATGAAGTGTAATCTGACAGGTGTTGATATGGAGCCCATTGCTGAGTCAGTGAGTGACATGCCTAATCTGAATCATCTAGATCTCTCAAGAAATGATCCATTGTTTGGCTGTGCATCATTCTGGGCGCCTCATTTGAAGCTAATGACCAAACACCTCAAGAGGCTCAGAATGAGTTACTTTACAAAAGATAAGCAGCACATTAATGCATCAATCGGCTTGGATTCGCCCATATTGTTCTTGTGGTAGACAACCACACAGATAGGAATAAAACAAGCAGACAAATTATATTTTGATTGATTGCCACAGCCTCTGAAAACTGTTTTCTTTCCAAAACAAAAATTGTGAAGGTTGCCGAAAAACTTATGACTAGCCAGTCACACACATAAAAATAGCTTCTGGTACACATGACCCCACAATTGTTTGGCCAGTACTTGGCTTCTTCTGCCCACATAACACTCATCAAATTTGCCTAGTACCTGGAGTCTTCTTCCCATGAACACGTGACCTCAACCATTACTGGGCACCATGCCCGAAGTAATTAATTGGCAAACAATTGCCACACCACAACAAATCTGGCCAACATGGCTTCTTCTTCCAATGTACACGTGACACAACCATTAATGGGCACCACGCCCCTATTACTTATTTGGCACACAAATGTTATATTTGTTAACTGGCACCTGGCCAAACATTAATCTGCATGCCCACCTGACTCCAATCACGTGGGCACACAGTCAGAATGCACTAAAACAATTATTGAAACTAGTCATACCTTACACAATGAGGTTAACCCATCAATCAATTAATTAAGTTGTAAAATTCCACCTTGAGACATGAGGTCAGACTTGGCCCCTAGGGAACCTCAGAGCGCTAACACAACTTATTGTTACAATACTTTAACTCAATATTACGAATGGGCGTGTAAGTTCCTTGAACAAGGTGTACAAAGTGAAAGAAATAATTTGACAAAGTACATTTACTTGCAACTATAACCCCCAAAACAGAAACACTGTGTGAATCCCGTAAAAAAACGCCAAACGCGTCCCACAGGGAGAACATGGCAACAAGCCCAATGGAGAACATTGCAAGTTGATAAATGGACCAGCAATACACCCTAAGTTAATCTCCTTTGCTAACTTCTCTTTCACCACTTGAGGGCGCTCGGCAGCCGAGGCCAAACAACCTGAATCACAGGGGACGCGCGGTCCATCAAAACATAATGAAAAACCTTTAGAAAAACCAGACCGCAAAATCCCTGCATCTCCAGTTAACGGGTACACTGTCAACCATAAATCCAAAATAGCACAGTTAATTGGAGTTGGGAGAACGAAAAGAATAATTAATTCCTTTCGCTAGAGCGCCCCCTGGATTTGGCTTATGAGCCTGCTGTGATGCCGATTTAGCAACTTGCCCGCTTCCCAATTGTGCGCGAAAGCCTGGTTTACACTTTGCGGGGGAGCTCACGGGGAATTACATGTAGCTGAATTGCCCAGCGTTACGGCAACTAACTGCGCCATGACCAAAACGCCGACATTTGCTACAACTGTGCGCAAACCTACATGCACCAAAGTGACACCCAGTAGCGCTGTTGAACGCAAAACACAAACCAGGCCTAGGCGGTTGAACAACATGATTGTGCCCATTATTATTATGTGCAGTTGCACGCCAAGAAACATTGGAGTTTGAGGTGAATGGAGTTGAAACAGCGGCTACTGTTAACCATAATTCAGTATCGAGGTTGCCCCACGATCGCCCCGGATAAGATTCTTGCTTTAGACGAAATTGCTCGTCATATGTTCGCCAGCCCAAACCAGGATATTGAATTGATGCAGTGCGAATTATCTCCGCATACTTCAACAACTCTGCACAGCGCGTAGGATGTTTGGCTTTTTTATGACGAACTGATTGCCCTCCATTACAAACTGCAAGTTATTCTGATCGGGAGCTCTCGCCATGACCCCATTGGCGTTGTCTTTGTACAACAAAGAAAAATCAACAAACGTCCCTTCCCAAATTTTGTCCTTGATGGCTTGAGGAACATGGAACCCAAGTGGAGTAAACTTGGTCAGGCCCAACTGAGGAATTGGGACTGGCCGCGTCCCAAAATCTATGCCACAAAGAGGCCCAACGCCACCACTAGTATTAACATTATTGACGGAGTCGCCATCACAGTCCCACGTAGCCTGGCTGGACGACGTAATTCCCTCCTCGGTCGCTGCATGGACTACAGCTTGTAATATTAGTGTGAACAATTAATGTCACTAGTTGCCCAAGTCTCGTAGAAGAAGGCGACCGCCCAATAAACCGCACCGTGTGTAACTACACTTTGGCCCCATGTATCAAGCATTTTATCCTGAAAGATAAAATGTGTTAACAACAATTTCAAACATTCTAGACAAAGCCTTATCCCATAAGAATGTCATTGTAGACTCCTCATTTGTTGCAATTGTAACTCATTCTGAATTACTCACAGATGTGAATCTGTCATGTCATTGAGTCTGTCATTTCTCTGCACAACTGTGTACTTCCTTTAGTTGAGTGAATGAAACTCATCATGTTTATTGTAGACTGTTGGATCAGAATGAATTTACTTCGCAATCCAACGATGCATTATCCCTTGAAGTCTTGGGTTGTCTCTTCCAGAAGTTGAACTTGAGAAAACTGCTCAAGTATGAACCCTGTCACTGAGTGTTATGCTCCCTCTGAATCTTAACTTTGACCCAACGCATTGGTGACCTTTTCATTTTTAGCTGACTTTATGGTTTTAACAAGTTTTCTGTACACCTCATGCAGTTAAAAACAAAATTCAAGTAATAATCATGTGTAGGTCTAATGTTAGCAACACTACATAAATGACTAGCAGTTTCAGCCAGAAACACACAACATACTAAACCGTCAAAGTTGCATGGCCGAGTTCCGCCAATAGGATTACATTTTCTTTTCTCTCAAAATGAACAAAATCATAATAATATTTTGGCAATGTATCAACTTGATTACTTCCAGTTTAGTACAGGAAGTCATCACTAAATGTCATCTGATAAGTTAAAAGAGAAACACCTTTGCAATTTGCTTTGATTGTTTTGTGTCTTTAATAACACAATCATTGTCTGTAATCATTAGAGGAAGTTGACTGACCCTAAATCAGTGTAAATGCCAGTACATCGCAGCGCAATACAATGTGTCTTTAGGTATATCAGAGATTGTACCTTAATTGACCCAATTGATGAAGACATTACCCAAATTGGTCACACAGTTTTGTGTCAAGTTCCCATGGGTAGAGAGTAGTCACGTATGACGTCAGTGCAAGAGCAACAGTTCCTTAGGTTCAAACCATGAACTGAGGGGCATGATGGCGCTTAAATGTAAATAAACTCATTTCATAAACCACTGAAATATTGCAATGTATAGTATATTTTTGTATTTATTAAGAACTTATCTATATTATGGGACAGGCCTGTATGCTTCGTTTTTGAAAGGGCAAGGGCACCAAGGCATTTTCTCTTTGGTAAAGGGCACCCTATGAGGAAATTGTAAATTTCTACTGGAGCATTTCAAGGGCACCAAGGCAATGGCAAGGGGCAATGGAGACAATCGCCTCCGTTGCCTCCGTGAAGTATCAGGCCTGATGGGATATGGATCTTAAACTATGGTCATTTATACTGGATGAGACAAATAATATAACAAACCTTGTTGTTAGATTACTCATGACTTCTCACATTAACAACAGTGTCAAAGAGCCTGGACATTCTGCAGGCACAAATTGTACATAGCTCACCGTGGAATAAATCTAACATTTGATGAGGATTGGAAGGTAACAATTGTTATCAACTTTTGGTATAATTATAAAAAGCTGTACATCTCAAACTGTGTTCTTCTCATTTATGATAAGTTGTTTTATATTTAGTGCAATATTTCCCTATAACTACATAATGTACTGTTTAATTTTAACAGTGGTCATGTACAGTTTCTCTTGTATAGTTTTTATTGTATGTCTTGGGGTCCCATCAGGGAGAACAGTGGAATCACTGATGAAGTCCCTGAATAAATAAGACCAATACAATACAATCATGATCAAACATGTCATATATCTTATATGAACAGTGAAGCATCTTGCCTGCCAGGAGATGCAATTGAATGCAAAAGAGTATTATTTTGTAAACATTGTTACATTGACTATTTGTATAGCCAAATATTCATTTATTTGTCTAAGTCTGGAACACATTACAATTCATCGAGTTTACATAACGCATTATGTAAACAAGATGAATATTGGCATAACTTAATTGATCTTTTCCTATGTATGATTTGGTTTGTGAATATTCAAAGAAAATTGTTCACTTTGTTAAAATAATAAGGGAATAAAAGGGTAGTGACAAGGTCTGTAACGGCTGTTTAAAACTGGTAGGGTCTTGGCCGTGTAATAAACGACCACGACCCTGCCGGTTTTTAACGGATGTTTCAGAACGAGTCACTACTGTTTATTCCTCTTCGTAATTAAGTAGGAAACTCTGTAAAAACTTATCTGTTTTCCGATGTCTGAGCTCTGTACATGTGATGCATTTTTATGAGACAGTTTTTGGATATGCATTTGTGCGCATAGTAATGCATTCTCGTATCCATGGGCTAAAATGGCGCGCGGAGATCGGTCACCTTGGGGAACATGATTGTGGGCCAAACCGCACAAATGCTATTACCGGTTATAAACAGCTCCAGCTGGTCATGTCAATCGTTTAAACACCCCCACGTGACGCACTTTCCACTAATAGGAATAGCGAAACTGTCTGGGGTATTTATGAATGAGTATTTCTAATGGGTCATTCCATCTTAAAAAGACGCCCAATGTGCAAAATTATGAACATTTCAACTAAAACTCCAAAAGATAGTGCTACCTGGGTATTTATAAAAAGAAATAATAAACCAACTTTGTTATTGTGACCGGGTCTGCAAAGAATGACCCTGATGTCACTCAAATTCATATTTGAGCTTCATACACATGGAAAAGACCATTTTAAGCTTTAATGTCAAATTGTTTGAAATTAATTCATGTGCAGTTTACCAAGCAAATTGAAAATGATTAATAAACAAAGTTTATGGGAATACCTTCCTGCTGGACTATCAATCTAAACCTTTCATCAAACATTGATGCCTAAAGTATTAAATCTTGGTTGTTAATATTTCCCATAACCAAACCAGTTCAAAGGGTGTGCATAATTTTGGTAAGATTACTAATTTTGATTTTTGTTGAAACTGTGTCACTTTTTGTTAAGATTGGAAACATTATTGTTCAGAGATTTACACCTAACGTGCATGGTATAAAGATGGTTATGCTGGAAAACATCCCCTGAATATTGTGTTCCGAAAATGCTAGATTTCCTTATTTTTATATATATATATATAATTGTGGTTTATTATTTGATATATATAATTAAACAGATACAAAAAAAAGTTTTGTTGTACAGATACAAAAATAAGTTTTGTTCTTGAGTCAGAAATCTGAAGCTGTAAAACATTGGAAACATATAATTGGGTTTGGTGCTTTTTTCTCATAACTCTGATGATACCATTCACAGGTTTCTTATTTCTTGCACAGATACTTGTGCTTGGTTGAGCATGTTGTGTAATGTATACAAAGTGCCAAAGTTATAGTCTAGTTGGTATCAAACAGGTTTTCATTAAGCATGGACAAATCATTAATAAAATTGAGTTGAAATAATTATAACTTTATCAATGAAATAGTTTAACTGTAATCAATTTAAAACCCTGGACAACTTTGGATGATCCAAGATTTCAACAGAGAAAAATGAATAAATATAAATATTAAAAGTATTTTGAACAGAGTTCATCTGAAACTGTCTTCTTGAATATTGTAATAGTTAATAGTTGTTATTTCTAAGGGCAGTTGGAACTAGCCTCAAGATAAAATAAAAAACAAACATTTACATTAAATTTGGTTTTGTCCAATCAATCCCAAAACGTAGTCCTTCAATTTTTAGGTTTTGTAGGAGTATATTTTCTATTTTTCTTTTTAGTATTGGAAATTTGGTTTTTACTCACCACAATTTTCACAATAATAATAATGATGGACATTTCTATGGCGATGTGTCCACAAATGTTGATGCTCAATAAGCATTAATATTTATCACTGCTCTGTTTTTCAACTCCTTACATACTAGGGAGTGTACAGCCTATACTGTCAAATATGTAGAGCATTGAGCCAAATCAACCACAGAATCAAGCCCATTTACTCCTGGGTGAAGAGAAGCAATAATGGCCAAGTGTCGTGCTCAAATATTCACTGGAATTCCTGGTCTTATATTGACCCTAGTTACAACAGTCTTTACATTACATCATACAGAACGTGTGTGTTATGTACGTACAATATTAGGGGGGGGGGATTCCAGCCAAGACAAGTCTGGATACACTGAGCTCTGTCTTTCCTCAATAAAAGAAGCTGATTACATACCATTGAATCAAACAGGACCATACACAGATATAACCAATAATACACAAACTACTTGTGAGCATACATCAGAATCTTGCCTATAATGCAGTGACAAATTACTTGAGTCGACCTCCGATCCTCTACACAAGTTGTCTCCATTCAAGACATTGGTTTTTATAAGACAGACTACCCCCAGCATCAGTGATGTCAACCGATGCTCCAATGGGTTATTACTGATTGTAAGCAATTATAAGCAACCATGATTAAAACTACAAGGCATGCACACTGGTGGGTCAGAACCACTGATAGAGTCCTTTTTGTTTTGGATTGCACAATAAATTTATCAGTGATAAGAGTAAGCGATTATTGTATTTTTTTGCAATGAAGGCGGTGGCCAGACTATTATACGAACCACTGCTTCGCCAAACTCATGATGCTGCTGTAGAAAGGACTCCCCGCTTGGTAAGTAAGTTTTATATTTTATGTCTCAAGCGATGTCATTGTCAAATGATCTTTTGTTCGATAGTACTTTAAAGATACAAAGTTCTACAGAATTAGCAATAAAGGTTGAGGGAAATGCATTTAAAGACCGAGGTCAAACAATGGAAAGGTGCTTGTGTGATTGCTCCACACGTCGCTCTCAGCCAATGATAGATCATCCTTTCATCTCAATGAGGACACTCTTTGAGCTTGTCACATGATATGCGAGTACAACAAGACATTTTGGGTGCATTTGATTTATAGCTCACCCACCCCAATCACAGGGTAAATTGAGGGGAGGGGTCAGTGGAGGCAGACCTACATGTATGTTAGTGACCCATACTTGTCAGCTGTGGAAACACCTTACCTCAATCGTTTGGAAAAATTATTTTGGAAAAATTATTTTGGAAAAATTATTTTGGAAAAATTATTTAGGAAACACAGATGCGAAGCATCCAATAATTATTCATATTGGGCTCCAATATTACATTTTGGATGGCATGTGACCTGTGTTCTACTAAGCAACTAATGGGATCTATGTGTGTCGCATAGTTTCCACACAACATTTTTCAATATAAGTATCTATACTTTTTTGTAGGTATAGGGGGAAAAGATGGGTTTAGCATTCGAGAAAGACTCTGCTAAGGTCGAAACGTCAGGCCATTCACTATTTGTTCTTATAGGGAAAACAGAAGGCAACAAAGAATCAGAACTCACTTTGTTTTGTATGACTGTGTTGATGACGGCAGAATGAATAAACTCAGCATGTTGATTCAGACCCAGATGTCTCAGCAGTAACCATCCAGCAAGTAGCATCCAGCAAGTAGCATCCAGCAAGCAGCATCCAGCAAGCTGCATCCAGCAAGTAGCATGGCCCTGGGGTGTGCCACGTTCCTCCTCAAAATTGTCTTTCAGGTGTTTCTTATAACCTTTAAGTATAAACAAAACATCAAAAATTAAAATTCAGTTCCTTAAAATTTGAGCAAAAGAAACATAGAAATGCATAAGATTTATCTTTTTTTTTGGGGGGGGGGGGTGGTTGAACAAAAAACATTTACTAGGGCTTGATTTGAACTAATGGCCTCCGGACTAACAGGCCATATCACTTTAAATAAACTAAGCTAAATACTAGCCCCATGTTGTTGGTGGTCTCCCTATTTTGTCAACATCTTTGTTTAGGATGCCAGTGACAATCAGAAGACTGTAGAGTGCAGTTAAATTATTCCAGAGGTCATGGGTTCAACTCCCACTCAAGTCAATTTGTCTTTGTTCAACACACTTTACAGTGTTATACTCCAGAATTTGTATCCATTTATAGAATGAAGAGATCGGTCCAATGCACCCACTGGCTGCCGCAAACCCAAGCTTAATGCATACACTACAATAATTGAAATGTACATTAATCTGTGCAGGGTGAATCCAAGTACCCCCAGAAGTGATAAAAAATACTATTTATAGCCCCCCTCGCAAGGTCAAAAATAAGGCGCATTGTCAAAGACCATTCTTCTCACTTGTTGTATTTCAACATGCATAAAATAACAAACCTGTGCAAACTTGAACTCAATAGGTCGTCAAAGTTGCGATTGAATAATGGAAGAAAAGACACCCTTGTCACACAACTTGTGTGCTTTCAGATGCATTCAAATAAGTTCTACTGTGATAAACACCAATCAAAATTCCAACCAATGCTGGAACTAGAGTATTTAAATAGGCCAACAGAAACAATCTCAAATATCTGTGCCATTACTGCGGTTCCATCCTATGACCATTATGCCATATCAAAATTACTAATAAAATGAATCAACTGAAAGTATAGAGGTCTGTTACAGCACCTTTTCTGTATTATATCCCTTCATTTAAATAATGCTCTCTGAGAACGCCCCAAACAACGATGTAATGTTCCCTCACTGGATGAGGAAAAAAAATGTTAAGAAATGGTAGATGTACCATAAGAACTTAAACAAAGTCAACAACCCCAACCAGGCCCAACAAATTGTCAACTATCAATAAAGTCATAATTTTTAACTCTTTGACATACAGAAAAGTTTACATTTTGTTAATGACTAGGCTCTATGCATTAAGTTTCTCTATATTTAGTGTGGTACACCCACTGACACAATCTGACTGAATATTATACACATAATGAATGTTTATGAGTGCAATGGTGCGAATATGTTCATGAGTTGAAAGATGGAATGTTCTATTCAACGAGGCGGAGCCGAGTTGAATGGAACATTCCAGCTTTCAACGAATGAACATATTCGCACCATTGCACGAATGAAAAACATTCATTATTTGTTTTATATAACATCCAAGTAGAACTTTGTCATTTTGATTGAAAGAAACAACTGTCAAAACAAACAATTTCAACTGTAGAAGCCGAATGCTAGTAATTTTACTATGCCTTCTTGCAGTAACACCTGCTGCGTTACCAAAGACACGCGCACGCAGTGATGTTTTTACTCAGCTTTTTCGTTCCATCCGAAAAGTACCATTGCACGCTGGCAGCGTGCCAGCGTGCAATGGTACTTTTCGGATGGAACGAAAAAACACGGTGAGTGACTCAGCGTGCAATGGTACTTTTATTTGCTATCACGTGACGGACAATCCTCCAATCAAATGGCAAGGATCTGCTTGGGTGTTATATAAAAGGCCCTAACTGATGATCAGCACACTAGTACACACAATCACAACACCTATAAATAGCTACTACATACTTGATATGATATCTTTTTTTAAACAAAGCCATCATATCTATAAATTGTATACTCTGTTCTTTCCTAGTTTCTGTTGGTGGGGGATTCAAACTGCCTCTCGCCAAGGGACAAGGGCCACATTTCATAAAGTCGTTAAGCAGAAAGTTCTGCACAGCAAATTTCTTTGCAAAGCATGAACTGAGTGGGGTACCAGCCGCAGTAATGGTAACTGTATAGGTATTGTACCCTTGAAAAACCTCTCCAACTTCAAAAGTTTATCTAAACAGCACACAAGGTTTTCCAGAGTTTTACATTCTGGATATATTTTGTTGCAGTATTGGAACTGCAGTCACAAAGTAAATTCCAAAACTGTCACTGATGTTTTTAAAATATCATAATGAATGTTTTCTTCAACAAGGATACATTTTTCAGTATGTCTTTTTTAAATAGTTTCCTTGAAAACTAGTTGCATCATGAAACCTATAAATAGTTATTGGGTAGTACACAACACTAGTAGGAGTCTCGTACCAGCATAGACTCCTTGCATGACTGCACCTTAGCATACAGTATGCAAAGTACCAAGGTGTGAACAACAAAAGAAACCAAACTACTGGAAACTTCTGCCCCAAGCTATTCAATCTGATTGGTTGGCTTGGATCAGGTGATAGATTCACCTCTCCAGAGAACTTTTGGTTGAAACATCACATGAAAGAAACCTAGACTGTATGAGACACAATACTCCTTAAAGTTCAGGTACAACAATTTTCATAGTCATTCAAATATCTATGCAAAGTATCAGGGTGTGAAGGACAAAAGAAACTCAACTAGTGGAAAATTCTGCACCAAGTTATTCAATCTGATTGGTTGTTTTGAATCACATGATTGATACAGCTTCCCTGGGGAAACTCGGGAACCCTGGAACATTAAACACAATACAAACCACTCCTTAAAATTAAACACACAGGCCTGTGCGGACCACAATGTTAGTTCCTAGGGAGGAGGAAAAACTTGATTTGTTTGATTTGTTTCCTGTCTAACACAGATTCCTTCCAGTTATCTTGTTAATTTCACTCAATAGGTTTCTAAATGTTCTCTAGCAAGGCTCAACTGATATTTGAAAACATGTGTCACCTACATCTGAAGTTTGATATGGTTTAAGTTAGCTCTGATCATCAACATATTTATGAGTGGTAAGTAACACTTTATTGTTGTTATCCATGGCCCAAACTCCCACTTGTCCTTTTTATAACTTCCTCATGTAATGCCACCATGGTGATGTTCAACTGGTATTGCCAAAGACCTTGCTTAATCATGTTTGAAACTATCTTAGTGAAATTATGGCAAGTGAAATGCAAAAACATTGTACATGAATTTAAACGTTGTTATTTACAACCACTGAAAACTATTTTTAATATCGATACAAAATCAGGTTACCAATGACCATAAATCTGCTTTGTTAAATAAAGCATATAACCTTGTTGTTATTCAGCTCTTTCTTTAGGGTGGCAGTAAGTGTCTTAGTTTGTCAATAATTGGGTAACTGATTAGCCTCAACTCAATGATGAATGGTTATAGTAATTTTGATATGTGTACACTTCTGAATTTTTCGTAATTATCGATTAAAAATGTAGGCCCCAACCTAAAGGTTTTGAAACACTAAAAACACTTCTGCCGTTGAGAGCGTACATCAAAGGACAATGTCGCTGACGTCATTTGAGGGAGTTTGCTTTGTTATACCTCCCCGCTACAACAAAGCGGCTTTAGAAATTGGAGCTCCCAACTATGACGTTTTAAGAGTGATTACGTAACGGGGCATTTCGCAAATCTCTCAGAAAAGCGCTAGATAAGGGTATTCGAAATGATTGTTTTTTTGTACACAATTAAAATTTATTTATAATCTTATGACTCGATTTCCTTATTCATTGAAAACATTTTAAATGAAGTTCAGCAAAGTTCACGACTTGAATTTTCGTTCAAGCAGGTCTTTAACCAAGAAAAATCCAATGCAAGAAATGAGTTGATATATTTTTGAGTACATCAGTAATACTCTGCCTAAACTATTAAAATATGTTTGGTACATTTTGTGACCTGTATCTAGGCAGGGAGTTGGCTTTAAATTTAACAAAGAAATTTAACACACAGGCTACTCCAAAGGCATTATAAGTAGGCCTCATGAAGCCAGAAGGTGCATTCTTCCATACAGTGGTAAAATCTTTCCTGTTTAACAACAATTATTTTCCAAATGTGTACAGGGAAACTTCATGTGTTTGTATTCAACTACTTCTTGTCTGATATTTGAAATCTCAAGGCCGGAAAAGCTTGATTTTCTACCGTCTTTCACCTTGTCACTATTGAAGTTTGATCTGGTTTAAGTAATCTCTGCAGTCTTTACTAAGCCAGACGCCACAAAGTCTTTGGTAAGTAATACTCAATCCTTGCCTACTTCTCTCCCAATCCCTGGACGCCCCCCCCCCCCCTGATTTGCACGTTTCTTGGTCCCTTCCAATAAATAATATTTCATCCCAGATATCAAAAGCAACCAGATTAATTGTCTAGAAGTATTTTCTATCAATATCATTATCCCAACCCATGTCCATGCATCAGCTACATGCTGTGGCATAACCAGAAGGGAAGAGTGTTCAGAGAGATTGAAAAATACACAGGGAAGGGTGCAATATATTATAATTGTGGCTTCTTATAAAGCGCACATGTCCGTCACCCAGTGACGCTCCTGGCGCTGTAACATACAGTATTTCCTGCAAGATGTAGGACTACTTCTGATAGCACCTTGTAATGCTTTAAAGTGCTGTGGTGCAATTTGCTGCCGATCAGACCAGGAACACCGGGCCGAACCCCTTCTCTTTTTGATAAGTGCACTGGGTTCTTTTACATGTGTTACATAACACATGGGACCAACGGCTTAATGTCTCATCCGAAGGACGAAGCAATGGTTAAATGTCTTGCTTAAGGACACAAGTGTCACCGCTAGGGATTTAAACCCACACTCTGCTGATCAGAAACTCCAGAGTTTGAATTCGGTGCTCTTAATCGCTCGGCCATGCCACTCCCAAACTATGTCTTTAACCCCGCTTCCTCCCTCCCCAATGAGTGTCTACTTACACCACTGGCTGCAGAGCTGGTTTGATAGATTCTTTGTGTTTATTAATAGTTTTTAAATGTCCAATGCCAAATAATATCAGACAATATTAGGTGAGAAGTCTATAAGTTGGCATGGGGGAACACCAAAGACTTAAATATTAAAGAAAATATTCATGGAGTACTTTGAGACCACTGACCTCTACATATCTATAGGCTGTCACTCGCAGTAACAAGTATGACTATCGGTAGTAAACTGCTGGTAAAAACAGACTGGTTTTGTTTACTTTATTTGTTTGCGGAGAAAGACAATCTGTTTTATTGTTGGGGGTTACTTTTAAAATGTATTGAACCATTTTAGGAACAAAGGGGAGGCTTCGTCACTTAAGAGGGAGCTGTTTCTCACAATGTTTTATACCATCAACCTCTCCCCATTACTTGATACCAAGAAAGGTTTTATGCTGATAATTATTTTGAGTAATTACCAATAGTGTCCACTGCCTTTAAGCACTGTAACTTTGTTCATTGTTGCAGTCATTGGATGAAGAAGTATGAAAAGAGTTATTCACTCCAGTAATTTCTTGTTAAACAGATCCATCATGGCGGCATTCACAGATAACACAACAGATTTGACAACTACAGTTACTGAAGGACAATCTGGATTAACAACTGGGAACATTATAAGCATCGTCTCTGGTTGTATCAGCGCAGTTGGTGTCTCCTTTGGAATATGTAAGTCGTTATTGTTTTTCTAAACGCCTTTTCTACCAAAGTTCAGGCACACAATAAAAATTGTTCTAGTGCCAAAATAACATAAAATAACCATAAATGCATCCAAAAATACCTTGTATTATCCGTGTTGTCGCTACAAATGTGCTTGTATCTTTCGTTTTTTCAATACATAGAAACACGCATGGGACTGTTTGGACCAGTGAAAAACCTTGTACAAACTGGGGTCTCGCTTTTTCTAGCACGTATAACTGAAAATGGACTGTATACCTCACTGTATTGAGGCAGCCACAACCAATAACTAAAGTCACCACAAAAGCTTAGAGGTGGACTTATTCCCTGATAACTTAACAATTCAACTTTAAAAATATCTACGGAGATCAATTAAGTGCACAACTGACAAGATAATTTATCTTGAGATGATGATATCACATAATGGAACATAGCGCTCATTTGCATAGAGCATTTTATGTCCGGCCCCAAATACGCACAAAATATACCTTTAAAATGCATAATTTTTTCCAAATTGTATAATAACTCAAGATTGCAACAAGCGAATTTTATGGATCGTTCAGTATTTTGAAGAGGAACTTACTCTTTTTTAATTCATGTACGTTGTTTAGTTCTATAAACAGGGAACTTGTCCCCCTTTTTATATAAATAAATTGAACTTTCTTTCACGCCCCTATGGCGGGGAGTGAAAAACTATCGAAATCCCCCCGTTTTACATAACTTGCCATTACTCGTGAACTGCGCCACGCAGTTGCCTGGATCAAACAGCTTCTTGAATCTGAACAGTTAATCTGTCCATTCATGTAACAATGTTGATGATTGGTTAACTGTAACCTGTTGCCCGAGAACGAAACATGTGATACCCATAGTTTTGTAGCTTAAACCCTTTCCATGTTGTGTGTGCGAGCGCGCGTTAACGTAAACATAATGGCCATTGACTTAGTACAGGAACAGCTCATTTTGGGAAAGTGGGGGTGTCCATACAGGAAAATACTGTTTAATGCAATCATTGCAAAAGTTGGATCTAAAGGCTAATTATATTTATCTCACATTTATTGTCTAAAACCACAATGTCTGCGTAAAACTTTGAGTATTACAGTAATACGCAACGCCCATTCTTATGATTATTGTACTCCACCCCCATGTCAAAGTGGTACAGCCCGCATCACGCGCGCTCTCGCCGTTGCACGCACAGTGTAGTGAATGTTTATTTTTTTGATCACTCCTTGCGTACTATGTTCCATTATGTACTGGCAAATATCTATGTTTCTCAAGAATAACTTATTTAGAATAACAACTTATCATGAAAGCAGATTTTGTTTCCCCAAAATAAATCAACATCTTAGAAATAGTATTACAGTAGAAATTGACAACCCACTTTAAAAGAGTTTCACCATCTAAACAACAGCTATAGCTCAGTTGGCCAATAAGTCAACGTAGCATTTACTGTACTGGATCACACTAATTAAACTTGGCTTTAAGGTGGCTTGCTATATATGGCTTTTAACTATTTTCTGTTTTACCTACAGTGGGTTGTCTGTATACTTGCAGAAGAAACAGAAGAGGTAATTATTGAAGTACTTTCACTTAAGAACAATGGATGGAAGCTCTTTGTGAAACGTTTCATTCAACAAGATTTATTACTAATTCCAGTTCAGAAGTCATGCAGACATGACTCATGATTCAATTCTTCTGAAATGTGTAAAGCAGACATTATCTGCTGGTGAAGCAGCCCCTTACAGCACTATCCATTTCATATTACTGCTTACAGTTAGGGAAAACAAAAGGCGCTCCAACTTTTCAAAATTATTGTGTGAATAACACCTCAATTGAAAATCAATTTCTCCAAAGTGTAATGACCTGGGGCAGCCATATTCCTTGACATCAGAACTCAATACTCGGGGATGTTTTTTTGTTTTTTTTTCAAAAGGACAGAAAATTATTGCCACTCATGTTTATACCGAGCACAAATATCCCGAGTCAAATACAAAACTGCCAAGATTTCACCCCCTGATAAGTGGAGAAATCTTAACAAGAAAAAAAAACACTCAAATAATCCTAGACAAAAGCTAGGCATGTAAAGCAGTCATTAAACAAAAGTTTTATACTTTTTTGATGGGATGGATATAAACGTTGGTACTGTCCAGCAATGTGATAAAGTGGGAGGCTGCCACACCCTAAAGGTTAAAGGAGCACAATTTTAATTCGTTTACATGTTTCTATTGTTACTCCCAGTATGGAGAAATGCCACTGACTTTTCCATTTTAAAAAAATAAAACCAAATTAAGGATAAAGAAACTATAAAAGTATAAAGTTGGTCTAAATCTTTGCATCTTACCTCTCTTTCTGAAAGTTTGTAAATACTCGGGGCCTTGAGTACCTTGTTTGGTAGATACGTGCGCTATATAAGACTTTGATATTATTATCTTGAAAGCTGCATAGAAAACACTGCACACTCAAACCTTCACTGTGTATGGAAGAGTCTTTGGCACTCTATTATCGGTCGAGTTGGTCTTTGAAAAGCCATCGAAGCCGTTTGCTATGAAATCCTTATGGTTAGAAAGATGTTTTAAAAGACACATAATGATCCACACAAGTATGGCTCGAAAATGCACGATTTTCCATTCAGGTCGAGAACTAGAACAAAATGGCGACCATGTTTGATCGCGATGTGAAAAGAAAACCATGCAATTTCGAGGCATGTTTGTGTGGATCATTATACTCTACTTTCAAATTATCAATCTATCTAACCATTCATAACCAACGGTTACAAATGCTTTTCAAAGACCAACTCGACTGATCCAAGGCAACATGTTCCTTTAACATGGTGTTGAGTTTTTAAAATCAGCACAGGCTTCAAAATTACTACAAACAAACTTTGTAGGAATCTACTGCTGTCATGAGAGCACTTGAATTAACATATTCTGGGTGTTGGAGTAGCTCAGGACTGTCAAAGAATCAGTCATACTCTATAAACAATTGGTACAAAGTGTATTGAATCACATAACGTTTAACCCCTGTTTAACCCTGTGGCTTGGCCATTGAAATACAACCAAGAGTCTCCATCGTTGCAAACTCCATACCTTTAAACAAGTATGTTAACAAGTAACACCAAAATATGTTTGCCCTTTAATGTTCAGAAGATCGAAGGCGCCGCAGAGAGGATCAAAGACTCAAACAACAAGCTCAACCATTAACACAACCAACAGAGGGTAACTACAGAACATTTTGACTTTTACTTTGATGTTTCTATAAAATCACTTATAGAAATTGACGTTATATTTTCAACTTGTATGGGGCAAGCAATACAGAAAAGTAATCAACGTTGATATTTTGGACTTGAAGCAAACTCAAACATGAAACTAGGTTTCAATATTTATGGTTTGTACTAAAAGCAGTAAGTTTAGAAGTCAAGAATGCTCCCTAATATTGAACATATTTTATTCTTCTTCGTAGGAAATTATTATGTTAAAGTGTTGTAGAAATTCTGGAAATACCCTGACTCGAACAATAAGGCAACCAGATTGTAACACATTCTTCTTAGCAGAGAGTTTATCAGTGCAAAAAGAGACCCTAAATCCAATGCATCTGGATACCATTTTCTGCTTTGTCGAAAATTAAAAAAATTTGATCAGATGAAACAAGTTGTGCGTTTGGAAACTACGGTGCTCAGAGAGTGCCATAATACTTAAAAAATCGTCTCACCAAGTCAACTTATTTACTGTCTAACCAATTAAAAGCATCTTTAATGATATAAATTATGCAGCCTGCATTATGATAGGGTGAATGCATGCACACAGTACACAGTCAACCCTCCTACTGTAAGAGATGTTAAATTTGCATCGGGGATAAAGAATATTAATTTGGTTTTTACCCATACACCGATGTGTGTTAGCACTGTATACTCGGTACTGAAAAAATATCACAGGCATGTTACTCGGCTGGGATTCGAACCCACGACCCTTGCAATTCTAGAGCAGTGTCTTACCAACTAGACTACCAAGGTTGCCCGGTAGCTAGAGGCAGTTCGAATCCTTATGTTTTTGCAGCGGGTACCGCAACGATATAAGAGATGTTAAATTGTATGGGTAAAAACCAAATCTTGAAAACTGTGCCAGCCTGCAAAAATGCATGCACACAGTACACAGTCAACCCTCCTACTGTCTGACCAATTAATATCATCCTCTTGATTGATAAAATTATTAACAATACCAGCCTGCAATATGATCTGGTGATGAAAGGCACACAGTACACAGTCAACCCTCCTACTGTCTGACCAATTAAAACATCCTCTTGAATGATAAAATTATTAACAATACCAGCCTGCAATAAGATCTGGTGACGGAAGGCACACAGTACACAGTCAACCCTCCTACTGTCTGACCAACTAATAGCATCCTCTTAAATGATATATAAAATATGCCAGCCTGCAATATGATATGATGGCATGCACACAGTACACAGTCAACCCTCCTACTGTCTGACAAAGCATCCCCCCAGTCTTGAATGATAAAATTATTGGGTGCTAGACCCAAATTCTGTTATTTATACAATGAGGGTTCAACATATCAAATCCTTTCTAGTCAAAAGGACCCCAAGCAAACCAGCCAAAGACGCACAGTCCAGTGGCCTTGGATTAAAAAGATAAGAGACGAAACCCATGCTGCATACAGGATGCACAGCTTGTTTGTATGTATTGTGTGCGGCTCACCGCGCCATGCAACGATCAATTTCATTGGCTTTCGGACCCACAATTTCTTTTTAAGTGAATACACGCGAGCCTAAACCTCAACCAATCGCAAAAAGGTTTACATTGTCAGAAAGCTGACAAGCCAGAGAGAAATGACTCGAGAGATCTAAGCTCACAGAGGGCGCTATTTAATGTATAGCTATTTTAGTATAGCGGTTTTTGGCTACACGTGGGTTTTACACAGGAAACGGGTTGATTTTTGACAAAAAAGGCAAGTTTTAACATGATTTATGCGAGTGAAAAACAATTTTTTTTGTTCCTTTTTTCTTTTTTTTTTTTTTCTTTTTTTCATTTTCTAAAAAAATGCAATGTTTGGCTCACAACAAAGAACTAAGGTATACTTTGTTAAATAATGTTGTGGTGGCGATAGGTGCGAAAAAGGACCCGTTTTACAATGTTTTTAGATACGTTAGACGTTCTCATAGAGATGTCACGTGAAAACTGTCCAGTGGCTTTATTTTCCCAAAGGAATCCATATGATTATTTTTGCTTCTCTCCACCCGGGAGTACACAGTGGGCACCGGCGAGAGCTGTGGAGTAACCTGCGCTAGACTGGCAACTTGTCCAGGAGGAATAGACTATATGGTCTTAGTCATTGAATGCCAAGGAATACAGCTAGTTATAATCACGGGTCTGATGAGCCATGTTGGATCAGAACACAATTTTACTTTATTTTTTATGCTATTTAAAAAAAAATACAAAAGTTGTTTTTTTTTTTTTGTTTTTTTTTTTTTGGGGGGGGGGGTTTTAAGTCAAACTTGTGTTATGAAAGAGGAGCAGATGTTATCAAAAGATGAACGAGGTAAAGATTTGTTTCCCTTTTGTGAATTGTCATTCACATGTAGTCCAATATGGTCTATGTTTTAAAACTATTCATCACAATAGCTTCAAAGTTAATATTTTGATTTTGACACTGATGTGTGATACACAGGTTAAAACAAAAACAGTATTCCTCATTCCCAATAAAAGTTTAAATTGTAGTTTAATTCCAAATGGAGACAACATTGTTAGTGACAGGGGTAAAGTCAGGAATTTTGACATAAAATTGTCCAACACTCTTTAGTCTGAAGTAAAATCAATCAATCAATCAAACGTAATTTGTATAGCGCCTAAATCAAAAGTTTGCCCAAAGGCGCTGAGGCACAGAAGAAATAAAAAGTCATTGATGGTAGGCCTCCTGAAACAAGTGGGCTTTCAGAAGTGTCTTGAATGTGTTGAAGGATGTTGTGTCCCTGATGTGATTGGGAAGTTTATTCCAGAGTTTAGGTCCATATAGTTCATTGTTTGTAGGTCCGTTGATATTTTCTTATGTGCTGTACAATGGCGACCAGTCAACCAGCTTCTCAAGATGCTCTCCCTCTTTTGCTCTTTTGGGTAGTTCTGAGCACTCATAACCTGTTTGAATTTTACTTCATATGATAGAGGTTCCCTTATTGACAACTTTGGTGTATTTCATCATCTCAGCAAGAAAATGGTACCCCACTCTCCAAGCTGTTCTTCATGCCTGAGCAACTGCATTGTCATTCAGGAGCAAAATCACGACCACACATAGACTTTAGTATTTACAACAGTAGGCGAAGAAATACTGAAAAAGAAAACTAACATCAATATTGTTGGCTTGGGGCGATGTCAAAACGACACACTGACTTTTTTGTATCATGCAAATTTCGAAGTCAAGAATGCCCATGTATACATTACAGGTATCTTATTTAGTAGGAAATTGCTATATTTAGGTGTTGTAGAAGAGCTGTAAATTCACTTACATGTATTAATTAGGGAATGACACTGCTAATACTTTGAGACCAGTAACTTTGTTGATCAGAAACACCAGAGTTTGAATTCGGTGCTCTTAACCGCTCGGCCACGACACTTCCACAATAACAGATTAATTTATAAAACTTTGGAAACAACACAATCGTTTGTACCGTGTGCACATCCATGAAGATAAGAAAACACAATGCGCATGCGAAAACTGTGTAATTTCGCAAATCTTGTGTCTCCAATGATTCATCTTAACACGCACGCAACAGTGCAGAGTGGCGGTACCACACATCCCTGTACAAAGAGATCTAATCCCGCTCGTTAATCAGACGCTCAGCTGGAGGTCTCCTATCTTTTTCCACTGGTATGACAGGGCCATTGTCAGGGTTTTCCTTTGTTACTCTGCGGTTAGTCTCGTCTTTCGAACTCCTTCTCTTCCTTAATTCATGGTACAAACATGAGAATGAATGGCCTTGACATAAAAAATATGTCAGCATAATTATTGTCAATGTAAGAAGAATTTGAAACAATCTTCAGAGTGTCATCTCTGGAATGTGAACCTCAATTGATGTTATTCTTTCATTATATTAAACCTGATCTTCAGCAAGATCAGAGCCACCAATCATCACATGATCACACAGTTAGCCCTAACCAAGTTCAGCAGGCTAATATTCCGAGCACAAATTGACTTTAATATTTACAACATGTATAGGCCAAGTATTACTGCTAAGGAAAACTTAACATTAATATATTTGATTTGAAGCAAAGTATAAACGACACCCGGTGTCAATATTCATGACAAGACATTCAAGTATAACGCAAATTTTCAAGTCAAGAATGCCCTAGGCTACATGAAAAGTATCCTTCCACTGAGCAGGAAAATACTAAAATCAAGTGGTGTAGAAGAGCTGGAAATATGTTTACAAATACTGAAATAAGCAAGTACGAGTGTCACTCCCTGGAATGTGAACCTAAATAGAAGTTTTATCTGTCATCAGATGTTGAACCTGATCTTCAGCAACATCAAGCCAGCCACCAATCATCTAGTGCCAGTCCTAACCATCCACAGACAGATGTACATGTACCAAACTTATCAATCGTGAATCCTGGTGCTGTCTTCCTTGGTCCTGTTACTAACACTACAGTGAAACTACCAGGTAATCAGAATGTACCAGGTATTATACACATTCATCTTAGCATGGAGGTTATTAGTACAAAAAGGAATCCCTAAATCAAAGGCTCTTGATCATAGAGCTATATATATTGACTAGAGCGCTAACTCCCCTTTATACACGCACTTAGGTTTTGATGCCATGTGGGCGCATACATGTTTATGTACAAACCAATACAAAAGCTTGAAATTTTGTACCGCAATTGTATGGATATTTGCATGATAGTGCGTTTGTTCTTTTCTATGCCCCATCGAACCAAATATGCAGCAAATGTGAACGCACAATCTGCTGATGAGCGTACAAACTGCGAGCATCATGTGCGTCATGTTTAAGAGGCAAGTTTGCACGTATGCATGTTTTTTTAGTTCGTCATTATTGCCGGCATACTGTGCATTACTGAAAAAGATTTCGCTCTTTTCCCCTTGACACCTTGAAGCATTTGTTGTAGGCCTACTTACTATTATAAGAATGTGTGTATGCATAAACGTATTTGATTTCTCACAAGAGGCCTTATGTTGTATAAGCACAAACATTTAGGCAGCGCTATGAAGTGGCCCATGACGCGGCCGTACACAAACTTAGGCATTCGCATATGTAAGCGTGCGCACCAAATGCAAAATTTTCACGGCCGTGTGTGTTCTCTTACAATTAAAATTGTTCCGTAATCACGCACCACAACAAACATGTGTGCGACCCGGGAGGCTTCAAAACGCAGAGCAAGTTAGCGCTCTATGTTCTTGATACAGTTCTCTGCTTTAAAAATGCCACACAAATAGCTTTTGTTCAAGTGGGAAGAGGTTGTAGGGTATGGAAACTACATGTATGGTGCTTAGTGAGTGCCATGAAACTTATACAAATATCTCTCCATTTCAACTTATTCAGTAAAATGTGTTGAAATGATATGATATGAACCAACCATGCCAAACATTTTTACTACAAACTAAATTTCTACTTTGAAACACCATAGCTCAGACATCCATTGCATAATGATTGTCACATGCATGGCAATCACATGACTGGCGAAAAGAAATTTGAAAAGAGGAAAGAATATAAATAAAATCCAGCTCTGTGGTCCTCCTAAAACACGTTCACTTGAACTCAGAGGTGAAAACCAGCTGGTGTGTATCTGTCACAAAAAAAATTGTTAAATTTTGTGAATTGAACAGATTATTCAAAGGACATGTGTTGTGAGTGTAATCATGTTAGTGATGAATTTTTTTGTTATATTTTTATGTTTTGTAACAGGAAAACCAGACCCAGATCAAGTTCAAGCTGTTGGAAAAAAGGCTAACAAGGCACTGAAAAAAAAGTACACAAGTACAGGTAGCTATGTACAGATGCTCCCAATGGTTGATGATAGTAAGAGACACATAATGGACATCTACACTAAGCTATGTTTAGATGAACTAGTTGACAAAAGTGGGAAGATTCAACACAAGAAAATTAATTCATATGAAGAGATTTTCCACTTTCAGACCAGGGAGGGTTATCCAATCAAACGTATTGTTGTAAGCGGATCAGCAGGAATTGGCAAGACAACCCTAATTGACAAAATTGCTTATGATTGGGCAATGGGCAACAGTGAGACACTCAATAAGTTCAAACTTGTTTTTGCTTTCAAAATGCATTCATTGCAACAAAGTAGCAACTTAGAAGATGCCATCTTTAGTGAAAAGCTTCTGACCAAAGACTGTGTAGATCAATCTGCCTTGAAAGAGTTTGTTGACAAGAACCAAGACAAAGTATTGATTCTCTTGGATGGATTTGATGAATTTAAATTTGACCCGCTTGACACATCCTCATTTGGTTCGATTCTCAATATTCTGAATCGAAAGCTGGGCCCAGAATGTTGTGTAGTTATTACATCCCGTCCTCCCCTTGACAAATTAGTCAACAAATCATTGGTTGAAAAGCCCTATGCTCATGTGAGAGTTGAGGGGTTTTCCGATACAGATAAAGAGGAATATGTGAATAAATTCTTCCATGATGATCATGTCAAGGCTAGCAAGCTTACAGAGCAGATAAAACAATCAGAAACCTTGTCTGATTTGGCAAAGAGTCCCATGCTACTGCTGCTCATGTGTTTGCTGATGGGGAGCACAGAGAACACCCTCCCAGACACAATGACACGACTGTATAACAAAGCACTGAATTACATATTCAAAAGAAAAACAAGAGACATCAAAGACGATGCAATATCTAAGATTTTGATTTCTATTGGAAAGGTTGCTCTAGGTAGTCTCCTTTCTAAAGATCAGTCATTTGCCTTTAGAGAAGGGGACTTTGAAAAGAGTGCGTTAGATGCAGCAATTAATGCAGGTGTCCTCACTAGTGAGAGGGTCATCGATGGCCTTGAAACCTATCAACGAGTAACTTTTATACACCACACATTTCTGGAGTATTGCGCAGCGATGTACTGGCAAAGCTTGATAAACACCAAAGAATTTGACATAATCCTAGATCAGATTGAGTTGCCAGCCTCTCCTTATGTGTCTCGATATCATTATCTGCTCCGGTTTTGTTGTGGAGACAATGTGGCATGTACAAATCATATTTTACAGAAGGTGCATCAAGGCAGAAATTTGGAACTTGTCGTTATTTGTTATTTTGAGAGTCAGTCACAGGAACTGCCACCAGCAAATGTTATCAGTTCAATTCTGACTGATCGTCTTATACTTCACAGTTGGAATAATGATAGTACAAATGCATTCTTTCATTTTGTGAACCAAGTGGCAGCCATCAGCAGAGGAAATGATTATTTCACAAAGGCTGAATGTTTGTATGTGCATGATTTTAACTTCCCGAGGTTTGGTGAAGATTTGGCAAAGTCAATAAAACTATTGACCAATTTACAATCTCTAGCTCTGACGTATAGCTCATTAACTGTCGACAATACTAATCAAATCCTATCATCATTGGAAAGTCCATCAACATTGACTGAGCTAAACCTCACAGAGAGTATACTCTTGGGTGGCTCTGTGTCATCGTTGGCTCCTCAATTGATGAAACTGATGCCCCTCAAGAGGCTGTACTTGGCTGGCTGCTCACTGGAAGCTCAAGATATGTCACCCATTGCAGAGTCAATGGGTGACACTCTGGTTAATCTAGATGTATCATGGAGCGAAGACTTGGGTGAATGTGCATCCATTTGGGGTCCTGAACTGGGGAAAATGGAATGCCTTCAAGAAATTCACTTGCAAGACTGTTCAGTGCAAGGTACAGATATTGAGCCCATTGCTGTGGCACTGAGTGGTGTGTCTACTCTGGTTATACTTGATCTGGGAAGTAATCCACGCTTGGGTGGTTGTGCAGAAATGTGGGCTCAGCACTTGAAGGGAATGAGACACCTTGAGGAGGTGAACTTGGGTAGGTGCAAATTGATAAATAAAGATATTGAGCCCATTGCAGAGTCAGTGAGTGACATGCCTAATCTGATTCATCTGAACCTCCAGGATAATGATGCATTGGGTGGCCTTGCACTGTTGTGGGCTCAGCACTTGAAGAAAATGAACCACCTTAAGGCACTGACATTGATGGATTGTAATCTGACAGGTGTTGATATGGAGCCCATTGCTGAGTCAGTGAGTGACATGCCTAATCTGATTGATCTAGATCTCTCAAATAATGATCCATTGAGTGACTGTGCATCATTCTGGGCGCCTCATTTGAAGCTAATGACCAAACACCTCAAGAGGCTCAGAATGTGGAGAGGCATGAAGAGCAGATGGACAGATGAAGATAAGCAGCACATTAATGCATCAATCGGCTTGGATTCGCCCATATTGGAGTTGTCTAGCCAACCACACAAGACCCCACAATTGTTTGGCCAGTACTTGGCTTCTTCTGCCGAGATAACACTCATCAATAGGACTAGTAACTGGAGTTTTCTTCCCATGAACACGTGACCTCAACCATTACTGGGCACCACGCCCGAAGTAATTAATTGGCAAACAATTGCCACACCGCAACAAATCTGGCCAACATGGCTTCTTCTTCCAATGTACACGTGACACAACCATTAATGGGCACCACGCCCCTATTACTTATTTGGCACACAAATGTTATATTTGTTAACTGGCACCTGGCCAAACATTAATCTGCATGCCCACCTGACTCCAATCACGTGGGCACACAGTCAGAATGCACTAAAACAATTATTGAAACTAGTCATACCTTACACAATGAGGTTAACCCATCAATCAATTAATTAAGTTGTAAAATTTCACCTTGAGACATGAGGTCAGACTTGGCCCCTAGGGAACCTCAGAGCGCTAACACAACTTATTGTTACAATACTTTAACTCAATATTACGAATGGGCGTGTAAGTTCCTTGAACAAGGTGTACAAAGTGAAAGAAATAATTTGACAAAGTACATTTACTTGCAACTATAACCCCCAAAACAGAAACACTGTGTGAATCCCGTAAAAAACGCCAAACGCGTCCCACAGGGAGAACATGGCAACAAGCCCAATGGAGAACATTGCAAGTTGATAAATGGACCAGCAATACACCCTAAGTTAATCTCCTTTGCTAACTTCTCTTTCACCACTTGAGGGCGCTCGGCAGCCGAGGCCAAACAACCTGAATCACAGGGGACGCGCGGTCCATCAAAACATAATGAAAAACTTTTAGAAAAACCAGACCGCAAAATCCCTGCATCTCCAGTTAACGGGTACACTGTCAACCATAAATCCAAAATAGCACAGTTAAATGGAGTTGGGAGAACGAAAAGAATAATTAATTCCTTTCGCTAGAGCGCCCCCTGGATTTGGCTTATGAGCCTGCTGTGATGCCGATTTAGCAACTTGCCCGCTTCCCAATTGTGCGCGAAAGCCTGGTTTACACTTTGCGGGGGAGCTCACGGGGAATTACATGTAGCTGAATTGCCCAGCGTTACGGCAACTAACTGCGCCATGACCAAAACGCCGACATTTGCTACAACTGTGCGCAAACCTACATGCACCAAAGTGACACCCAGTAGCGCTGTTGAACGCAAAACACAAACCAGGCCTAGGCGGTTGAACAACATGATTGTGCCCATTATTATTATGTGCAGTTGCACGCCAACAAACATTGGAGTTTGAGGTGAATGGAGTTGAAACAGCGGCTACTGTTAACCATAATTCAGTATCGAGGTTGCCCCACGATCGCCCCGGATCAGATTCTTGCTTTAGACGAAATTGCTCGTCATATGTTCGCCAGCCCAAACCAGGATATTGAATTGATGCAGTGCCAATTATCTCCGCATACTTCAACAACTCTGCACAGTGCGTAGGATGTTTGGTGACAAAAATTGACATGAACGTGTTAAACGCCGATTGCCACATCCCAAATGATTCCAGCTTTTTGCGCAAGAGGCTGGGGGGGAGCAGCAGCAGCACCCGGCCCGGATGGAGCTCTCGCCGTTGTAGTAGCCAGATTGGTTGCCGCCGCGGGGCCCGAGCCCCCGGCCTTTTTTCTCTTTTTATGCGAGGGTGCCATCACAGTCCCACATAGCCTGGCTGGACGACGTACTTCCCTCCTCGGTCGCTGCATGGACTACAGCTTGTAATATTAGTGTGAACAATTAATGTCACTAGTTGCCGAAGTCTCGTAGAAGAAGGTGACCGCCCGAAAAACCGAAAACAAATTGTTTTAAATGTTAGGCCTACGTCTGCATGGACTACAGCTTGGTATCAGTGTGAACAATTAATGTCACTAGTTCAATAGTAGTTGCCGAAGTCTCGTAGAAGGCGACTGCCCGATAAACCAAAAACGAATTGTTCTTCTCGCACAAGTGTAAGGCCTGACTAGTTAGTGGTTGTCAATTGTTCAATGAATGATGAGTTGACGAATCCAGAATTGAAATTTGCAAATTGTTGTTCTTCTCGCACAAGTGTAAACAAACACCTGACTAAGAAACTGCACTCCGGCAGCAAATTTTTGTGCGTGTTGAAACCCCGGTCACGGTGCAAGTTTACGTTGGAAAATCCACTTTTCCAGATTACCAAAAAAGGCTTCCAGAAATTAAACACTCCAGTGGCATAAGCGATCAAATGCAGCAAAGTGTAAAAGAGTCAGACTAATTTTTTTTTCATCCTAGAACGACAAATTAATTAAATTGTGTGAGTATCAGCCTCACATCCCTGCACACAAGCTTGTACAATTTTGACCGCACTTTGGCAGCACACGCACCTTGTGTAACTACACTTTCGCCCTGTGTATCAAGCATTTTATCCTGAAAGATAAAATGTGTTAACAACAATTTCAAACATTCTAGACAAAGCCTTATCCCATAAGAATGTCATTGTAGACTCCTCATTTGTTGCAATTGTAACTCATTCTGAATTACTCACAGATGTGAATCTGTCATGTCATTGAGTCTGTCATTTCTCTGCACAACTGTGTACTTCCTTTAGTTGAGTGAATGAAACTCATCATGTTTATTGGAGACTGTTGGATCAGAATGAATTTACTTCCCAATCCAACGATGCATTATCCCTTGAAGTCTTGGGTTGTCTCTTCCAGAAGTTGAACTTGAGAAAACTGCTCAAGTATGAACCCGGTCACTGAGTGTTATGCTCCCTCTGAATCTTAACTTAGACCCAACGCATTGGTGACCTTTTCATTTTTAGCTGACTTTATGGTTTTAACAAGTTTTCTGTACACCTCATGCAGTTAAAAACAAAATTCAAGTAATAATCATGTTTAGGTCTAATGTTAGCAACACTACATAAATGACGTAGCAGATTCAGCCAGAAACACACAACATACTAAAACGTGAAAGTTGCATGGCCGAGTTCCGCCAATAGGATTACATTTTCTTTTCTCTCAAAATGAACAAAATCATAATAATATTTTGGCAATGTATCAACTTGATTACTTCCAGTTTAGTACAGGAAGTCATCACTAAATGTCATCTGATAAGTTAAAAGAGAAACACCTTTACAATTTGCTTTGATTGTTTTGTGTTTTTAATAACACAATCATTGACTGTAATCATTAGAGGAAGTTGACTGACACTAAATCAGTGTAAATGCCAGTACATCGCAGCGCAATACAATGTGTCTTTAGGTATGTGACAGGCCATTTGCATACAGCCCCTTGCTAGCAAACAGAGCGCCCTCATTTGCCCATCAGTAAGATAAACAAAGCCACTCTTGCAATCCACATTCCTTAAGACCCCACACTGGACCTCATTCACAACATAAAGATTGTACAGTTAACATCTCTGTGTCTATTGCAATTCTACTATTAAAGTTTCATCAAAGTCAGTTGAGTTTCATCCATAAAAGTCATCTTACCTCCACTGGTTAGACAACCATCTAGGCTAGGGTGAGTGTTTACTTGTTTTGTATTCTTAAAGATTTCTATTAAGTGCTATTCATAAATTCATATTTGTTAATCAGTTATTTTACTTTCATTGATACTTTCATCAGAAGTTCAATGAAGTCCCTTTAATCACCCATAGCTCTTTACATTATTATAGAATTGCTATATTCTTAGTCAGTAGTTTTAATTGATAGTTTGCCGAGACAAAAGTGTATAATGTGTCTTTAGTTTATTAAGTTTTCTTGAGTTTTGTATATTAACTTTGATTTAGTTTGGGAGTACACTTCAGTGCTTTGGCCAAACAGTTCTCACTATTGTTTCACACAGTGAGACTACTGTGTATTATACAACCACTGTGGAATGTTGATCACCTCTCTGGCCAGATTAGGAACTCCCAAAGGCTATGTGCTGAGTGTGATGCTAGTGGCTAGGAAGTTAATATATCGATGGTCCCTATGCTGCACAGCATTGTTTATGGATATGTGCCTTTGTGAACTGTGTTGTGTGATGAGTTAAGTTGAGCAATCGATATGCGATCACTGCAACATTGCCATTCTTACTATAGCTGGGCCATTGTTTATAAACTGTTCTGATAAGAGGTTGTTCCCAGTAGGGTTTCCTTATGTCTTTCTTGAGAAAGCTAATTATGTATTCAACCTGTCCTACAGAACACCAGGCTGGCAAAGCTTTTGGTTTCTTTAGGCTAAGTACAGTGTTATAGACTGTTGGTGTTTTATTACTTTCTTTGGTTTATTGTAAGATTATTTCTTTGCACTTAAACTGAGTTTTGTTGAATGTTTAAAGAGTCTCAAGTCAAAGCAGTCATTTGCCTTGTACATCCTTTTGATTAACATTAACTAAACATATCGCTTATTCTTAGATATTGGCCTATTAATATTCTGTTTAAAGTTCTTTATTAGCTGGTTGGTCATTAAGATAATTGGACTAGTTTGAGTCCATGGTTTACAAAGTCCATAGTGATAGAGGTCATTGCACTTTTAATTAGTTATTTGTTCTTCTACAAGTTAAAGCATATACATGCCTTGTATTTCCAAACAGAACCTTGACTTGACTTTAAAGTAAATTGTGTAGTTGAGCTTTTGTTTATGCTTTTATATTTTCTTTGTTTATGTTCTGACATTACTACATTTTCCTCTAATGAATTTCTTTGCTCAGTTGGTATTTTCCAAAGCTTAGTATTTATATGGAAATTGCTTATTGTATCTTTTCAGGGTTTTTGTAACACCATTAAAGAACAAGGACACTGAACGGCATTTTGTCAAAAACATGTTATTTCAGTCTGTCACAGGTATATCAGAGATTGTACCTTTATTGACCCAATTGATGAAGACATTACCCAAATTGGTCACACAGTTTTGTGTCAAGTTCCCATGGGTAGAGAGTAGTCACGTATGACATCAGTGCAAAAGCGACAGTTCCTTAGGTTCAAACCATGAACTGAGGGGCATAATGGTGCTTAAATGTAAATAAATTCATTTCATAAACCACTGAAATATTGCAATGTATAGTATGTTTTTGTATTTATTAAGAACTTATCTATAATATGGGACAGGCCTGTATGCTTCGTTTTTGAAAGGGCAAGGGCACCAAGGCATTTTCTCTTTGGTAAAGGGCACCCTATGAGGAAATTGTAAATTTCTACTGGAGCATTTCAAGGGCACCAAGGCAATGGCAAGGGGCAATGGAGACAATCGCCTCCGTTGCCTCCGTGAAGTATCAGGCCTGATGGCATATGGATCTTTATTTATGGTCATTTATACTGGATAAGACAAATAATATAACAAACCTTGTTGTTATATTACTCATGACTTCACACATTAACAAGAGTGCCACAGAGCCTGGACTTTCTGCAGGCACAAATTGTACATAGCTCACCATGGAAGAAATCTAACATTTGATGAGGACTGGAAGATAACAATTGTTACCAACTTTTGGTATTATAAAAAGCTGTACATCTCAATATGTGTTCTTCTCATTTATGATAACTTGTTTTATATTCAGTGCAATAATTCCCTATAACTAAATATTGTAAGTTTAATTTGAACCTTGAACATGTAAAGTTTCTCTTGTATGGTTTTTAGTGTATGTCTTGGGGTCCCATCAGGGAGAACAGTGGAATCACTGATGGAGTCCCTGAATAAATAAGACCAATACAATACAATTATGATCAATCATGTCATTAATCTTATATGAACAGTGAAGCATCTTGCCTGACAGGAGATGCACTGGAATGCAAAAGAGTATTATTTTGTAAACATTGTTACATTGACTATTTGTACAGCCAAATATTCATTTATTTGTCTAAGTCTGGAACACATTATAATTCATCTCGTTTACATAACGCATTATGTAAACAAGATGAATATTGACATAACTTAATTATCTTTTCCTATGTATGATTTGGTTTGTGAATATTCAAAGAAAATTGTTCACTTTGTTAAAATAATAAGGGAATAAAAGGGTAGTGACAAGGTCTGTAACGGCCATTTAAAACCGGTAGGGTCTTGGCCGTGTAATAAATCGCACGACCACGACCCTGCCGGTTTTTAACGGATGTTTCAGAACGAGTCACCACTGTTTATTCCTCTTCGTAATTAAGTAGGAAACTCTGTAAAAACTTATCTGTTTTCCGATGTCTGAGCTCTGTACATGTGATGCATTTTTATGAGACAGTTTTTGGATATGCATTTGTGCGCATAGTAATGCATTCTCGTATCCATGGGCTAAAATGGCGCGTGGAGATCGGTCACCTTGGGGAACATGATTGTGGGCCAAACCGCACAAATGCTATTACCGGTTATAAACAGCTCCAGCTGGTCATGTCAACCGTTTAAACACCCCCACATGACGCACTTTCCACCAATAGGAATAGCGAAACTGTCTGGGGTACTTATGTATGAGTATTTCTAATGGGTCATTCCATCTTAAAAAGACGCCCAATGTGCAAAAATATGAAAATTTCAACTAAAACTCCAAAAGATAGTGCTACCTGGGTATTTATCAAAAGAAATAATAAACCAAATTTGTTATTGTGACCGGGTCTGCAAAGAATGACCCTGATGTCACTCAAATTCATGTTTGAGCTTCATACAAATGGAAAAAACCATTTTAAGCTTTAATGTCAGTTTGTTTGAAATTAATTCATGTGCAATTTACCAAATTGAAAATGATTAATAAACAAAGTTTATGGGAATACCTTCCTGCTGGACTATCAATCTAAACCTTTCATCAAACATTGATGCCTCAAGTATTAAATCTTGGTTGTTAATATTTCCCATAACCAAACCAGTTCAAAGGGTGTGCATAATTTTGGTAAGATTACTAATTTTGATTTTTGTTAAAATTGTTAACTTTTGTTAAAATTGGAAATATTATTGTTTAGAGATTTACACCTAACGTGCATGGTATAAAGATGGTTATGCTGGAAAACATCCCCTGAATATTTTGTTTCCGAAATGCTAGATTTCCTTTTTTTTTATATATATATTTATATTTAAACAGATACAAAAATAAGTTTTGTTCTTGAGTCAGAAATCTGAAGCTGTAAAATATTGGAAACATATAATTGGGTCTGGCGCTTTTTTCTCATGACTCTGATGTTACCATTCACAGGTTTCTTATTTCTTGCACAGATACTTGTGCTTGGTTGAGCATGTTGTGTAATGTATACAAAGTGCCAAAGTTAAAGTCTAGTTGGTATCAAACAGGTTTTCATTAAGCATGGACAAATCATTAATAAAATTGAGTTGAAATAATTATAACTTTATCAATAAAATAGTTAAACTGTAATCAATTTAAAACCCTGGACAACTTTGGATGATCCAAGATTTCAACAGAGAAAAATGAATAAATATAAATATTAAAAGTGTTTTGAACAGAGTTCATCTGAAACTGTCTTCATGACTATTGTAATAGTTAATAGTTGTTATTTCTAAGGGGAGTTGGAACTTGCCTCAAGATAAAATAAAAAACAAATATTTACATTAAATTTGGTTTTGTCCAATCAATCCCAAAATGTAGTCCTTCAATTTTTAGGTTTTGTAGGAGTATATTTTCTAAGTTTCTTTTTAGTATTGGAAATTTGGTTTTTACTCACCACAATTTTCATAATAATAATAACAATGGACCTATGGCGATGTGTCCACAAATGTTGATGCTCAATAAGCATTAATATTTATCACTGCTCTGTTTTTCAACTCCTTACATACTAGGGAGTCCACAGCCTATACTGTCAAATATGTAGAGCATTGAGCCAAATCAACCACAGAATCAAGCCCATTTACTCCTGGGTGAAGAGAAGCAATTATGGCCAAGTGTCGTGCTCAAATATTCACTGGAATTCCTGGTCTTATATTGACCCAAGTTACAACAGTCTTTTTTGTAGGTATAGGGGGAACAGATGGGTTTTAGCATTCGAGAAAGACTCTGCTAGGGTCGAAACGTCAGGCCATTAACTATTTGTTCTTATAGGGAAAACAGAAGGCAACAAAGAATCAGAACTCACTTTGTTTTGTATGACTGTCTTGATGACGGCAGAATGAATAAAGTCAGCATGTTGATTCAGACCCAGATGTCTGAGCAGTAAGCATCAAACAAGCAGCATCCAGCAAGCAGCATCCAGCAAGCAGCATCCAGCAAGCAGCATGGGTTTGACACGTTCCTCCTCAAAATTGTCTTTCAGGTGTTTCTTGTAACCTTTAAGTATATAAACAAATCCAAAATTAAAATTCAGTTCCTTAAAATTTGAGCAAATGAAACATAGGAATGCATAAATTTATCATTTGATCAAAGAAAAATTTACTAGGGCATGATTTAAACTAATGGCCTCCGGAGTAACAGGCCATATCACTTTAAATAAACTAAGCTAAATACTAGCCCCATGTTGTTGGTGGTCTCCCTATTTTGTCAACATCTTTGTTTAGGATGCCAGTGACAATCAGAAGACTGTAGAGTGCAGTTAAATTATTCCAGAGGTCATGGGTTCAACTCCCACTCAAGTCAATTTGTCTTTGTTCAACACACTTTACAGTGTTATACTCCAGAATTTGTATCCATTTATAGAATGAAGAGATCGGTCCAATGCACCCACTGGCTGCCACAAACCCAAGCTTAATGCATACACTACAATAATTGAAATGTACATTAATCTGTGCAGGGTGAATCCAAGTACCCCCAGAAGTGATAAAAAATACTATTTATAGCCCCCCTCGCGCGGTCAAAAATAAGGCGCATTGTCAAAGACCATTCTTCTCACTTGTTGTATTTCAACATGCATAAAATAACAAACCTGTGAAAACTTGAACTCAATAGGTCGTCAAAGTTGCGAGAGAATAATGGAAGAAAAGACACACATTTTACTACGTTTTAAGAGGGAGCCGACAATTAGCAATACTGTCCAGTGTATCGCATTCGGGTGGCTGCTAGCTTTATCCTTGCTCTATGGTTTTAGCTAGAGTAATTGTCTACACAGCCTTGATCAAGGCTAACTCACGTTTTATTTATTTACAAATTTGTTAATAATGAACCTATGGCAATAATTGTTTTACTATCAAATTACTCATGGGACAAGCTTTCCATTGATACCAATTTTGTGTAGGTGCTCTGGAAAAACCTCCCTTCTCACTCTCGAGTCAAAGTCTAACACACAAACGCTATTTGGGAAATGTAGTACTTAATTTACCTCAAAACAGTCTATTTACACAATGATATATAGCCAGACAGTCACAGAGCATGCTCATTATCATTTGATAGTCCCCATACAGCTGAAGGAGAGTCATAACACAAGTACACAAGTTTTCAAAGTGAACTGCAAATTATTAACAAATAATTTTTGTTTACAAACTGATGATTGGTTAATATGAATCACATGATCGATGCAGCTGCTCAGGTGACATGAACTGGGAAAACCCAGACTGAGACAACACCCCTCTATCAGTAATAACACTGAAGCCAGAATGTTCATTCTTTGACCGTTGTTGCAATTTTGTTGGCAAACTTCAGTGCATTTTGTGTTCAATGATCTCACTTCTTGTCTATTTTTGAAATCGTGAATCCAGAAAGCTATAATTCCTACCGTCTTCCACCATGTCACTATTGAAGTTTAATCTGGTTTAAGTTGTCTCAGCAGTCTGTACTACGCCAGGCACCACAAAGTCTTTGGTAAGTAATACTCAATCCTTGCCTACTTCTCTCCCAATCCCCCCCCCCCTCTCTGATTTGCACGTTTCTTGCTCCTTCCCAAAAAATAAAGCGGTATTTTCTATCAATATTATTATCACAACCTGTGTCCATGCATCAGCTACATGCCATGGCATAACCAGAAGGGGAGGGTGTTCAGAGAGATTGAAAAATACACAGGGAATGGTTCAATACGCTAATAATAATAATAATAATAGTGGCTTCTTATATAGCGCACATGTCCGTCACCCAGTGACGCTCCTGGCGCTGTAACATACAGTATTTCCTGCAAGATGTAGGACTACGTTTGAATTATGAGACCTAAATCTGATAGCACAATGTAATGCTTTAAGGTGCTGTGGCGCAATTTGCTGCCGATCGGACCAGGAACACCGGGGCGAACCCCTTCTCTTTTTGATAAGTGCACTGGGTTCTTTTACATGTGTTACATAACACATGGGCCCAACGGCTTAATGTCCCATCCGAAGGACGAAGGAATGGTTATAGATGTCTTGCTTAAGGACACAAGTGTCATGACTGGGGATTTGAACCCACACTCTGCTGATCAGAAACACCAGAGTTTGAATTCAGTGCTCTTAATCGCTCGGCCACGACACTTCCATTAGCTATAGTCACTCCCAAACTATGTCTTTAACCCCGCTTCCTCGCTCCCCAATGAGTGTCTGCTTACCAATATGTGTTTTATAAGAAGCGTTTTAAATTTTTGTCATGGTTCCTGACCATTAAAAGTAAAATTCACTCAAAAAAATATATTTTTTAATGTTTGGGGCAAAAATCTGACATACATGTAGCATCTTTAAAGACACTGGACACGATTGGTAACTGTCAAAGACTAGTATTCACAGTTGGTCTATCTCAACATATGCGTAAAATAACAAACCTGTGAAAATTTGAGCTCAGTTGGTCGTCAAAGTGGCAAGATAATAATGAAAGAAAAAAAACCCTTGTCACACGAAGTTGTGTGCATTTAGATGTTTGATTTCGAGACCTCAAACGCTAAATCTGAGGTCTTGAAATCAAATTTGTGGAAAACTACTTCTTTCTCGCAAACTATGTCACTTTAGAGGGAGCCGCTTCTCACAATATTTTATATCAACCTCTCCCCTTTACTCGTTGAATTGATTTTTTCCAATTGGAATTCTATCTATTTATTTCATTACCAATTGGAATCCTATCTATTTATTTCATTACCAATTGGAATCCTATCTATTTATTTCATTACCAATTGGAATCCCATCCAATCGATCTATTTCCAATTGGAATCGGTTTTATGCTAATAATTATTTTGAGTAATTACCAATAGTGTCCACTGCCTTTAACATGAACCGCACAGACATATAAAAATGTCCTTGGTTTATAAACATTTTAGCTGAATTATTTTGCAAAATTAATGATGACTCTTTTTTGCATTAGGGCCTACATTTATTTACATGTTTCAATAGAAAACACATGGAAAATTGTTTGGTACGAAAGATGGGAAAACTACTGGAATAATAACTTTCTTAGTGGACCATTTGAACTGATGTGAAATGCATCTAATGGGACTCTCTGCAAAAGTTTGTATGAACAGGGCAGACAAATAAAAATGTCTTAGTGGACACTCATAAGCAGGACCTGCATGAAATGACTAGTCCATTTAAGAGAACTTTCTGGTATTTGTCAATTTACTAGATGTTATTTATGAGCATCTGCCATTTGTTATTTTTTAAATCCTGATAATTTTCGTTTAAAATAGCCATTCAGTTTTACCAAAATTTACACAAGGGTTTTAGGCCTCCGTAAGTCCTTGATCGCTTCGGACATCCAATTTCATTTCGGTGTCCAGTCAAAACTTTACACTTAGTTTTTGGCACCCCAAGCACCTCAAACAATGATTGATCCTGACCAAAATTCTAGGGGGCCAAATCTATCAAAGATGGAGCATGCGATACAATATCAAATGTTCCCCCATGTTTTTAACCTCCTTTAGCTCAATTAATAAATAATGGGAACACCCACGCCCCATCCACTAAGTATTTGATTTCCAATGTATATCATTCCTTCTTCAAGTGGCTGATTGTAGCCAGACAGTGGACCCTATACATTCAATAGAGTCTATAGTTGTTTTTATAAATCCCCCCCCCTTCCACCCCCACATGGCAATAGTGTTTTAGACCACATCATTATGATAGGAACTAGGGAGGGACTTGTCTACAAAACTGCTGGAAAAATAGACTGGTTTTATTAAAAAAATAAAATCACTGAGTATGATCATCTGGGATTGAGGATTGTAAGAAACCAAAATGGTCACAGAGCATGCTTATTATCACCAGCTAGGGTTCCTGTTTGTAATATAATTTGATTCTCCTCACCTATGAAGCTAATGGAATGAACCTACTAAAGGAGAGTCATAACAATGCAGCGGCCAGATTCTTCCCTATTCACCTTAGTGTTATCTTATGTTTAAACAGTCAATGTTCAAGTGCACAAGTTTTCATAGCCCAACAAAATGTTTATGGGAAATATGAACTGCAAATCATTAAAGAAAATTTATGGAAAAATGCCAGAAAAAAACTTTACAAACTGATGACTGGTTAATTTAAATGACATGATTTAATCTTCTGTTTGTGGTGTAATTTTCTGTTTAAACAGTCAATATTCAAGTATACAGGTTTTCATAGTCCAACAGAAAAAAGTTTATGGGAAATAACAAAGTGAACTGCAAACTATTAACACAAATTTATGGAAAAACCAAACTGATGATTGGTTAATTTGAATCACATGATCGATGCAGCTGCTCAGGTGACATGAATTGGGAAACCCAGACTGAGACAACGTCCCTCTTATCAGTTTAACACTGAAGCCAGAATGATCATTCTTTGATGGTGGTTGATTCTTCCATGTCTTATGATGGTTGTTGCAACTTTGTTGGCAAACTTCAGTGCATTTTTGTATTCAATGATCTCACTTATTGTCTATTTTTGAAATCCTGAATCCAGAAATTTATACTTTCTACCATCTTCAAACATGTCACTATTGAAGTTTGATCTGGTTTAAGTAATCTCAGCAGTCTGTACTACGCCAGGCACCACCAGGTCTTTGGTAAGTAATACTCAATCCTTGCCTACTTCTCTCCCAATCCCTTGACGCCCCCCCCCCCTCTGATTTGCACGTTTCTTGGTCCCTTCAAAAAAATAATATTTTATCCCAGATATCAAAAGCAACCAGATTAATTGTCTAGTGTATCAATATTATCATCCCAACGCGTGTCTTTGCATCAGCTACATGCCATGGCATAACCAGAAGGGGACGGTGCTCAGAGGGATATAACAATATAATCACTTCCAAATAATGTCTTTAACCCCGCTTCCCTGCTCCCCAATGAGTGTCTACTTACACCACTGGCTGCAGAGCTGGTTTGATAGATTCTTCATGTTTATTAATAAGGCAATAAAAGTGTAGCGACGAGTTCTTAAACGGCCGTTTAAAACCGGCAACGCCTGCAAGGTTTTAAACGGACGTTTAAGAACGAGTCACTACTCTTTTATTCCCATTCATAAATGCCCTTTTGTTAAAAAAAAAAAACGTTAAAAAAATACAATTACAGACACTTTGGCAGTTAAAAATTTGAGGTTTGAAATATTTTTTTCAAAAACTGTGAAGAGTCTGTTGCGCGTAGGTTGTGTGTACGCATGCCCGCTTAGAAATAGATTACACGATGTTACTAATACTTATGAATTTCGTTCTGCATGATAATCTTGCGCGCCTGACACGCGGAAGCCAACTGGTTATAAACACTGGTCATTATCAACCGTTTAAACACCCCCACGTGACGCGCTCTCCACCAGGAGTAGAGAAACTGTCTGGGGTATTTATGAACAGTTTTTAAAAGTCAACTGCAAAATAATATCAGACAATTAGGTGAGAAGTCTTTAGTTGGCATGGAGGAACACCAAAGACTTAAGGGACCATGGATAAATTATGTCACGGGAACGACCGCGTCGCGACGCATTCCTTCGCGTGACAAAACGAACAAAAGAAAAACTACGGAGTGGAACGCGTTCTCCTCAACCACCGGGTCTCGAGGAAGACCCACTGTATAACAAAGGAACAATGGTGTAGGCCGAAAACCACTGTGTAGTTATAATCGGCTTATCTGGGTAGATAAACCCAAGTTGTAGCCCTTTTCACACAATAAGTCAAAACACAACTGCAGATTAAAAAATAAAAAATACTACGTCTTTGCACGACCGCCATGCAAAATAATCCCCCAAAGTAAAACAAAGTCAATAGGAAAAACATCTTACATTAAACAGTAAAACTATACTCTTTTTTGTACATCCAAGGTGTCCAAAATGTTTCATGTTTGAACAATGAAGCCAACACGTTATGAAGTTTTTCTTAAACACGCTTAATATTTCCCAAGGAACTGCTGAAAATTCACCACGTTGCCCAAGGTACCAGAGACGGCGCCAATGTTATATGAGTTTAGCTCGGGCACCAACGCTGGTTAGTATTGCAATTTTCGGACACCAGATTCTCCCGAAAGTCTTAATCTCAAGGCGGTTGAAACTAATTTTGTAAGCTGTTGCGCAATTTTTCCAACGGAGGGCGGCTCTCCCGCTATCACATTGTTTAGGAAAGCCCTCTAGCGTTCAATGTTTCTTGCATTATAGTTTGTTGCACGCAAAATAACAAGACTACTAGGCCTGAATATTGAAAACACTGTGTGTGAGTGTGTAGCAAGATGGAGTGTTTGTGTACTACGATATAATTTTGCGTTTTGTTTTTTTGTGATTGCGTGCCGGTCAGCATGATTTCGCGGTACCTTTATGAACGAATCTTGTAAGTGTAATCATCTCTGTAAACACGGGTCCTAATGTAACAATTAGATGTAGATACAAAATAAGTTGGCAATGATTTCAAATTTAAGAATAATAGTCACCACTTCAACTTGTTATGGCAGTAGCATATTATTGTATTGGCTTTGGCAAACTTGAGGGTTGGCTGTACATGGACATCTCCAACCCATTGTCTGGTGTATACCTGAGCTAGACCGCAAACACTAATCCTTCACCCCTTTGTGGCTTACTTGCAAGCTGCCTTGTCCATGTAATCTGAACAACAAAAGGCACCAACAATAGAGTTCGATAATGAGGGACCTTAAAAATCAGTGAAGCGCTTAATCAATCTTGGGACGGGCGCGTAACAATTTTGGGACGGACTCGTTCTAGAACGAGTCTGACCGCGGGCGGCCGCGTTCTTAATTTATCCATGGTCCCTAAGTATTAAAGAAAATATACATGGAGTACTTATCAAACGCCCCCCCCCCCCTAATTTTCAGAGTCATTACCAATTGTATACAGACCCTTTGAAGGCAAAGTACACATACCTTTAAGTTTGTTAGAACCGTTTGATTGTTTTAATCAGTAATGTAGATGTATACAATAAAACTAACATCTGAAAATCTCATTTCTAATAGGTGGCCGCGCTTTTGAGATATTGCCAAAAAATCATGATCAAATATGTCCATGCACTCAGGAAAAGTAGGGGAGAGGCTTTGAGGGTACCCCCCCCCCCCCCAATTAAGCCAAATAAAAGTGCACTTGAGACCACTGACCTCTACAAAACTGCTTGTAAAAACAGACTGGTTTTATTTTTTGGCGGAGAAAGATCGATGTGGGATTGTACAATCTGTTTTGTTGATGGGGGTTACTTTTAAAATGTATTGAACCATTTTAGAAACATAGGGGAGGCTCCCCCCCTCTTCCCCGCCAATTAAGCTGGGATTGTGAGAAACAAAATGGTTACAGAGTTTGCTTATTATGACTAGCTAGTGTCCCTGTTTGTAACATCATTTGATACTCCCTACCAACGCAGTTACCAACGCACCAGCCAGATTCATCCCACTGTACCTCAGTCTAATGTTTCTAAGAAACAAAATGGTTACAGAGTTTGCTTATTATCACTAGCTAGTCTCCCTGTTTGTAACATCATTTGATACTCCCTACCAACGCAGTTACCAACGCACCAGCCAGATTCATCCCATTGTACCTCAGTCTAATGTTTCTAAGAAACAAAATGGTTACAGAGTTTGCTTAATATCACTAGCTAGTGTCCCTGTTTGTAACATCATTTGATACTCCCTACCAACGCAGTTACCAACGCACCAGCCAGATTCATCCCATTGTACCTCAGTCTAATGTTTCTAAGAAACAAAATGGTTACTGAGTTTGCTTATTACTAGCTAGTGTCCCTGTTTCAGGCATGAGAATGGGTGATGATAAAAAAACAGGAAAAAATTCAGTTGATTGGAAATTTCAATATTCCATATTTTTTGCACACAATACGAGCACGCAGCGCGAAGTCCCTTACGGCCGGGGCCCAGGGCCGCTTAAGGGCCCTGGGCCGCTTAAGGGCCCTGGGCCGCTTAAGGGCCCTGGGAGCTCTGGGTATTTTAGAAGCTCTGTGGTGGTCTTTGATGCATTCTGACACCTATTTTTTCAGGTAGAAGTGAGCTACTTTTGTGTGATTTTTCCTTTTTTTAGTTTTTTTTTATAATAGGTTTGTTTAATTTTTAATTTTCTTTACGATCTTATCCCTTATTTCTGCCCTTGAAAATGCTTTTTTTCTCACCAACAACCATTTTTATAGGTTCTTGATTCGAAATTCGGTTGTGTAAAAGAAATTCTTTTGCAATTAAATGTTTGTGATTTTAACGATCCGTCGGCGACGCACATTTTAAAATATATATAGGCCTATATATTTGGCGAGAGCGATGTGTTTTTTGTAAAAGAGGTTGGTATTCAGCATAGGGTATAACTGGAACGAGGTTGAGATTAGACCCCACATAGAAATAGAACCAATGAAGAAAGCACGTCGTCCGGACGTACAGTGTGTACGCTGGTTCCCAATATATCTTTCGCTGGTTGTGAGGCAATAACAGGTACCAGTTTACCATGGCCTGCCGGCGATCTCAGATTCGTGCCGCGCTACTCATTGGTTCGTGTGCAAACCTGCACGTACACAGTACACATGGTGCAAACACGTGCATTGTTTTTTCAGTAGACTTTCAAAAGTCTCCACACGTGTTATCTTTGCTGCAGCAACAAGCGCATTACACGCAAACATTATTGAACCGTACCACTATAAACGAAGCAAGGAATGAGGCAAGTTTATACATCTGTCGCTGCTGCTGTATGCATGCGGGATGCCAGGAAGACAACAAGCCATAAATTGGGCCAGCTGCTGGACGGCAATTTATTGTTTAGGTGCCGGTATTTCATGAACGAAGTGTGGGGATCCGCGATAATAACAATTACAAAGGTAAACTTACATTGTCTGACTAGAGAAGAGGGATTAGAGAAATCCAAATGTATACCTCCAAAAACCTACCCCCCGAATTTTATAGCAAATTCACATCGAACTCGGAGACCACAATTTTGAAAGGAAAAAAAACGGAATTCCGGTTTAAACCGGAAGATTCTCATGCCTGCTGTTTGTAACGTCATTTGATACTCCCTACCTACGCAGTTACCAACGCACCAGCCAGATTCATGCCATTGTACCTCAGTCTAATGTTCTGTTTAAACAGTCAAAGTTCAAGTACACAAGTTTTCATAATCCAACAAAAAATTTTTGGGAATTATCAATATATGAATTGCAAATCATTAACAAAAAAGATTACATCACATAAAACTACGGAAACTGATTGGTTGACAGGTATCACATGATTGATGCAGCTGCTCAGGTGACATGAATTGGGAAACCCGGACTGAGACAACGCCCTTCCATCAGTTTCAACATACAGGCTATTACACAGTAATTATATAAGTAGGGCTAATGAAGCCAGAAGGTGCATTCTTCCACACAGTGGTAAAATCTTTCCTGTTTAACAACAATTATTTTCCAAATGTGTACAGGGAAACTTCATGTGTTTGTATTCAACTACTTCTCGTCTGATATTTGAAATCTCAAGTCCGGAAAAGCTTGATTTTCTACCGTCTTTCACCTTGTCACTATTGAAGTTTGATCTGGTTTAAGTAATATCTGCAGTCTGTACTACGCCAGACACCACAAAGTCTTTGGTAAGTAATACTCAATCGATGCCCCTTCTCTCTTCAATCTTTGCCCCTTGTGGCTTGTACTTTCATTGTTCCTTTATCTCCCAGAATATTAAAAGCAAGAAAATTGGTTGACCAGTGGTGGTTTATTATCAACAATAATGACACAACTGTAGTGGTGTAACCAGAGGGTGGTGGTGAAGGGGGGGGGGGAGATCCACCATCATTGATTAAGTAAAGTTAAAGTACATATATCATATATTTTTATAGTCATTCAAATGTTTATGGGAACTACCAAGCGGCGAATGAAAGATGAGTTAATAAAAGAACCTCTGTTAATGTAACCTTCTGCCCCCAGCAATTGAAAATGATTTGAATCACATCGTTTTGAATCACATGATCGACACAGATCCCTAGGTGAAGAACCTTAGAACATTAAACACAACACAAATCAGTCCTTAATATTAAACACACAGGCCCTACATGCGAATGACAATGTAAGTTCTTATAAGTAGGAGGAAAGTATACTTTTGGTAATTACTCAAAACAAATATTAACTTACAAACTGACTCGGTAACGAGCATTGGAGAGCTGTGGATAGTATAAAACATTGTGGGAAACAACTCCATCTGAAGTAATGCAGTTTTTGAGAAAGAGGTAATTTCTCACTAAAATATTAAAAGAATTCTGGCTAGAAATCTTTTATTCCTATCTGAAAGCACAGAAATTCGTCCAACAAGGGTGTTTTTTCTTTCGTCATTTTCACGCAACTTCGATGACCGATTGAGCCCAAATTTTCACAGGCTTCCGCTAGGTATTTTATGCTTATGATGGGATACACCAAGTGTGAACACTGGTCTCTGACAATTACCAAACGTGTACAGTGCCTTTAAATGATTTGTTTCCTATCTAACATCAATTCTTACCAATTACCAATTATTAAGAGTCCCTGGCTGTAAGAATGTACCAAATTAGGGGGGGGGGGGGGTGTGATTCATGGGTTCGCAGATCTTCTTCTAAAAAATTAGAGTGATGCACCATCATACCAAAATGAATAAGTCCAAAATTTTAGTTTGATGACGCTTTCGATTTTGGAGTTACCAGTTATCAAAGTTTGGGCCAAAAGACCCTCAAGAAATGAATAGTACATTCCCTGTAAACACAAAAATGTGCGCCAAGCTCGTCCCAACAAAAGTAAAACATTTTTTGAAACCTCCAGTTGGGCTTATAACAAAAGTATAAAAAAAAAAAAAAAAATTGGGATCTCGCTGGCGCGTCATGTTACGCGCACCTGAACCTTTGACGAACAGTGCCCTCGTGCCATTTTCAACGCCTCATAACTCAACGCGCCTATAAGATCCCATGAATTAAACAAGTTCACATGAAAGAGCTTACATCCCTCAAACAAATTTAAGTGCAAAGTGCGTGGAATCTCGTTGACTGGCTATGTTCATATTAATAAATGCTAGGTTTTTCCTTGATGTTTAAGTATATCTGTGTGATGCAGTGATATCTTGAAAAAAGTGATGCAACATTCCCCCAAAAAAACAAATATCTCGAGTGAAACCAAAAATGTAAAATTAAGTGACTATGGTAACCCAAATACACTTTGCTTAATACTATTAAATGCTAGACTTCTGTACTTAAAACAAACAGTAAAGTTGTTTTTCACAATTTCGTTAGATCATAAAGGTGGTGAGGAAGACGCAGCATGGAGCAAAAGAATTCATCAGGCAAAAAAAGAGGTAAATATTTCAATATTGGATTCAGAATTGGACAATTAATTTTACCAAATCTTATTTTACGTGAAGTGCGATTAATACAAGGCATGTTTTAGCCAAAACTCAATTTGACCTAGCTACAACGCTGATTGTTGCGCTTTAAGTTTTTTTAACATACTTTATGGCTCTAAATTCTTCCAGAGAGTCCAAGACCTGGTTTGCAAAGTGGGCAAAAGAAGTTACGTCTATCACAAGATGAAACAGGTAATTTTGATTTTTAAAACTTTTATGGTTTTAATTTCTTCATATTGGGAAGTCAATAATTAATCTATGTATGCAGTCCGTGATCAGGATGTTGGGCCGAGCAGTGTAGGGCATTGGCCGGAATTCTGTTATTTATAGAATGAGGGTTCAAATCCTGGCCTGGTCAATTGCAAGATTTGAGTCCTTGAGCAAGGCACTTTATCATATTTGCTCCTCTCCACCCGGGAGTACACAGTGGGTACCGGCGAGAGCTGTGGAGTAAGCTGCGATAGACTGGCATCTTGTCCAGGAGGAATAGACTAAAGGCCCGGTCACACAGGCCCCGATAACGAGAACGAAAATGAGAACGAAAAAATGCACGCTCGCGATTGGTTGAATTGCTCCCCGCAGAATACGTCCACGCTCATTCAACCAATTGAGGGCGTGCATTTTTATCGTTATCGTTTTCGTTCTCGTTATCTGGGCCTGTGTGACCGGGCCTTAATGGTCTTAGTCGTTGAATGCCAAGGAATATAGCTAGTTATAATCACGGGTCTGATGAGCCATGTTGGATCAGGACAAACTTTGCTTTACTTTTTATGTAGTCTATGGTGCATGGGAAAAATGACAGAGCTATTGAAAAAAAAAAATACAAAAATTATATTTCCAAACTCTAATTTTAATTGGATAATCACGGTTTGTCATTGTTTTTCCGTTGTTATTTTTTAAGATATTCAAACTTGTGTCATGAAAGAGGAGCAGATGTTGTCAAAAGATGAACGAGGTAAAGATTTGTTTCCACTTTGTGAATTGAAGAACCAATCTTGACTGAACCAAACAGAGCTCACTGCCAATCATCATTCATGTGGTCCGTTATGGTTTATGGCTTAAAACTATTCATCACAACAGCTTCAAATTTAATATATTGGTTTTTTATCAAACACTGATGATAACATTTGTGACATTTGCTGTGAAATTTTCGTGTCAATCTTTAGTCGGGAAAAACTTGAGTTAATATTCTGAGCACAAATTGACTTTAATATTTACAACATGTATAGGCCAAGTATTACTGCTAAGGAAAACTTAACATTAATATATTTGATTTGAAGCAAAGTATAAACGACACCCGGTGTCAATATTCATGACAAGACATTCAAGTATAACGCAAATTTTCAAGTCAAGAATGCCCTAGGCTACATGAAAAGTATCCTTCCACTGAGCAGGAAAATACTAAAATCAAGTGGTGTAGAAGAGCTGGAAATATGTTTACAAATACTGAAATAAGCAAGTACGAGTGTCACTCCCTGGAATGTGAACCTAAATAGAAGTTTTATCTGTCATCAGATGTTGAACCTGATCTTCAGCAACAACAAGCCAGCCACCAATCATCTAGTGCCAGTCCTAACCAACCACAGACAGATGTACATGTACAAAACTTATCAATCGAGAATCCTGGTGCTGTCTTCCTTGGTCCTGTTAATAACACTACAGTAATACTACCAGGCAAGCAGAATGTACCAGGTATTATACACATTCATCTTAGCATGGAGGTTATTTTAGAACAAAAAGGAATCCTAAATCAAAGGCTCTTGATACAGTTCTCTGCTTTAAATGCCACACAAATAATTTGTGTTCAAGTTGGACCAGGTTGTAGGGTATGGAAACTACATGCATGGTGCTTAGTGAGTGCCATGATACTTAAGTTATATCTCACCATGTCAACTTATTCAGTAAATTGTGTTGAAATGATATGATATGAACCAACCATGCCAAACATTTTTACAACAAACTAAATTTCTATTTTGAGACACCATAGCTCAGACATCCATTGCATAGGATTGTCACATGATTGGCAATCACATGACTGGCGAAAAGGAATTTGAAAAGAGGAAAGAATGTAAATAAAATCCAGCTCTGTGGTCCTCCTCAAACACATTCACTTGAACTCAGAGGTGAAAACCAGCTGGTGTGGATCTGTCACAAAAAAAGTTGTTAAACTCTGTGAGTTGAACAGATTTATTCAAAGGACTTGTGTTGTGAGTGTAATCATGTTAGTGATGAATTTTTGTTTATTTTTATATTTCGTAACAGGAACACCAGACCCAGATCAAGTTCAAGCTGTTGGACAAAAGGCTAACAAGGCACTGAAAAAAAAGTACACAAGCACAGGTAGCTATATACAGATGCTCCCATTGGTTGATGATAGTAAGAGACACATAATGGACATCTACACTAAGCTATGTTTAGATGAACTAGTTGACACAAGAGAGAAGATTCATCACAAGAAAATTAATTCATGTGAAGAGATTTTCCACTTTCAGACCAGGGAGGGTTATCCAATCAAACGTATTGTTGTAAGCGGATCAGCAGGAATTGGCAAGACAACCCTAATTGACAAAGTTGCTTATGATTGGGCAAGGGGCAACAGTGAGACACTCAATAAGTTCAAACTTGTTTTTGCTTTAAAAATGCATTCATTGCAACAAAGTAGCAACTTAGAAGATGCCATCTTTAGTGAAAAGCTTCTGACCAAAGACTGTGTAGATCAATCTGCCTTGAAAGAGTTTGTTGACAAGAACCAAGACAAAGTATTGATTCTCTTGGATGGATTTGATGAATTTAAATTTGATCCGCTTCACACATCCTCATTTGGTTCGATTCTCAATATTCTGAATCGAAAGCTGGGCCCAGAATATTGGGTAGTTATTACATCCCGTCCCCCCCTTGACAAATTAATCAACTCATCATTGGTTGAAAAGCCCTATGCTCATGTGAGAGTTGAGGGGTTTTCCCATACAGATAAAGAGGAATATGTGAATAAATTCTTCACTGATGATCATGTCAAGGCTAGCAAGCTTACAGAGCAGATAAAACAATCAGAAACCTTGTCTGATTTGGCAAAGAGTCCCATGCTACTGCTGCTCATGTGTTTGCTGATGGGGAGCACAAAGAACACCCTCCCACACACAATGACACGACTGTATAACAAAGCACTGAAATACATATTCAAAAGGAAAACAAGAGACATCAAAGACGATGCAATATCTAAGATTTTGATTTCTATTGGAAAGGTTGCTCTAGGTAGTCTCCTTTCTAAAGATCAGTCATTTGCCTTTAGAGAAGGGGACTTTGAAAAGAGTGCGTTAGATGCAGCAATTAATGCAGGTGTCCTCACTAGTGAGAGGGTCATCGATGGCCTTGAAACCTATAAACGAGTAACTTTTATACACCACACATTTCTGGAGTATTGCGCAGCGATGTACTGGCAAAGCTTGATAAACACCGAAGAATTTGACATAATCCTAGATCAGATTGAGTTGCCAGCCTCTCGTTATGTTTCTCGATATCATTATCTGCTCCGGTTTTGTTGTGGAGACAATGTGGCATGTACAAATCGTATTTTACAGAAGGTGCATCAAGGCATGAATTCGGAACTTGTCGTTATTTGTTATTTTGAGAGTCAGTCACAGGAACTGCCACCAGCAAATGTTATCAGTTCAATTCTGACTGATCGTCTTATACTTCACAGTTGGAATAATGATAGTACAAATGCATTCTTTCATTTTGTGAACCAAGTGGCAGCCATCAGCAGAGGAAATGATTATTTCACAAAGGCTAAACGTTTGGATGTGTCTGTTTTTAATTTCCCGAGGTTTGGGGATGATTTGGCAAAGTCAATAAAACTAATGACCAATTTACGATCTCTGTCTCTGAAAGACAGCTCATTAACTGCCGACAATACCAATCAAATCCTATCATCATTGGCAAGTCCATCAACATTGATTTGGCTAAACCTCTCAGAGAATAAAGCATTGGGTGGCTGTGCATCCATTTGGGGTCCTGAACTGGGGAAAATGGAATGCCTTCAAGATATTGACTTGCAAAACTGTTCACTGCAAGGTACAGATATTGAGCCCATTGCTGTGGCACTGAGTGGTGTGTCTACTCTGGTTGAACTTGATCTGTCATGGAATCAAGACTTGGGTGGTTGTGCAAAGATGTGGGCTCAGCACTTGAAGGGAATAAGACACCTTGAGGAGGTGTACTTGGAAGAGTGCGGATTGATAGATAAAGATATTGAGCCCATTGCTGTGGCACTGAGTGGTGTGTTTACTCTGGCTCATCTGAACCTCAATGATAATGATGCATTGGGTGGCTGTGCATCATTGTGGGCTCAGCATTTGAAGAAAATGAACCACCTTAAGGAACTGACATTGATGGCTTGTAATCTGACAGGTGGTGATATGAAGCCCATTGCTGAGTCAGTGAGTGACATGCCTAATCTGATTGATCTAGATCTCTCAGATAATGATCCATTGAGTGACTGTGCATCATTCTGGGCGCCTCATTTGAAGCTAATGACCAAACACCTCAAGAAGCTCGAAATGTGGAGCGGCATGGGGAGCAAATGGACAGATAAAGATAAGCAGCACATTAATGCATCAATCGGCTTGGATTCGCCCATATTGGAGTTGCTGTAGACAACCACACAGATAGGAATAAAACAAGCAGACAAATTATATTTTGATTGATTGCCACAGCCTCTGTTGCCGAAAAACTTATGACTAGCCAGTCACACACATAAAAATAGCTTCTGGTACACATGACCCCACAATTGTTTGGCCAGTACTTGGCTTCTTCTGCCCACATAACACTCATCAAATTTGCCCAGTACCTGGATTCTTCTTCCCATGAACACGTGACCTCAACCATTACTGGGCACCACGCCCGAAGTAATTAATTGGCAAACAATTGCCACACCACAACAAATCTGGCCAACATGGCTTCTTCTTCCAATGTACACGTGACACAACCATTAATGGGCACCACGCCCCTATTACTTATTTGGCACACAAATGTTATATTTGTTAACTGGCACCTGGCCAAACATTAATCTGCATGCCCACCTGACTCCAATCACGTGGGCACACAGTCAGAATGCACTAAAACAATTATTGAAACTAGTCATACCTTACACAATGAGGTTAACCCATCAATCAATTAATTAAGTTGTAAAATTCCACCTTGAGACATGAGGTTGAACTTAGCCCCTAGGGAACCTCAGAGCGCTAACACAACTTATTGTTACAATACTTTAACTCAATATTACAAATGGGCGTGTAAGTTCCTTGAACAAGGTGTACAAAGTGAAAGACATAATTTGACAAAGTACATTTACTTGCAACTATAACCCCCAAAACAGAAACACTGTGTGAATCCCGTAAAAAACGCCAAACGCGTCACACAGGGAGAACATGGCAACAAGCCCAATTGGAGAACATTGCAAGTTGATAAATGGACCAGCAATACACCCTTAATCTCCTTTGCTAACTTCTCTTTCACCACTTGAGGGCGCTCGGCAGCCGAGGCCAAACAACCTGAATCACGGGGGACGCGCGGTCCATCAAAACATAATGAAAAAACCTTTAGAAAAACCAGACCGCAAAATCCCTGCATCTCCAGTTAACGGGTACACTGTCAACCATAAATCCAAAATAGCACAGTTAATTGGAGTTGGGAGAACGAAAAGAATAATTAATTCCCTTCGCTAGAGCGCCCCCTGGATTTGGCTTATGAGCCTGCTGTTATGCCGATTTAGCAACTTGAATGCTTCCCAATTGTGCACGAAAGCCTGGTTTAGCGCTTTGCGGGGGAGCTCACGGGGAATTACATGTAGCTGAATTGCCCAGCGTTACGGCAACTAAATGCGCCATGACCAAAACGCTGACATTTGCTACAACTGTGCGCAAACCTACATGCACCAAAGTGACACCCAGTAGCGCTGTTGAACGCAAAACACAAACCAGGCCTAGGCGGTTGAACAACATGATTGTGCCCATTATTATTATGTGCAGTTGCACGCCAACAAACATTGGAGTTTGAGGTGAATGGAGTTGAAACAGCGGCTACTGTTAACCATAATTCAGTATCGAGGTTGCCCCACGATCGCCCCGGATCAGATACTTGCTTTAGACGAAATTGCTCGTCATATGTTCGCCAGCCCAAACCAGTATATTGAATTGATGCAGTGCGAATTATCTCCGCATACTTCAACAACTCTGCACAGCGCGTAGGATGTTTGGCTTTTTTATGACGAACTGATTGCCCTCCATTACAAACTGCAAGTTATTCTGATCGGGAGCTCTCGCCATGACCCCATTGGCGTTGTCTTTGTACAACAAAGAAAAATCAACAAACGTCCCTTCCCAAATTTTGTCCTTGATGGCTTGAGGAACATGGAACCCAAGTGGAGTAAACTTGGTCAGGCCCAACTGAGGAATTGGGACTGGTCGCGTCCCAAAATCTATGCCACAAAGAGGCCCAACGCCACCACTAGTGTTAACAATATTGACAGAGTCGCCATCACAGTCCCACGTAGCCTGGCTGGACGACGTAATTTCCTCCTCGGTCGCTGCATGGACTACAGCTTGTAATATTAGTGTGAACAATTAATGTCACTAGTTGCCCAAGTCTCGTAGAAGAAGGCGACCGCCCAATAAACCGCACCGTGTGTAACTACACTTTGGCCCCATGTATCAAGCATTTTATCCTGAAAGATAAAATGTGTTAACAACAATTTCAAACATTCTAGACAAAGCCTTATCCCATAAGAATGTCATTGTAGACTCCTCATTTGTTGCAATTGTAACTCATTCTGAATTACTCACAGATGTGAATCTGTCATGTCATTGAGTCTGTCATTTCTCTGCACAACTGTGTACTTCCTTTAGTTGAGTGAATGAAACTCAACATGTTTATTGGAGACTGTTGGATCAGAATGAATTTACTTCCCAATCCAACGATGCATTATCCCTTGAAGTCTTGGGTTGTCTCTTCCAGAAGTTGAACTTGAGAAAACTTCTCAAGTATGAACCCGGTCACTGAGTGTTATGCTCCCTCTGAATCTTAACTTTGACCCAACGCATTGGTGACCTTTTCATTTTTAGCTGACTTTATGGTTTTAACAAGTTTTCTGTACACCTCATGCAGTTAAAAACAAAATTCAAGTAATAATCATGTGTAGGTCTAATGTTAGCAACACTACATAAATGACTAGCAGTTTCAGCCAGAAACACACAACATACTAAAACATGAAAGTTGCATGGCCGAGTTCCGCCAATAGGATTACATTTTCTTTTCTCTCAAAATGAACAAAATCATAATAATATTTTGGCAATGTATCAACTTGATTACTTCCAGTTTAGTACAGGTAGTCATCACTAAATGTCATCTGATAAGTTAAAAGAGAAACACCTTTGCAATTTGCTTTGATTGTTTTGTGTTTTTAATAACACAATCATTGTCTGTAATCATTAGAGGAAGTTGACTGACACTAAATCAGTGTAAATGCCAGTACATCGCAGCGCAATACAATGTGTCTTTAGGTATATCAGAGATTGTACCTTTATTGACCCAATTGATGAAGACATTACCCAAATTGGTCACACAATTTTCTGTCAAGTTCCCATGGGTAGAGAGTTGTCACGTATGACGTCAGTGCAAGAGCGTCTATTTAACAGTTCCTATGATTCAAACCATGAACTGAAGGGCATGATGGTGCTTAAATGTAAATAAATTCATTTCATAAACCACTGAAATATTGCAATGTATAGTATATTTTTGTATTTATTAAGAACTTATCTGTAGTATGGGATATGGATCGTTATTTATGGTCATTTATACTAGATAAGACAAATAATATAACAAACATTGTTGTTAGATTACTCATCATCATGACTTCACACATTAACACAAGTGTCAAAGAGCCTGGACTTTCTGCAGGCACAAATTGTACATAGCTCACCATGATGAGGACTGGAAGGTAACAATTGTTATCAATTTTTGGTATAATTATAAAAAGCTGTACATCTCAATCTGTGTTCTTCTCATTTATGATAAGTTGTTTTATATTTAGTGCAATATTTCCCTATAACTACATAATGTACTGTTTAATTTTAACAGTGGTCATGTACAGTTTCTCTTGTACAGTTTTTATTGTATGTCTTGGGGTCCCATCAGGGAGAACAGTGGGATCAATGATGGAGTCCCTGAATAAATAAGACCAATACAATACAATTATGATCAAACATGTCATATATCTTATATGAACAGTGAAGCATCTTGCCTGCCACGAGATGCACTGGATGCAAAAGAGTATTATTTTGTAAACATTGCTACATTGACTATTTGTACGGACAAATATTCATTTATTTGTCTAAGTCTAGAACACATTATAATTCATCTCGTTTACATAACGCATTATGTTAACAAGATGAATATTGGCATAACTTAATTGATCTTTTCCTATGTATGATTTGGAACCTGTGAATATTCAAAGAAAATTGTTCACTTTGTTAAAATAATAAGGGAATAAAAGGGTAGTGACAAGGTCTGTAACGGCCGTTTAAAACCGTCAGGGTCTCAGCCGTGTAATAAAAAGAAGGACCACGACCCTGCCGGTTTTTAATGGACGTTTAAGAACGAGTCACTACTCTTTTATTCCTATTCATAAATGCCCTTTTTGGTTAAAAGGCGTAATTAAGTAGGAAACCAGCTCTGTACTAGTGGTGCATTTTTATGAGACAGTTTTCGGATATGCATTTGTGCGCATAGTAATGCATTCTCGTATCCATGGGCTAAAATGGCGCGCGGAGATCGATCACCTTGGGGAACATGATTAAGGGCTAAATCGCACAAATGCTATTACCGGTTATAAACAGCTCCAGCTGGTCATGTCAATCGTTTAAACACCCCCACGTGACGCACTTTCCACCAATAGGAATAGCGAAGCTGTCTGGGGTATTTATGAATGAGTATTTCTAATTCCATCTTAAAAAGACCCCCAGTGTGCAAAAATATGAAAGTTTCAACTAAAACTCCAAAAGATAGTGCTACCTGGGTATTTAAGAAAGGAAGAAATAATAAACCAACTTTGTTATTGAGACCAGGGGTGGATTGCACTGAGCGGTCTTAAGCCGGTCTATACGCTATAGCCGGCTAACTTGATGTGCGCTTAGACAATCTTTAATTATAGACCGGTCTATTATTATAGCCAGTCTTAAATGTGAAGTGTTGTAGACGATTTGATGCGACGAGCTCTCTGACGAGACGGAATATTAGAGATATATTACACCCATGAGAGGCATTATGATGATGATACATTGTACTGTAAATATATGTTCCCAAGAGTGAAAATGATTGGATATCCGATGATTTTAACCTAAGCAGTAAGAACAATGCCGTACTGCCAGTGCTGCAGATGTGCTAAGTATTATGGGACATTGTTAGTATTGCATTACTTTTCGCCGACTTATCTAAGACTGGCTTATTGCAACAGGCTTAATGACTGACTAAGCTAAGACCGTCTAAGGCAGATAGCCGGCTATAACTGACTGATCTTAGACTGCTGACTAAGACTGTTTTGTTGCAATCCGCCCCTGGTCTGGAAAGAATGACCATGATGTGACTCAAACTCATATTTGAGCTTCATACAAATTGAAAAGACCATTTTAAGCTTTAATGTCAAATTGTTTGAAATTAATTCATGCGCAAATTACCAAATTGAAAATGATTAATAAACAAAGTTTATGGATGGGAATACCTTCCTTCTGGACTATCAATCTAAACCTTTCATCAAACATTGATGCCTAAAGTATTGAATCTTGGTTGTTAATATTTCCCATAACCAAGCCAGTTCAAAGGGTGTGCATAATTTTGGTAAGATTACTAATTTTGATTTTTGTTGAAATTGTGTCACTTTTTGTTAAGATTGGAAATATTATTGTTCAGAGATTTACACCTAACATGCATGGTATAAAGATGGTGGAAAACATCCCAGGGACTAAATATTTTGGTTACAAACGCTTTTCAAGCCAATATTTAGTCAGTCTGATTTTATTTCATCATGTGGGTGGTTACCTTCTTACATTAAATAGATTAAAGGAACACGGATAAGTCGAGTTGGTCTTTGAAAAGCGTTTGTAACCAATTGTTATAAAATGCATATGGGTAGAAAGATGTTGTAAAAGTAGAATACATTGATCCACAGAAACATGCCTCGAAATTGCGTGGTTTTCCTGTTACCTCGTCGACTAACACGGCCGTCGGCCATTTATGGGAGTCAATATTTGACTCCCATAAATGGCACCATGTTAGTTCGCAAAGTAAAAGGGAAAACCACGCAATATCGAGGCAAATTTGTGTGGATCATTGTATCCTACTTTTAAAACATCTTTCCAATCATAATATGCATTTTATAACAAACGGTTACAAACGCTTTTCAAAGACCAACTCGACTTATCCAAGGCAACGTGTTCCTTTAATCTATTCAATGTAAGAAAACTAACCACCCACATGATGAAATAAAATCAGACTGACTAAATATAAACACATGAGGGCACTATACAAGTGCACCTTTTACAGGGACGGTAAACATTGGCCGCATAGAAAGCAAGCAAACCAAATAAAAGTAAAAAAAACCATTGCAGACAAAAGGATGCTTCGATTCTATAAAGGATGGTGCATAAGGCCTATTGACCCCTTCAGGCCTCGACCTCTACAGCGGCCACTGCCGCGATGCACCAGCCAATTGCCGTGAAGCCCTTTTAAAAACACGTACCTTACGGCCACTTGGCCGTCGTGCCCTTTTCCATTGATTCCATAACATTATTTATTCGGAAAAGTTATTTAATGTTAACATTGTGACCCATTTAATTTATATGGAGGTAAAATTCGGAACGTACGATCCCTCACACTAGTTTTTCACAATGCTGCTTCTGTGCAATAAAAAATGTGTCGAGAATGTGGCATGGTAACCATATCAAACGTAGTTGAGCTGTTTACTACTAAAAACGCAGCACCAGACTACTCCAATGTATAAACTCGCTACAAGTCCCTACATTAAATTACGCATTTTCGCACATTTTCGTCCATTGAGATCTGTATTTGTAGCGGATGGGGCGGGGGAGGCCCGCGGCCGGGGGCTGGATATAGTCTATGTTTTTCCCCTGGCTATTTCGCTGGTGTCCAAGGCTTGTACTGGATTAATGTTTGTGACCCACCACTACCAGTGATCTGCCTGCATTGCGACTTTGTTTTTCATTGCCAAACACGTTTGTGTACACACAAAAGCGTGGAATTATAAAACGTCAAACGGCAGGGCCCTAATTTGGCAATCATCATACTCCATCAAGTTCATTATTGATTAATCAGCATGCCATCCCCACAAACGATACAAAAATAAGCAGGAAGGCGAAAGGGCTAGAGTGGTAGCAAAGTGCCAACTTTAGAAGCATTTTTTAATTAGGTGCGTTTGTTTACTTTTTTTATAGTAATTATTTAGCGCAGTCTAGCATGGCATAAACGCCGGCATGCAAAATACAACTTACAAGTTTAGCTAAATGCTAGGCCAATTATTTTGTGCTAAGGGGTTGAGGGTTCGTTTTTAATTTTCTTACTCATATTTATATAAAAAAAGAAGGGAAAAAAAGAAATAAATAGTTTTCCAAATCATCGGATTTAGCTGAGCCTCCGGGTTGTTGGTGTATGATGGGGGTTGTTGGCGTGGGGTGGGTGGGGCTCGTTTGTCTCGCAGAGTTGGGGTAGTGGTGAGCCAGAGACTAATTGATCTTTTTTCTTCAGATTAACACGCAGGGAATTATTTTTCTTAATATTTTTTCTGTATGATTTTTTCAACAATTCTTTGTTCTGGAGCAACGATTTGTTTTCAGATGACCAGAAGGGAGTTTAATTAAGTCGATGAATAAGGGTTAGGGGTAAGTTAATTACTGGGGTAATCGTTTGCAATTCGAGCGCTGCAAAAAAAGCTAAATAATTCAGAAACAAATATTTTTAAACTTTTATTCAATTTCAGCGACAATGAAATAAATATGGGTTAGAAAGTTGACCACCATCTTGAAATCAGTGGAAAGTATTTTAACATAATCATCAACAAATAAAGGTTTGAAAATGGCCTTGGTGCCCTTTCAGTTGGCCTTGGTGTCGAGTCAAAGTCTAACTATATTTAATATTAATCACACACAAAAAAGTGGCGCCACCACTTTTTCATTTGATATGAAATAAAGTACCTAATTTACCTCAAAACAGTCTATTTACTCAATGATAATGATATATCCCTTTTTGTAAATGGTAAATATGGAAATTTAAAAAAATATGACTTTCTCGGTATCCAACCACCCAAAAAAATCAGAAGAATTTCCAGAGTAATTTCCAAACAAAAGTAGCTCAAAAAAATAGCCGACAGGGGTGAGTTTAAATTTTAAACTTAGAAAGTTTGGAGACTCACCTGGCAGGCCTGGTGAGTCACACAGACAGTGTGAACTGTCGACTTGTTACCGTTGAACTCTGTCGACTCTGCCATGTCTGCTGTCTGCTCTCTGCTCTGTGTGTGCTGTTGCTTTGGTCACTGGTGGTGGAATCCTGAACAGTTAGCTTTTTGGTCCACTGCCGGCCGCGCAGTGGCAATGCATGGGGTCTCAGCCAGACTGGCTGGCGAGTCCCGCTTTTGTAAAGTCAAACAAGAAAGGGAAAGAACTCTAAATACTCATTGAAATTTGACTGACCATGAGTCATGACTGAATGGAGAGTGGAGCTTGGACATGTCGGCTGGCTTTCTCTCAACGTTCAAAGTCAAATTGTGCGAGTCTTGCTAGTTTTTACGTGAAGAATCTGCTACTCCCCTCTCGTCCGTCAGTCAGAATTTGTACCAACCGCGCGTGGTCCACGTGCTGTCTAATCCCCAGACTTCTCTGTATGAACAAGAGCATGCACATGAAGGGGCACAGACTAATTAAAATAAATAACGTACCGCCCTCATGTGGCAAGGAACAAGTGGCAGAGGGAGGTGGGCGGGGATGTGTGGGGCATGGAAGAGGGGGGGAGGGGGGGGAGAGGAGCTTTTTGAACAGTCATCTGATAAAAATTATTATTATGCGACACCACTTTCGCAAAACAAAGGTTTATCTGTAGGTTCTGGGTTTGCCGCCTCCTTATTCATGGAATGTGCCGCCCAGTGATGAAAAGTAGGTAGCACCGCCTATAATGTTCTCTTTTCAACCACGTCCACAGCATTGCTATTTAAAACAAAAACCTTTGCTAATTCATTGACTGATTTTTGCTGTTCGTAATTATAGACGATACCTTTATATGAATCAGAAGTGCTTAAAAAGTATGTTTTTCTTCTAAATTTATGCATAAAGAGGCTTGATTTGTCACTCCCAAAACGCCAGAAAGCTCAGAGCTCCAGACGGCTTCGCCCCCTGGACCCCCACCGGGGCTTCGCCTCTGGACCCCACCAGGGGCCGTAAGGCCGGCCCCTGGACCCCACCCAATAAATTGATTCGAGCCCCCCCCCCCCCCTCTCAGATCATAATCCTGGGTGCACCGTTGATGCATGCGCCAAATAAAAGAAACGGCCAAAATAACCCCAGCCAAACTTCATCACAAGTTTCATTAAGAAAAGTAAAGCTTACTTCTCGTTGTAAAATATTTGTATCGAAAGAATAACCGTGAAGCAATTAAAATTTTTAATAATAAATATAAAAAACAAAACCATGTTGGTGATCAAGAAGGCCTTTAGAAAAACCCTGATTGAAAAAAAAAATTCCCTTTTTTAACAAATAGTTAGGCTCACTTTAATCCAAATGATTTGTCATTAAAACAGTCTATATCAAGGACCTGCTTTGCAAGTAACAACAACAAAAAACTAACTCTCCAGTATTTGGTAATAATATCAAGGACAAGAACTCTCAAAGGACCGGTACCTTAATTTGAAAGGGGATGACAAACATCCAAGCAAGTAAGCTTAATGAATAAAAACAAAGCTTTTCTGAATGGAAGACTACCCTTTAAAGAGATCTCTCACAATAGCGCCCTCACTGAGGCAAGAGGAGATCATTAATACCAGATTTAGTGCGCCTTTATTAATGCTGTGCTTTTATTATTAGTATTAGTATTATTTATATTATTATTATTATTATTATTATTATTATTATTATTATTATTATTATTATTATTATTATTATTATTATTATTATTTTTATTATTATTATTATTATTATTATTATTATTATTATTATTATTATTATTATTATTATTATTATTATTATTATTATTATTATTATTATTATTATTATTATTTCATTTTATCACAGCATGCAAAAGAAAGATCTCATTTTCCTTTGTGCCGGTAACTCCTCGAGTCGGGCTACGTCCCGTAGCCTTAGATCTCAAGGGTCTTTCTCAGGATCCTCGCTGTTCCCAAAAGCGCTGCCTTCTGTAACAGATCTACCCTCACATTTGTCCCTATTTCATCTAGATGTTTCCCCAGTGCTTTGGGAATGGTGCCAAGTGCCAAGTGCTTCTTCTTATTATTATTATTATTATTATTATTATTATTATTATTATTATTATTATTATTATTATTATTATTATTATTATTATTATTATTATTATTATTATTATTATTATTATTATTATTATTATTATTATTATTATTATTATTATTATTATTATTATTATTATTATTATTATTATTATTATTATTATTATTATTATTATTATTATTATTATTATTATTATTATTATTATTATTATTATTATTATTATTATTATTATTATTATTATTATTATTATTATTATTATTATTATTATTATTATTATGACAGTCTCCCTTGTAGGACTGGGCAGAAGACGAAGCCAACTGTTCTTTTTCAGAACCACCCCAACTCATTTAGAGAGTCATTACACGGTGTTACCCCAAACCTTTCCATATCGTATTTCCACCATACAGAGTTTTGAATCCTAGCCACTTGTGTACTAAGCATTATTTGGACCGAACATGACCCAATGAGTTCTTAAACAAGTCAAGTTGTCATTGTCTCTTTCCTTCGTTGCATTTTTGATTTGACCGAAAGTGAGATTTCCATCACTCAGTGTTTTGATTTGTCCGAGATGACAAATCTCTGGTTCTAAAAAGCAAGTACCTCACGGTTAAAGACCTGGGACATTCGACTATCTCACTTGGTGCGTAAAAAAACGTGCACTCAGAACTACCTACAAGAATTGTGATTCCTTTCAAACGCTAAAGGCATTTCGCCACAATACATGGCTGCCACTTCCGCCAGCAGGTGCCTGCTTCATTTCTTACCAACCTCTTTCCCAGAGGAGTATGATCTCGTCCCGCAACCCCCCCCCCCCCCCCAGAATGCCTTGCTCATAACCCCAAGCAATGTAACTTTGGAACAGTTGAAATCCAAATCACCAGAGCAATATTTGTCTGAAAATGGAAGTACTCAACTATTTTTTATTTTTACGCCATTCTAGTTTAAAAAAAATATTTTCTCAAGCAATTCATATTGTTTGATACATAACAAGAAAGATTTTATGCTAAATCTTGTCAACATTTATTGCTCTAATGAGTTACATCTACATCATAACATCAGTCTGTATGTGATAGTTCACTCCGTAGACAAACAAATGTATCAATGTATTTTCTATTTAATTATTTATTCAATGTATTTTCTATTTAATTATTTATTTCTAAGCTAAATACATTATAGTTATGCTAACCAAAAGTTACAAATTTTACAGAACCTTTTTTCCTGGAATGTACACATTGATTGCATATAGATTGTGAAAAAAATAATTTATAATCTGAATTATAAAATGTTATAAAACATATTTGATGAAAATTTCTCACTCCATTCACATGAACCAGCATGTGTCATTTAGACTCCAAAAAAGTACTGTTTTAGTCAATATTTGAAAGAGTGAAATATTTCAAGACTAGTAACGAAAAATAAAAAGTTTTACAAAACTACAGGATAAACCGCTGATATTGGGTTAACTTATTCCCAATTAAACCATTAATTATTCGACATCATTGAAACAATTAGGATCTCAGCCACATTCAATAGGTCTATAAATATAAAACACAGGATTGTTAAGTGATTGTATATATATATATATATCATTTGATTACAGTAAAAACTCATTCTGAACTAGCACTTAAGAAAGATGGTTTGTAAAATTTTAAAGTCATAAAAGACATAATACCTGGTAGACCTCCTGCGTACTAGCTGACACTGACAAGTTCAAACAATGCAAGTCACACCAACCACAACTCACAGCCAATGCTGGGTCTTCCTTTACCTCATTGAGGGCGCTGTTTCTTTGCTTGCGAATATGCAATGGAAGCTAAATCTACTAAGTGCAGTGCGAGTTATACTCTTTAGAATATTTTAGCAGTGAACCTACGACAGACCATGATCGGAGACTCCTGGGATACAATGGACGGCAGGAGACTTGTCAGGTAAATCCAGTGTACTCATAAACATGTGAATGCTTTAGAACTTCGGAAACAATGGAAACTCTGAAGTGTCTTCTGCCACCTATGTTTCACAATCTCCAACTGAAGCTAGGTGTATTAAGCAGATGGCATTCCTCTTTTGTTGGCATTGTTTGATTGAGACTGGAGAGACCTGCCTCAATTTTAAACCAATATCTAGAAATGATAGACTGAGGGCTGATTTCACAAAGCAATACAATTCATCAAAAGGCAACAGCCAAGATTACCATCGTGATCTATGTTGTGTGGTCACATTTTACTTCGGGGCCGTTCAAAATTAGAACATTTTCACAAGAGTGCCACAATGACCTGAAGAAAAACAATTCCTTTGCCTTCCGAGTTTTCCCTATAGCGTCATTGGTTCTCTTCTGTGCTTTCCACATGTTAGTATGGAACAGGCTATCGGGACCAGTGAAGAAACCATGCTCATGAGGCTGGTTCCAAATGGTCGACCACAGTAGCCAACCAATGGTCGACCAGCCTGGGTTCGAGTCAAAACAGTCAGCCTTTAGTTAACCATGGGGCGCACTTCACTTTGCTTTAAGGCTGATACTTTAGTAAAACCAAAGCATGAAAGACCTCTGAGAAGTGCTGAGCCAAAAGGACACCAGTCTAGAAAACTAAGTAAGTCAGAATCTGAGAGTTCCTGAGACTTATTCCAAGACCACCTAGTCCTCTGAGGGGGGTCAAAATTCAAGCAATACACTGTATCTGCAAATATGACCAAAGAATCCCACAAGTTTACCAAACTAATGTTACTTTGATCTACAACTGCATAATTTGGTTTGAATTCAAAGGTTAATTTCACATGTATGTTGCGTATATAAAACATAGAGTTCCACAAAAGAAAATCTGAATTGGTTATGAAACTCTGAATTAAATACCGGCCAATAAGCAAATTAATTTAAAAGAAGAGATCAACCATTGGTCTAGCAGGTTGAAAGGTTTTAGCAGGTGCCCTACAACAGGTTGAAATGTTTTAGCAGGTGCCCTACAACAGGTTGAAAGTTTTTAGCAGGTGCCCTACAACAGGTTGAAAGGTTTTACAACCCTTTTCCAGACCATACAAAGTACAAAGGACACAAGCAATGAAACGGCTCTATATAAGTGAACTATGACGGTTGTATATTTGTTGCTAGAATTACTCCACTGAGGCGGCTTTTCCATTCCCATCCAGAGTTCAACTTTCCTGTAAAAACTTTAAAATTATCAAAATTTCACACTCAGTTCTGTTGAAACATGATTTTGGATGGTAAATGCTTTCAATCTTTTCACGTCCTACATCCTTCCGGGTAAATGAAATAGTATTGGTGTATAAAAATGAGTAACTGCAACAAATGGTTGGCAGGAAGCCTTGCTACCTGCGGCTCCAATTTCGCCCAAAATTAAGAACAAGAAGTAACTATTTCTCGTGACAACAATCACAGTACACCTTTTGAAAATTCAAGACCATACAAACAGCTCTTCTCAGTGCCTTAAGAAGATTCTTCTTAGATGCTTGTACATGTACCTGCAAGAAACAATAACATCTAACCAACCAACCATGCAAAGCCTCCAAGTCCACCAACAACAAACCAAAACAAAAGTGCTCACCATCATGTTTCTTTTTAAAAAAGTACAAAACTATTTTTGTTTAATAATCTGATAAAATAAAACACCAGGCGCTGGATTTTGGACCGCGTGAGGGCGCTCTCAAACATATTGATTTCACTTCTGGGGGTATATCATGCACACCCAAAACAGTTATTAAAGACTGGAACACATTACCACCACAGACATCATATCCATCACAAACCATAAAGCCTGGTTCATACTTTTTGCGAATGCGATACGAATGTTGACGTCACAAATTCACAACACATAATTCGCAGCAGTTAAGCTGTGCTCAACTCTAGCGAATATTCGCAGCAAAAACAGAGTTGTGATGTCAAATTCACGCCAAATTCACATCGCATTCGAGTTCGCAGGAAATATGAACCGGGCTTTAAACCTTTTAAGGAGCCATTTCAATCCACCTCCAAAGCAAATTAAAACTACGGCGCAGCGAAACTGACAGAACGGCGATTAAAACTGTGCAGGGCGAATCAAGTATACCCTCAGAAGTGATAAAAAGCGGTCAAAAATACGGTGCATTTGAACAGGAATTCAACTTTCTCAGACACAAGATAAGTTTAAGCTGAGTAAAGGAGTGGTCCTAGATACCTTCAGGCCCAATCAGTGAGAGAAGGACAAAGACTGATGTGAGAAGGGCAAATGCCTTGGATGGGGTAGCAGCTTGGATGGCACTGTTTGTTCTATCTGGTGGCTTGGTGGCTAGGTCCATGTTGGTGGGCAGAGGTACGTACAAACTGCTTGGATACTCTCCTGTGTCACGTTCGTCACACCACAGTTCAGGATCACGCACATCTGAGGTTTGAAAAACAATAGAATATATTTCTTTCAGTGAAGTATTCAGACAATCACCACACTGTAAAGACAGATGGGTAACAAGCGTTCTGGCGTTACCAATGATAATATTGATGTTTCAAACAGAATACTCAGAGTACACAGTTTGAAACGTTGAGACCACACTAGCTCTTTTCAGAGACAACACTCCCACAACAGAGATTTAATTCATGGTTGTAACCACAAGTACACTGTATACAAGTTATTTATTTACATCTATAAAAGCTATTTTTTACTAATATTATCAATAATCAGTCTTATTTTGGTATTACTCTAACATAATAAAATGACAATTAGGTTTTATATATACCTTCAAGCATCTAAAAGAGCTACATAGATGTTTTTTATGACAGGTATGCCAAGTTTTTGAATTATGAGAACCATTTGTATAGCAGCTTGTAAAGTCACTTCCTTCTCTCTTGTTTGATAAGTGCACTGGGATAAAGGCACTGGGATTGATTTCACATATGACTAGTCCTAGGAGATATTACAAGCGTATGGCTAGTCCTAACTTAGGACTAGTCCTAGGAGATATTACAAGCGTATGGCTAGTCCTAACTTAGGACTAGTCCTAGGAGATATTACAAGCGTATGGCTAGTCCTAACTTAGGACTAGTCCTAGGAGATATTACAAGCGTATGGCTAGTCCTAAGTTAGGCAGGTAACTCGTCCTAAGATAAGACTAGTTTTTAACTCTTTGTAAAATCCACCCCAGGACACCTTTGGTAGTTGTCAAAGACCAGTATACTCACTTGGTGTATCTCAACATATGCATAGTATAACAAATCTGTTAAAATTTGGACTCAATTGGTTATCGAAGTTGCAAGAGAATAATTAATGAAAAACACCCTTGTCACACAAAGTTGTGTGCTTTCAGATGCCTTGAATTCGAGACCTCAGCTGAGGTCTCTAATTCAATGCAAATATTTTAGTGAGAAATCATTTTTTTTCTCAAACACTTGAGAGGGAGCTGTTACTCACAATGTTTTATACTATCAACAGCTCTCCATTGCTCGTTACATATTAAGTTTTTATGCTAACTGCTATTTGGAGTAGTAACCAATAGTGTAGAAACCACCAGCATCATCAGAAAATGCAGCATTATTTTTCAAATGGCAGTGAGTTTCTTTTTAAGTTATACAAACCTCCAGGGGGGCTAACTGTAAATCGATAGAAAAACTGAACGTCACTCTCATCACAGCTTGTGGCATCGCAATGAAACTCAAATCTTAAAGAGTCTCCATCCGCTTGGCGACAGTCGTAGATTTGCTGCAGGATAAGAAAAAGATTCCAGTTTGTTTGTTAAAAATAAATAAATAATAAAAAACATAAATAGTGGAATAATGAGGGACTCTAAGCCTACATGTATGTAGTTTTATGATGTACAATTTTCCAAATGATAAGAGTGCTTTTATAAAAATAAAAACTCTCTGACCTCAGAGCTATTTTGTATCGGGCAGTGTGAATAATTGAGTGAATTTGAACTGTGTTGAGATCTAAAGAAGTCATCATAACTGTATAGCTTACAACAGCTTGGAGCTTGTAGTGTAAACGCCCTCATGGGTTTTAGTCCATCAAGTTCATTCAAAAACCATGCAATGGATCCAAGATGGCTTCTTGGGTTAGATATGACTTGATTTATTTAAATCTTCCCATCAATAATTTACATCCAAACTTATCCAAAATCAATTTTTTACTAACAGTGCAACATAAAACATAAGTGAAAAATTTGTTACAAATATTTGATAGGAGTGGGTACTTACAGCATCACATATTTCACGATTATACTCGTCTTTGACACTGTGGATCAAGAACAAATTCATTCATGTGATTAGCAAAAAGTTGAACATTTATTAAATGTAATCAATTACCTTAAAGGCAGTGGAGACTATTAGTAATTGTCAAAGACTAGCCTTCACAGATGGTGTATCTCAACATATACATAAAATAACAAACCTGTAAAAATTTGAGCTCAATCGGTTGTCGCAGTTGCGAGATAATAATGAAAGAAAAAGACACCCTTATCACACCAAGTTGTGTGCTTTCAGATGCTTGATTTCGAGACCTTAAATTCTAAATCTGAAAATTACTTCTTTCTCGAAAACTCTGTCACTTCAGAGAAAGCCGTTTCTCACAATGTTTTATTGTATCAACCTCTCCCCATTACTCGTTACCAAGAATCGTTTTATGCTAATAACTGTTTTGAGTAATTACCAATAGTGTCCACTGCCTTTAAGCAGAGAACAATTTATAGCAATGAATGGCAAAATGCAACAACAAATGTATCAGCCACTGCCCCAACATCACAATTTACTACTCAATATTAGCACTCAGTGTGCCCAAAAGGTTTCCGCAATCAAATCGCTGTTGAACTTGAACTTCGACATTTTGTATAAAATATACACACCCACTCATTGTTGACATCCATTGACAAAATGTTTCAAGTTTTACAATGACGTTTTGACACCATTTTAATATGAGGTTAGGGACTTGCATTTTGTTTTCCCTGTTCACAAGGACTATTGGAAAAATGATCGCATACAAAACTGCATTTGACAACAATGTTGTTTGACCATGGAGCCCCTCTTCAACGCTATACAACGAATGTCTACTTAGGTAGTTTCTATTCCCCTAAGTACCTGAAATAGTCAGCAAAACATACATAGGTTGCTTTCTGATACTCACCAAATAATTGAGCCTTGTGGATTAGACTCAGCCTGTAAAATAATAAATAACAACAGTGAATCACTATATTACATTTGGTTTGCGGTAACACCTTGTGTGTGTCTACTCGCCAGGTAGAGTTTGTTCTTTTCAATAAGAAACAAATTCCTGATAAAAAGAGGTAAAAAAAAGAACTGTCCTGCTTTTTAACTACTACTTGGGCAGAGGGTAGAAAATCGACTAGGACTACTACTTAGCTTAAAGAGGTTTGATTTTTAACTTCACTACCGCGGAATGACTTCTTCATTGGTCTCAACGTTTGAACTAGCTTGCTCTAGTCATCGTCAGTGATCACATTATGGAAAGCAAATGATATTGAATAGAGTATTTATTGTAAATCTGAAGAAAACCGAATTCTCCGAAAGAGACTGTTTGGGGTAAACAAAAAAATTAGAGACGAGTCTTGTTATAACTGAATTGTTATAATCAGGAATTCTTTTAATAAAAGGACAGCAATTTTAATACAAGGCAGGAATGAAATTCAGGAATTCATTAATGTTCTCTTTATTTAAGTAGAACCTCTTTAGAAACAGTACTACATAAAAAGTAGGCTGACTGTATATTATTCGCCTCAATTTATATTCGTCTATATTGAAAATCAAATTTCCATTTTTGTTTTCCTCGACCCAACCTATTTAAAATGAAAGGTCATGAAACCTGTTTCCTTGTACCTTATTGCCTTAAGCCTTATAAGGAAGTACTGCACAACCATCTACATTCAGGAGATTATTGTCACAATAGACATTACACGCATTGTCATCATCACGATGCCATCTTAGAAGTAAACGATGACGGTAAATCAACAGAACATACATGTGACGCTCAGGATGGTCCAATGAGCAACCAAGCTTTTCTGGGAGTCCTTGACTTCACAACCCGAATCAATAAATGAAATGCAAATGAAACCACCTCTTCCCCTTCCTGCCAGTTTCCTGAGTACGATCCAACAAATGGGGCGAAAAGCCATCAAGCCCCGTGTGTTTTGTATCAAACGTTAAAAAACCAATGCACTTTATCAAAAAGAGAAGGGGTTCGGCCTGGTGATCCCAGTTTGATTGGCAGCAGCACCTTGTAAACCATTACATGGTGCAACGTAAAAGGAGTAGGTCTCATAATTCAAACGTAGTCCCACATACCTTGCAGAAAAATATTGTTTGTTAAAGCGCCTTGCGCATTTCTGAGCAATGGATACATGCGCTATATAAAAAGCCACTTTTTTAACAATTATTACATATGGTGTCATGGGATGCCAGCTGTAATACATCAAGTCTCAAGACATTATTTTAAAAACTTACCATAACTTCTACACGAGAATCCATTGTACCTGTGACCACTATACATGGGTTAGGTTGCATGAGATCGCTGTATGGTATAAAGGTAGGCACAAACCCAACAGGTCTGCCATTTGGGTCATTCACGCTGGTGAAGTTCCGATCATAGCTTTCTTCAGGGATACCAACCCAGGTGGTTGCTGTGCCTGCTGTGCATTCCTGGGCGTACGACCCTACACATAAAATGAACAATTTGTGAAGCTGTAAGTCAACTAGCCCTGGTCGCGTTGCATGCAACGAAGGAGTCCCACCTGGGCTATTAAGTCAACATGATTAATAATATACTATTTTAAAAGGGCCTATCAACAGTAACAGAAGACATCAGGCCTGATACTTCACAGAGGCAATGGAGGTGATTGCCTCCGCGCCCCCTGCCTTGATGCCCTTGTAAAGCTCCAGTGGAAATTTACAATTTCCTCAAACATGTAGGGTGCCAAGGAGAAAATGCCTTGGTGCCCTTGCCGCCTGCAACATAATAACATAACTTTGTTTTTGTTCTTTACATTTTTATTCTTAAATAAAGAGTATGCTGGAATTACATTTGTTTTTTAAATTCATTATTGTGTATCAAATTTTCTCTGCAAATAAATTGCAGTGAATACTTAAAATTTTAACTTTATGAAAACGAGAGGCTACCCATTTTGAAAAGATTGGGGGTTTCAGCCCTCAAATGATAATCCATAAACAAATTTACTACATAAAATATTGTTAATTTGACATGTTTATTTTGGTCCCTAATTGAACCCTTCTTCCAGTTTACAACAGGAAGTGCAAGTTATAATATAGCTTCAATTTTTGGAATCGCTCGATTGTGTAAAAGTTGTATTAGGCATGGACTACTACTTTTAGCTTATAAAATAGGATCGTAATTAACTGTACTACCGCGGAGTTAGTTCTTAAATTGTTCTCAACGTTACGACTAGCTTGCTCTAGTCATCCGTCAGGAGACTGGTTATAAATCATGTTTAAATCGTGTTAAAAAGTAGATGTAATAAAACAATAAAACTAACATCTGCAAATTTCAATTCAAATGGGGTTTTTGAGATATCGCCAAAAATCCGGAGTGAATCTAGGGCCTAATCGGAATATGCAATTTGTTCTCAGATTCACATTTTGGGCATAAACACTGTGATATTGTTACATTTTTTGAAGTGTTTCTCAAAATACTTTATACTATCGAAAGCTGCTGTAGGCTTCTAACCCAAGGTTTTGATTGCCATTGATTTTAAGAGTGATTACCAAACAGATACCTTCCCTTTAAGAACCTTGAATGAATCTTCAAATCACACTTAAGTAGGCCCTAATTGTTTGTTTGTTCAACCCCAAATCATTTATACGCTTTACCCAGTCTGTTTCCCTGGTGGTTGGTAACTTAAGGTTTGTATTTCTTAAGGTTTGTAACTATTGTAGTATGATGAATTGAATCACAAATAAAAAAAATGTTGCACATGTGCAACATTTTTTTTTGTTTAACGAAAGTGTACAAATGGCTTTAAAGGAATGTATTCCTTTAAAGCCATTTATACACTTTCGTTAAACACTATTGTCCAAGTCCCACACTTTGAGTATCACAACTTATATATAAAATAACAAACCTGTGAAAATTTAGGCTCAATCAGTCGTCGGAGTCGGGAGAAAATAACGGGAAAACCCACTCTTGTTTCCGCACGTTTCGCCGTGTTATTTCAAATAAATCAGTCAATCTTGCTATCAAGAGTTGATATTGTTTTAATGTTTTCTCAAAAAGTAAAGCATTTCATGGAACACTATTTCAAGAGAAGTTTTTCAACATTACTGTAAACCCTGTAAATTATTGTAAATCTGTGAACTTTTTTTTTTTTCTGCACCGAAAGTGTATAATGGCTTTAAGGTGAGTAAAGGGTGTAAACTGTTTTCTTTGTTCCACATTTCAATAAATGCTGGGTTCATCTTCAAAATAACCTGTGCCTAGTTGATCATCAGGGAAACCAATGAGGAAGTGATGCCACCTGAAGACTAATGCTTCCACAATGCAAACAATAGCAACCTAGTGCTATTACAAAACCCCTTCCTGTATCTGGGAATCCATGGTGAATGATGATGACGACCTATTGTTACACTTTACAGTAGAGTGCTTTTCAGCTAACTACATTGAATGCTGATGTTGTTATTGTTGGTATTGAATGCCTGGTACCTCCCAGTCAAAAACTGACAGTAAATATAAAACAGAATGTATTACTGTTGCCGAGTGTTTCCTCTATGGTAAATCCACCTTGCAGGAAGTAGTTAATTCTAGCAAAAGCTTACAGCACTTCCGGTAAAGGCTGAGATTTGCATCGACATATTTCCTGAAGAGATTCTTTTCCCCCCAAATAGTCAATTGAAATAATGATACAAGCTAAAAAGCATGATGTGATCAATGTTTTCTTATTGAAATTTAACATTTGTGGTGGTGGTTGTAGTGTGTCTTCTTAGATGAATGCTTTAGAAAAGAAGAATGAAAAAAAAATATTAACATCTATTTTTAGTCTTGTGGAGATCGTTGAAGGTAATTGAGATGATCAGTTTTCTAGGTTTCAGTACAAAAAAGATCAAGAATAAAGAAAAAAAAAGAAAAAAAAGCATGAATGGCAAAATATTTGATGCTAAAAAAGCCTGAACCCCAGCTGCATTACAATTTCATTCACTCTTCAATCCCTCATGAAGCCTTTAAATAGAAACAATAGGGCCTAATATAACAAACAATGACACACAAAAATACATAAATAGGCCTATTTAACTATGAAAAAGACTTTGGAGAATGTATAAAGGCCTTACCCAAAACAGAGCATCTCTTAGTTATTGAAGAACATTTCAAAAAAATGGTGAATAAGAGTATGAGTGCTTTGTTTGCTCATAAATGATTAAAAAAAGATAGTTTATTCACATCCAGATAAAAATTTGTGTTCTTATAGATTGTACAAGTCTCACGTGCGTATTCGAACTTCCGGGACCAATGTGGTCCCAACCATAAATAAGGGGATAAAAAGGTAGTGACGAGATCTTAAACGGTCGTTTAAAACCGGCAGGGTTGTGGCTGTGTGATAAAGGCCCGAGCCACTGCTCTTTTATTCCATTTCATAAATGCAAATTAGGAAACTCTGTTTTCCAACGTCTAAACTCTACGTGTGGTGCATTTGTATGAGACAGTTTTCGGATTGCATTCGTGCACGTAGATATGCATCCTCGTCCCATGGGCTTGTGCGCTATACTGCACAATGCATCTGAAAACAACCGGTTATAAACAGCTCCAGCTGATCATTATCAACTGTTTGCACACCCCCACGTGATGCACTCTACACCAATAGAAATAGCAAAACTGTACGGGGTATTTATGAATGGACTTTTCTGTTGGGGAGATTCTGTTTCGTTCATTATTTCAGTTTAACTTGTTTATGACCATGAAACCTTAATTGTTATTGGAAATGTTGTAATACAATGAGTAATTAACAAAACATATAAAAATTTAAAACAATTCAACAAAATAACAAAGAACAACCGATAATTAAACTTGACCCCAGCTTCCGCTTACTTGCAAAAAATTACGAATTTGTGCCCAAATTGTGATCATAAATGGGGTGGAAAGCCTTTTCATTGGCTGTCGAGGCGTCAGCTTCAACTTTTAGCAGTTTCACATTTGGGCGTAGATTAACAAAAGTAATTTCAACCAATTAAAGATCAAATTTTCCTTTACTTTTGTTTACATAGGCCTACCAATTGTGTATACTATTTGTTTTAAAATCTAAAAACCAATTTATACAAGTTGTAATGAGTATTTTTATTGTTCAGATTATTTGTCATATAATAAAAACACAAATATTTGATTTAATAAAAAATAAAGTTCTTTGTATGCACGCGAGCCTTGCACAGTCTATGTATTGAAATTAGCAATTGTATTATAAAGTCCCCCCCCCCCTCCCCCCCACAACTATTTAAATAAAACATACCACTAACATAAACGTCAATCAACTCTATTTCTACCTCCATGATTGAACAACCTCTCATGTATTGTTATGGACATCAACAGTGTAGGCCTAAACTATAATAAGCTTAAAACGACACCAGCGACCAGTGGTCTCTGAGTAGTAAAGTAACAACATGGAGGTAGAATAATAAAACTGAACAGTGAGTGACTCCGTTTCAGAAAATATATTTACCTGAATGAAGACAGAGTAAAACGAGGAAAACTGCCGCAAAGATCGTCTCCGTCGTTCTCAAAAAGCAATCCATAATCATCATCTATGAAGTTGTGGTTTACAGTGCGCGTAGTAGAGACTATAAAACCATATACCATGGAGGTAGAAATAAACGCATCCACCCAGTCAATGAATCATCAACAAGTGCGTGGACTACGACCCTATTTATCTGCGAGGTTAACAAACACATCATGGGTACCTCCCATGATTACAATGGATTACATTAATGACGTTTGTGTCACTGATCTATGTGTGACGTGCCCGTGGTAAGGGCATGATTGTTTACCAGCGAGTAATAATAGGCCCTTTCGAAACTACGGTGTAAGCTTCAGCTCCGACGGGGGATCTCCGCGTAAGCGCAAGGCTTTTAACTAACTGACTGGTGGAGCTAAGCCCAGGCCCAAGCCGGAGTTTCGAAAAGGGCCTTAGTTCAGAATGATCAATGGAGGGCGCTAGTACACATGTGCTTGTTTCTACATCCGATCCTCCTGCCTCTCTCTCTCTCTCTCCGCAGAGTAAACAAACAATACTCCTAAGATCAGATTACAGAGAACTAAATGAATCAGATGCAAGAACAGTGAGGGAGGTCAGGTAGGTGGCATATTCTACCTCCTTGGTAATAATACTAGTGTTTACAATTTAGCTGATTTGATTTCCCTGTGTTATGTGTATATGTACAGTGTTCACACTGTACATAAATAGCATACACAGGATACACTCAGTAGGCTTCAGTGTAGCCCACCTTGTTGAGCTGTAATGGCTCCGCTTTTAACATCGGTCTCATCACTGTCACCAGTGTAATGGTGACAGTGATGAGACCGATGTTAAAACCGGAGCCATTAACAGCTCAACAAGGTGGGCTAGCTTCAGTGTTGGATTAAAAACTCTACTCTTCGGGATAAGATCATGGATTTTTTAACATGATCATTTCATAGACAGATGCTCCTACTACTAGAACTATGACTGAGGTTCGTTCTGCTATCGTCTCCAATAACGTTCTGTTCCGCTATCGTCTCCATGAACGTTTGTGGAGACGATAGCGGAACGAACCTCATAGTTCTAGGAGCTAATAGACAGATAGAGGTTGACAGAGTAAGAAAGGATCAATAATGGTCAATAAATTAATAATAACATTAAATAAAAATAATGATCATAAAATATATTTCGTAAATTTGTGTACTCGCAAATGACTTGTGTGGACAGTGCAAACAGCAGGTGGCGCAGGAATTCAGTTACTGGACCAAGAATGCAGCAACTTATGGACATTATCTGGCCACAGGAATTCAGTTGGGGAAACAACAGCCTCGCTTTTGACAGTACAGACTTGATCGATGATTGACACAAATATTGATTCAAATCAAAAATCGGCCAAGGCTCTTTTGGCAGTGCCAGCAGTAGTGACAGTGTTGGGGCATTTAGTTACGATAACGGGAGGGTTACGCTTTCGTAACTGTGAGGCATTGAGCTTTTTCAGTCAGTGATCCAGCTAAAGCTGTCAATACGGACAGACTGTGTAACAAATTTTGCTCCGAAATGTATCCCATAATATTACAGGGCGCCCTCTGACGCTGAATGGCTTTACACATAATAATAATAAAGACATTTTGTAAAGCGCCTTTGCAAAAAACCTTGGTGCATAAAGAGAACAATAAAATCCACAATGAGTGAAAGATACAATTTCAATAAGCAGCTTCAAACAAATGAGATTTTAACAGAGGCTTAAAACTATTGTGAGAACTAGCCTGGCGAATATGCACAGGCAGACTATTCCAAACAAACGGTGCGGCGTAAGAAAATGATCTGTGGCCACAAAAAATAGAAGAAGCTCTTGATGATCGTAAAGTCCGAGTAGGGGAGACAACAGAAGTATTTCTTTTAGAAAGGATTGTTTATATTACGTAGGGTACATCAATATTTTATTTGTTTCATGGTTTTATGTACATTATCTTTCATCCTCAATCAAATGTTTCCTTACTTTTTGGACAGGTATGGCTGCTCGGAAGACAAACAGTTTTCTGTTCAACAGAATTCTGTCCAATTTTCCAAAAGATATGACGATGGCCTTTGCCTATGGGTCGGGTGTCTTCAAACAGATTGGCAACAAAGACAAGGTTGAAAATTCATCCACAAATCTATTTTTGCAAGACTATAATTGGCCATATGGAAAGACCAGCTTGGACCAATTTATTTTAAAATGGTTGATTTTGTGCTTAGGCCTAGTCTGTCATTTCCATTTCAAAGCTCTACTAACCATAGTCGCTGGAAAATGCATGCTAACATGTCGGCGCTTACTGCAAAGCAAATTAAAAGGAAACAACAGAGAATGATTTGTTTGTCTGGCATATTATTATATTGGGCTTACTTTGAATGCAGAGCCCTAGCAAGTTAAGCACAAATGATTTTGTCTGGTCCTAAATACTGTTTGCCTTGAGTTTGATGGTACTTCAGACAAACATATCTCTCCAGGGAGTTGGTTCTGGTGATAGCATATATATTAGGTTTTATAACCTTTGTGTATTTAATTATTTCAGAAAAAATAAAAGCACATCTCATTTGCCAGTTCAAGTCTGTCTCACCAGTGTGTACAATGAGTAAGAATCTTTGTATACACAGTTTTGTTTGTAGAATGGACGCAAAGTAATGACTCGAACACGGTGATAGATTGCAACAACTTTGTTTTACAAATCTATGTTCTTATATACACACTTCTGAACCACTCAACTGAAACACTCTTACGTCATGCATCTTAGGCCAAAGACAAACAGGATCATATTTGTCTAATCACAGTATATAGGATAACATTAACGTTCGTTGTAACATTAACGTTCGTTTTGTATTCATACAGAACAACATGATTGATTTTGTCTTTGTCGTGGACAAACCCAAGCACTGGCATCGTATGAATCTACAGAGAAACCCCGATCACTACTCGGCTTTAAGACACCTCGGGGCAGAGAGGATCGTCAAGATCCAGGAAACGGGAGCTGGAGTTTACTATAACACACTGGTTAGGTGTGAAGATAAGGTGAGACGGCAATCAGGTAGAAATGTTGGAAGCACATTAATAATAATAAGTAATAATGATAGTGGCTTTTATACAGCGCATATCTGTCACTCAGTGATGATAATTTTATTTCATTTTACAAATTGGATGTGATTCACAATGACATGCAAGGTATGTGGGACTACGTTTGAAATAGGAGACCTACTCCTTTTAAATAGCACAATGTAATGGTTTTACAAGGTGCTGTGGTGCAATATGCTGCTGATCAAACTAGCAACACCGGGGCAAACCCCTTCTCTTTTCGATAACTGCACTGGGTTCTTTTACATGCATAACACAACACATAGGACCTACGGCTTTACGTCCCATCCAAAGGACAAAGCAATCATGGTTTAGTGTCTTGCTTAAGGACACAGGTGTCACGACTGGGGATTCGAACTCACACTCTGCTGATCAGAAACACTAGAGCTCGAGTCCAATGCTCTTAACCGATAGGCCATGACAAGCTTTCTCAAGCCAAGTAGGCCCCTCAAAACTGCCTAACATTACTACACCCTGTTCATTGGGCCGTAAGCATTCCTGAACTCATCTCAACTCCTTAGGAGTATGCAGCACCAGCAGCCGAATGAGCAGTTGGATTTTGAGTTGTTCACATCAACAACCTCTACCCTCACAGGTACCCATTTACTCCTGAATGATGAGAAGCAATTACAGTGCAGTCCCTAGGCCTGGTTCACCCATGTATTCATTGGCTGATAATCTAAATTTTTGTTGAAAGCATAAACTATTTGAGTGTTTTCGTAGCTCAATGCATGGAAGACACTCTGATGACTCGATGACAAGATCATTCATCCATACATACATACATTGGCTTATATGACCCGAATGTCTGTGCAAAGCATCAACTATTTCTCTAGCTCATTGAAACATTGGCCTCTGCTGTATACTACATAGGAGACCTCCATGACACTGGTGTTGCCATTGATAAACTTCTTAAAACCCAACTCTTTAACCTACAGCTCATCAAGTACGGTGTCGTCAGTCAATCGACCTTGAGTCATGACCTGGTTCATTGGGACACTCTCTACCTCAGCGGACGACTCCATAAACCGGTAAGATACTGAATATTATAATATTATATCTTACATAGCGCCGGTATACACAAAAGTGCTCATGGCGCTTGCTTTAAATACAAAAATTCCCTCTTGGTTGTCCTCCAGCGGTGCAAAGATCAAGAAAAATGAAACAAATCCATCGTTTATGAAATGTTACTGAAATGTTCATCAAAACGATGAGTCTTCAGGGTTGTTTTGAAAGTGTCTATTGTCTGGATGGCTCTGATTGCATATGGGAATACCGTTCCACACGTTCCCTGCAGCTATTTGGAATGAACAGGGTTTCCATGAATTATTTCCAGCATGTTCCACAAGATGGAGCTTGTCAGCAGCAGAGCGTTAGACGATCACGTGCTGGTACATATGGCTGGATGAGATCACGGATGTAGGATGGTGATTTACCATAGTTTGTCTTAAATTTACTTAGAAGGGAATTCATGCAGTTCCCCCCCCCCCCCTCAAAAAAGGGTGGCCACCAACATTACGGGCTAGATAGCTGAAAAGCTAGAGAGCTGGCATGCTAATTAGGAGGTTAAAGGTTCAAAATCAATCTCAACCATTTTTATATAATTTTTGTTTAGTACTTGTTAAGTAATGTAACCTTTTAGTTATGAACTTCTGTTTAGGTACACATTATTAAAAGAAGCAGTAGTGACCGACTGTACAACGCAATACGCAGAAACCTTCAGAGCGCCCTCTACGCCAGCTTGCTGCAGCTTCCAGAGTCCTTCACTGAGGAGGAGTTATTCAACAAGATTGCTGGCTTGTCATATGGGGGTATGTTAATCAATGGGCTATAGACATGTCTCCTGACTTACCAGGATCTACGCAATGATTTATAGTGACAACAGGTTTTTTTTTGCAACAGGTCAATAGCACACACACAGGATTGATCTTTTGTGGCACTGATGGTTCGGTTGACTCTGTGCTCCCCCACCCTACCCCCTTCCTTGGTCTCCCCTCTATAGTCAAACCTCGAAAGGTTTGCTTGGGTTTAACTTTTCCTTATTTTCCGTGTTTTGTCTCCAGTCATTAGTAAAACAGAAAAAAAGGGGGGGGAATATTTGGTGCTAGGGAGGGGATTCAGATTCCTTTAGCCCAGAGTCCCTTAGTTGTTTAGCCCCAGGGCTTGAGTTCCTGAGCCCCCCAAGCGCCAGGGCATTGAGGCACCAAAGCCCAAGAGCCCCCCAATCCATCCCACCTTGGGTGCACCACAATAATAATAATAATAATAATAAGACTTGTAATGCGTACATATCCACCCTGCTGGGTGTTCAAGGCACAGAAGATTATTTTGATAATCACAAAAGAGCATCGCTTCTAGGAATTACAAAGCAACCCTGGCAACCTCACTGATTGCCATGTTGTCATTTTCGCAGGTGATTTCCGAATGATCTTTGGCGAAGATAAGAATAAAGTGGGGAATATTGTCCAGGCAAACCTTGATGGATTCCGGACATACTACCAGGACATGCTGAATACTACAGAGCATATCTACTGGAATCCACTAACAAGAACCATTGAGGTAAAACATCACTAATCTCAATAACATTATCCAACATTTATAACATATTCATATCCACTAGGCCTGGGCGACTAGTAAAATTTACTACTTGACTAGTCGCAACCTCAAATAGTCGCGGCTATGACACTAGTCGCGGCTATGACACTAGCCGCGGCTATGACACTAGTCGCTGCTAATTTTTAATTCTCAAGATGCATTGTTGCAATGTTTGCCGCAGGCACAATATAGGAATGTTTTTCAACTCCAAAACTACGCCCACATGTTCAGCCAGTACATACAATAAAGGCATCTGTGGGGTCATGCACAAATGTTCATATATACAGTCGAAGTTTAGAGCCTCAAGACCTGTGGTATAGTGGAAAGTCTGCAGTTTCAAGCCCTTCCATACAAAAACTTAACACTATTGATCAGGCCTGGAATTTCATCTTTGAAAGGGCAAGGCCATTTTGATTTTGCAAAGGGCACTTCCATTGGAAAATATTGAAGTCTATGGAAAACTGTTGAAGGGGCACCAAGGCCAAGGGCCTGCATGTAACTTCACACCCGATTGATATAATGAATACATTGCATTTTTCTATTGCAGCAAGACAGGAGTCCTGCTTGTATGTACTCCCACCTGAACTGTCTACCAAGAAACCTACAGTTACACATCGCACGATTGGCTGGAAGTGCGACACATGATGTAGGGGAGGTACTCACAAGAATAGCGCGGGAGAAACAGTGCACAGACTTTGTTGCTAGAGGTAAAAGGATTCATTCAAAATACAGAAAAAAAAGTTCCATAAAAACAACTAAATGAAACATTGATGGTTTTCTTTTTCTTAAAAGTAGTTGCTAAAAACTGTTTTTGTTCTCATTTGTTTGTGTAGCTGCAAGAAATATTGTACGGAGTTCAAGCATCACCCAGAGTGTAAAGGGTATACTGACAGCAGGTAAGCGTGTGTCAACTAAGCAGCATACATTTATGTGTACAGGGCCTGATGTTATAGATTATTTGTAAGCAGCAAACACTGCTAAGCAGAACAAAAGCGGGATTCCAGTCATAAATGGTACATGTGGAATGCTATTTTTGCTGGTAACCTTATTCTGCTAAGCATGTTGTTGTTATTGCTGAAGGAAAAAGAATCGGGACACCGGTCATAAATGGTACTAGTGGAATGATATTTTGGCTGGTAACCTTTTCTGCTAAGCATTGTTATTATGCTTTGCTACTTTTGTGCTCTTTGAAATTGGGCCCAGGACAGAAAAGTTCTGATAGTAAAAACAAAGGAGCCATTAAAAGTGCATTATGCTGCAACCTGCCGGCCTGAAGATATCCGTGGTGGAGAAGGAATGCCAATTTTAGATATGGGAGGGAAAACCAATTTCACATGCAAGGCTCTGGTCCAAAGCGGGATTGGAACTGTGGTCCACTGAAATGAAAGACAGGGAAATATATCACTAAACCAATCTGTGTATTTAGTCAGCACAAGTGTATTTCAGAATCAAGTGTATTTCATAGTCAAGATTGGATGTGAACGTTTACAATGGATTTCCCATGTTTGCATAATTTATCTGCTAACTACATGTACAGCCAGTAAGTTAGCCTGCCTTTTGCTTTCTTTGCTTATCAATAATGAAAATAGAACTTCTGCATGTGACACAGAGAGCTGTCTTATTGATCAAAGTATATCTTCACATCCAATGCCATTGCTAGGCAGTTGCATTATCTGCGGTACAATAAGACACTCCATAGAGAGGGTTACTCTGTTTTGGGTCAACAAAGAAAAATTGCCTAGAGCGGGATTTCATCCTCGGACCACCAGATTGATAGGCCAGTGCTCTACCAACTGAGCTGTCTTGCATTAATGTTGGCGGTCTCCCAAGTTTTGTCTTAATCTTTGTTCACCAGTCAGATTCAGCCTTGTACAGATGCATTGAACCCTTGCACGGGCGTCACACTCGTCGACTGTGCCACGCTCACCATGTTGGTGGGCACATGGTTTACGTGTAAACGCAAAGTCGCCTAAAATGCGGCCCTTCACTGAATAATGTACAGTGCCATTGCCCACCAGTATGGCGCATCCAAGATTATTTTGATGATGACATCAGGTGAATTGGGTCAATAGCCAGGGATCACACCAGGTTACAATACTAGGAGGTGGCCAAAATCTTATCCTCTGACAAAAATTTGAAATTTGTTTTTCTTTCAGGCCTAGCCAAAACAACCAAATACAGCTTGCAGAAACTCAGAAAGATGTGGCGAGGAGGACTATTGCCAAGGTGACAGTGGACAGGTTAAAGGTCACGTGGGTGATCTTACTTTCCTTGTAAAGATCTCAGGTTGAAATGTGCATTAATTTCTTCTAAGAGATAAATATAAAGATATAAGCATTTATTATCCACCGTTTATCTAATGTATAATACCCTATATGTATTCCAAGTCGCAGCATATAAAATACAACAATAGAGAAATATACAAAGATACAAATCATCAAGTGGCCGAATATATACACATTATGGGATATGTTTACTATCACTAACTACACAGGGATCACTCCAGTTCATTCCCATCAAAGAGACACTCAAAGGGAATATAAAAGAACTCTGTTGGGAAATTCTAAAGACCTGGGCCCAATTTCATGGCTCTGCTTACCGCCGAATTCTGCGCTTACGATCACGAATCCCTGCTTATGTGCAAGCGCCGAATTTCTGCGCTAGCCTTGTAAGCGTAGAATCCCTAGTAACGCGGAGTACGCACGCGCAGAAGTAAAAGTTCGCCGCTAATCCGTGAAAAACGCTTGCGTAAGCACATAATTCCCTGCTTCCGTAAGCGCCGATTCTGTGCTTACGGTAAGCAGAGCCATGGAATTGGGCCCAGGGTGCACCACAAGGAATGTTGTGTACAAAGTCGTTGGGAAAATCTTAAGAACAGGGACAATGAAAAGAACAAAAGATGTCTCCACAGGGATGCAAGAAAGGGAATGTGTGGACGAGTGAATGTGAATCCTCTTCTAGGAAAATTTCCTTTAATGAACTCGCCGATCAGAAGCTATTGGTGGCGCACTACATGTATGTTTTGAATCCTGTGTTGAGAACTTTTAGTTTAGTGTTTACTTGTTCAGAAGGTAGTGAGGATGCCACAGTTAAGAAATCTTAACTTAATTTCAAACTTTCAATGATTAAGAGTTGTTCGCAAATAACTGGCTACTTATTCGTTTGTACATTTAATTTAAAGACACTGGACACTATTGGTAATTGTCAAAGACCAGTCTTCTCACTTGGTGTATCTCAACATATGCATAAAATAACAAACCTGTGAAAATTTGAGCTCAATCGGTCATCGAAGTTGCGAGATAATAATGAAAGAAAAAACACCCTTGTCACACGAAGTTGTGTGCATTTAGATGCTTAATTTCGAGACCTCAAATTCTTAATCTGAGATCTCGAAATCAAATTTGTGGAAAATTACTTCTTTCTCGAAAACTATCAAATTTGTGGAAAATTACTTCTTTCTCGAAAACTATGTCACTTCAGAGGGAGCTGTTTCTCACAATGGTTTATACCATCAACCTCTCCCCATTACTCATTACCAAGTAAGGTTTTATGCTAATAACTATTTTGAGTAGATACCAATAGTGTCCACTGCCTTTAAATACCACATTACCATTTTCATTTGCCAAAAATGTCTACATCACCTGGCATTTACAAACTAAATTCTGTACCTTATACAGTTTGAGAGTACGGAGGCAATGTTGAAAACCATGATAGCAGCAATTAACAAACTAGGCCATCATAAAAAGTAATTTTGGATCACAAAACAAAGCACGATTGACTACTAATCAAAGTTCAGTAAATGTCAACTTAAACTAATGAGTTAACTTTTTTCACGCATTTGCCTTATTTATGGGTCATATGACATTAAAGCGCCATAATAGACCCCTTGAATATATCACATCACAAGGCAACGCCATAGAATTAGAACCCAGAGACTGCTGAGCGCGACCGTGTGTCGTCCGTGGACGCAGCTTATCGCACCACGTGACACGTGAGTATGGCAAAATATTCATCACGTGAGCACACATGTACGTATGAGGCACTGTGGGAAAACATGTTTGTATGGAAGTTTGAGTTGGACAACACTTTTTCCAAAACTCTGATTACTAAAAGATAATCTGACATAAAAGCGTTCTTTGTGCTTTGTTTATGACGGTACTTTTTAGTAGATCACAGATACCACCTTGATGAAAAAATTGTTAAATTTCTGGCTCGAAAATGCTCGAAGAAAAAACATAGACAATCCAGACATTGTTTATGTGTACTGGTACTAAGGTTTGACAGTTGCAAACTTGCACATAACATCAGCGTTATAACAGGAGATACAACATCTGGGGCGATATTAAATTAAATCCAAATTCTTCATCCCATTTGTGCTCATTTGACAAATGTTTTTATCAAATGTATCAACAAAATATTTCATTCATTTTTCATACATATATATAAATATAGTTATAAATGTTTAATTTTTAAACGTACAAAAATTAAGAACTTGAATTTTCATCGGCATGCATGACGTTATTCAATACCACTTCTACTTCTCACTACTTTGTTTTCACATCACTATTAAGGGTTGGGTTTGTCACAAACTTTCAAAGATGGTTTTAGTTGCTTATCTGCCAGTGAAAATACCAGCCCAAGTGAATTTGCTTTTGTTACTACGGAATGTTGTGGTACTAGCTGTGCTTCAGCAGCAGACAGGACTATTTTAAAGCCTAAGGATTTAGACTAAAGAGGAAATGAAATGAAAAGACACAAATTCTAAGCACCTTTTTAACTTTGGGGCCTTGTAATCCAATACATACCTGGCAACTTTGGGGAATCAAAAAGAGTATTCAAGCAAAATAATGAGATACTTACAAAAAGTATGCACACTAAATGTACACCCTAATGTCCCATGGTGTATTTATAACAATTGCATCTGATGCCAAATATTAGAGACATACATGAACGTCCATACATGTACGTGCATACATGTACGTGCATACATGTACGTGCATACATGTACGTGCATACATGTACGTGACATGCAATTATTGTGAATGTTCATGAAAACTTCATGTAGTCTAAAGGGCGTTAACGATAGCAACACATTCCCTAAAGTAAATACCTATTAGCCTGCTGCTGCTGCTTTCAAGTTAATGCTGGGCCCAATTTCAAGAGCTGCTAAGCATAAATATTTGTATAGCATGAAATTTCTGCCTTGATGAAAACATAATAACAGGATCACCAGCCAAATTTTCACTTGATTTTCAGGATGAGCATTCAACAGCTGAATGCCAGTAGCAAGCAATATGCAATAAATGGAAATTTAGGCAGTGTCCAAGTTTGGCTAGATCCCCATGACCTCAGCAATAACCTCAGCATTGACCTCAGCAATGACCTCAGTCGTGACCTTATACATTGAAGTGGCTCTCAGGCTGATTGGGTTTCTAGGAATATGTCTGTAAGTGTCAGTAGCAATAATACTCAAGTATAACGACCAATCCATTGGACACAACAGATGCCCTTGTTGGACTGTGCGCAAAGTTGACCCCCTTTTGCCTCAGGCAGGATTTGGTTTTGCTTGTATGAACATGACAAACGTTTGTGCTCTATGGAACCACTTATAAGAACACAAAACTCCTTGACCGATACCAATTTTTCTCTGAGTTTCACAATTCCTAGCCATGTATATACCCCCTGCACTGATGTCTCACCCCAAACTGCATATAGTTAGCTAATTAACAAGGTCAAAGAAGAATGAGAGGGGGACCAGTTGCCCAAGACTTAATGCCTCTTTTGCTGGCTACCGGCTTCTTGAGCCCGTGTGTAGAATGGATCCACCACAGGACTACAGCATAAATCAGCCCATTTAAGATTAACCTATACCTGGGTTTATGAGAAAACAAGGCATGCTAGAAAGGGGGAAAAAAGTCGCGGCAACTTGATCATCCCTGAAAAAGAGATTTGCCTCGTCAATCCACTTGTCAGCCAGCACCCCCCATCACCTCTCTCTCTCCGATTATAAAATATTGTATACATTTTGTTTTACATTCTATTCTATTTCTCTTCACATCTACATTTTGACTAACCGTCTTTGTAAATGTCTATCAACATTTCAAAGAAAAAAAATTACAGCATTTGTTTTAATAGATGTTAAATATGCATCGGGATCAAGCATATAGCATTTGTTTGATAACCATGGAAACATGCATCTTATTAGGAGGTTCTTGTTGATGTTGAGAGGGTGGTATTGTGGTACCTCTATAGGAAGTGGATCTCTCAAGGATAAATAAGTATTTTTTTACCAATTGAGACAAATTTGAAAAGAAAACAGTTTTATGGTTTTACGCTTTGAGCCTAGCAAGGCCATTAACTATATATTGCATTTAAATCATCTTTTTGGTTGGTCCAGCAGTTTGCAACAGTTAAATATTTTTGTTTAACTGAGAACAAAATATGATTTAGTTCCGTGAATGCCAATAATGGGTTGAAATGGAGATGAAGAAGAAACGTTTGCTTCCAAGGAAAACCCCATATGGGGAAAACCCAAACAATCAGTTAGGGACCAAAAACTCAACCAACATGCTTTAAGATTAAGATTTCTGCGTTAAGATTGTAACCATAGTGAGGGTTCGATCCGTCGTCATGACACTGGCATGTCTTAGAGAAAGGCACTTAACCATTATTGCTTCTCTTACCCCAGGTGTGTGAATGGTAACCTGAGCGGTCTGATATGGCATTGTGTTGAAACCCCTTAGCAGCTTGGGGGATGTAGGTGAGATGGGGGGGGGGGGGGAGATTTTAGCCATTTTTTTTACATATATGGACATATGGACTCAACCACTCTGTGGGATAGTGGTGGGGGTTTTTTTGTGGGGGGGGGGTGGCTCAACTCTCCCGCATCTCCCCTATACTTCCCGGGAGTTTAGAACATTCCAAGGTCATCATAATTAATTGCACTACCCTGAGGACAAACAAATTTCCAAAACAGAAAAACATCTTAAGAAGTTATTGATCCAAAACAACACCTCAAAATTTATAGGCTGGTCCCCCTACTTTAGTATGTCACAATCCCTATTACTAGACGAATGTATAAAACGCCAGTGTTACCATGGTAACTGATGATGCTAATTTATAAGAAATCTATAGTCAAGGCTGTTTATCTGTCATGTGAACTCTCCGTACTCTGTGCATCCGTGATTGGGCAGACCCAGTTTGATGATTCCTACAGACCGATCCTTAGAAGCAGTTACTAAGTCTGAATAACATGTTCAATTAAGGATAATTCACTGTCTTTGTCTCTAGTGCAGGGACAATATATTTCATATGAATTTGGTTTGCGGTAACACCTTGCCAGGTAGAGTTTGTTCTTTACAGAACTGTCTTGATATCACTTAGTAGATTTTTCCCAATGTATTTTCTTAAAGGCAGTGGACACTATTGGTAATTACTCAAGAGGTGCGCACTCGAACTTGTTCTGAGTGAGATTTTGGTTGATTTGAGTCAATAAGGATACATTCGTCATACGGTGAGATGTCCATGTCTTGTACATCAGCTTTGTGTCTGAATACCTCCCCAAGATATTCATGACGGTCAGGGTAACGTCGATATCTAAGCAGAGAGAGAAAAGACAAGATTATCCAGTACTATATAAATAGGGCCTTACTATGTTTGGTGTCGTGGACAAGCGGATAAGAGCACCAAATTCAAGCTCTGGTTATTCTGTTCAGTGGAGTGTGGGTTCGAATCCCGGTCGTGACACTTGTGTCCCTGAGCAAGACACTTCACTATAATTGCTTCTCTCCATCCAGGTGAAATGGGTACCTGTGAGGGCAGAGTTGGTTCTTGTGCTAATTAGCTTTGATTGGGCTACATATTTGGCGGCACAGACTGTATACTCCACAGGGAGCTGATGAGATGGTTTCAGAAATGATTTAAGGCCTAGTGACCAGGGGTAATAATGTTGAAGCGCCATGAGCGTCACTGCGTGACGGACCTGAGCGCTATATTGAAAGCCACTATTATTAATTTTATTATGTCTCAAAGAACAGACAAAGTGCACTAAAACTTCATCAGTTTATAGGCTTAGTGGCATCCAACACTCTGCGTATTTTACTATAGTACCTTCTTTAAAGTTTTGATAGTTCTGCGAAAACATAGCCATCCTAAATGGCCTGTCCTAATATGCCCAAAGCAGCCACAAGTGGCCAGCAGCAGTATGCCCCAAACAGCAACAAGTGGCCAGCAGCAGTATGCCCCAAACAGCCACAAGTGGCCAGCAGCAGTATGTCCCAAACAGCCACAAGTGGCCAGCAGCAGTTTGCCCCAAACAGCCACAAGTGGCCAGCAGCAGTTTGCCCCAAACAGCCACAAGTGGCCAGCAGCAGTTTGCCCCAAACAGCCACAAGTGGCCAGCAGCAGTATGCCCCAAACAGCCACAAGTGGCCTGCAGCAGTTTGCCCCAAACAGCCACAAGTGGCCAGCAGCAGTTTGCCCCAAACAGCCACAAGTGCCCACCAGCAGTATGCCCCAAAAGGCCACAAGTCGCCAGCAGCAGTATGCCCCAAAAGGCAACAAGTCGCCTGCAGCAGTTTGCAATCTTTGAGGTACAACCACAAAGTTGTAATGACAACTAAATGTTCAAACCATCCCCCATTCGGTGATGACTGCTGGATATATGATGCCATGTGCAACATATGATACACATGACCAAAGCCTCTGCAAGTAGCTTATATTAAGGGTAGGCAAGTCAGAATAATTTGTAAATATTCATAGATTTTAAAGTATTGTTTTCAAAGTTTTTAAAAACATTTGGGAAACCACTTCCCTTAAAACAACCAAAACAATCGTCTAACCAGATTTTACAATTATTTATTTCCATGAAAACAATTCAATAACTTTCCCTAGTATCTTTTACCAAACTGCCTATTCCATGACTCCATGGAAAGCTTGTTTACTGTGTATTTTCAATTCGTTCTAAAAGAATTGTGAAGTTTTAGTTCAGCAACATTTTGGGGGTCAGCTGGGTTACGACAAACATTTTTAGGTATTATAGTCAGATTGTGGTTTTCAGTGTTCTTCACGTCACAAGTCAACAACAAAATAAGTTGTGAACACTTGTGTACGCCATTTTTCACCTAAAAAAAAATAATGACAGCCTAAAATGACTAACACTGTCACAATGGCATAGTACTTGTCATAATAACTTGTGGTAAACCAACCATGGGTACACCCACTGCAATAATATGAACTATTTGTTCACGTTTTCTTCCGATTATTCTGTAAAAAAAAAAAAAAAAAAAAAGGTACAAGGTCCACAAATCTGAGGATATGCTCTGGTAAGAAAGAGAAAGGTAAAATTAAAACAATAGGTCCCAAAAGCAAAATCGTGAAAAAAACTATTGGAATCTGATTATTGATGGTATACCCGATGTGGATTTCACAAAATTTAGATAATCTTATCTCCAGTTAGGAAGAGTCCTAACTTTGGACTATCCTTAACGATTTTAATAACTACTAAAGAGACCTAGGACTAGTACTTAGTTGGGACTTTCTGTGTGAAATCGACCTCTGCTCCATGGGATCATGTTGGCTCTGTGGTTTCTTTCTCTGCCTTCATCTCTGTGGAACCGGTTCGAATCCCACCTCAGACCGGAGCCTTGCAAGTGGAACCCCAAAGTTTTAAAAACCCACACAATCAGGGGGGGGGGGGCTATGAATTCCAACTGGAACCACCGAGGTGAAAGGCAGGAGAGAAACTACTCAGCTTTGCCAAATTACTCACTTTTAGCAAACTTGATTTTGGACAATGTTTTCGCTCCTGTTTTATCCAGAAATAACCCACCCATAATTGATATGACAATGACCAATCAGTGGCAGTAAACCCCTCCCATATAGTAAATACAAATCCCCCGCCCCTACATTGTGGACGCCTGACATGAACGAAAGTTACATATGAGTTGGATGACATCATCATTTTCAATCCAGCGCCTACTCCCAATATTGTCCTTGCCTGTCAAGAGGTATGCATTAGCATCAGAATAGAGTCATCCCTGTTGGGAACCTATTGGCTTTCCCTTTCATTGTCAACCTAGTGCCTGTTGGAACTAGGGGCTATTGTTATGCTAATCGATGTCTGTACCTTGCTGAGCTATTGTACCCCTTAGGCACTGGGGCATGGGGTATTCAATGGGCAAGCTTGTTGACAATGGGCAAGGCATTGGGGTGCATGAGTTTTATTAGTAGCAAGCAATGCAACAAATAAGCCAGCCAGGTTTGAGCTAACATAAGCAGAGTAGCAGACTAGCAGCCAATTAAGTTATAACACAGCCATGACGATATCGATGTGGTTCCCACAGTGAAAGTTAATACATCTCATAGCGTCAACCCATCGGACTAATAATATATGTATAACAGCTTGCTGTGTGTGATCCTTACTCAACAGGAGAACATTACTCGGTTTATAATCACATAAGAGTGGTAAGTCAATTTGTAATGTCTGTTCATTGTTATTTTAGGATATTTGGGGGTTATAAAATATCAAGTTCATGGAGTTTGACAATCCGGTGATGATATTGATACTATGCTGTTTATCAGATAATTTGTATTCTTTTTAATAACATGTGATTTATCTGTTTCAGTTGAGTTCTATTTCTGAAGTAGAAATGGATGATCAAGCATATCAAATAAAGGTCATAGAAATGTGGATACAGAAATGCCAGTCACATAATAGAGCAAGGAATGTCAGATATACTTCTTCTTTAAGGCCTCCAATATTTGAGAAAATACATTCAATAATTTAATGTAAAAAGGAGCCTTGTGTATGATAACAATTAATTTAACTTGACTGGAAATCCAATTTGCTTAACTTTTACTTAGAGCCCATTTTTAAAGAATAATGAACACTTTTAGTTTGATAATAGATAGTGAAAGTACATCATTTTTGAAAACAGAGAGTCTTGAATTTGCAAATCATTTTAAACGTAAATGAATAAGACAAAATTATCTTCTAATAAATATAACAGTAATACGAATGATATTGCTAAAAATACATTGATCCTGATTATTGTGATTGATCAAATGCATTGATCAACTATTGCAAAACAAAAATATATTGACCACTTTTGTAATTGATCAAAAGTAGTAAATGATCAAAATGTGTGGATCATTTTTTGTGGTCTATCAAAACGCGCAGTAATACATTTGTTGACAAAACTTTCTTATTTTGTTCACAACAGTTTTGTTTGAGAAAAGATCAAGTGATTTTACACATTATTTTCTTATATCTCTGTCTATGTGGAATGTTGTGGTTAAAACAAAAACTGATATGCCACTACAGTTTTGATTTTGGGTGGATTTATTGCTGATGGCTGGAGTTTGTTTTTATTTCCAAATATCACAATATAATCGTAAATCATACCTCTGTATATGTCCATTTAGTAACAACATAAGGGTACAACCCTTTTTGAAAATGCCCCAGTACCCCTAGAAGTAAGTTGGATTTATGAGTAAATACAGGGTGCAATGTATTGGGGTTACCGCCTGGCAGCCAACTCCCTGTCCTTACTGCATACTGTATTGATTAATTGATTCACTATGACTTGTGAGTCGTTGAACAGTATTGTAGCTTTTCATTCATGCATAACGCTTCAACACTTCTTGAGAATCATATTGGTTGTGAGAAGATAAACTTGTAAACAAGAAAACAAATTCTTATTTTATATATCTGTCTAGCCAAGTACTTTTGGTTTTTCAATATTGGTAGATGTGTTCAATCTGATGTGAAAATATGGGATGGAAATAGCCCCAAAGAAATGTTACCTATTCGTTGAACGTAGGATTTGAATCTTTGTATGGTGGCAAGGTTTGCCAAAACACAATAATCTCCCTATAATGTAATGTTGAGATTCTGAAAAGAACCAGTGGTGTTATTTGTAAGTCAGCTTTTATCCTCAGATACTTATTATGAACACAAAAAAAAACAGAAGTAACTTAAACATATTTTTTTGGAACACCTTAAAACGAACACAGACGTAAATTCATTATACTTTTTTAAACTTGGTTTTTTAAAATAAATATTTTGTTGCACAACACCCGGCAAATGAATCTTTGGAGGTTTTAGAAACAATTTCTAGAGATGAGAATGATTCGCACGAAATTAAAGCCAACAGGAGATACGGATAAACTCAGCTCTTACAAGGGAACCTGTATTCACCATCAATTATGACGTCCAAATTGTCAACAAACAGAAATTACAGCACACACTTGATGCATGATGACTTAATTAAACTGGAACCAATTAAAACATACAGAGGTCCAACTTGTCAATTGACACAAGAGATTTATTCCTCTCGCTGTCTCCTGTTTTATGTTTTTGCATTGCTGCTGTCTGTTAACAGCCCATATCCTTGTCCCTGTGTGTGTGATGGGCGCGCAAATGATTCTTGGTGAAATCCGAGTACAGCAATACAGAAACAGCTATAAACCTGGCATAGTTACATGTAAACTACAACTAGCGTCTGGCAACTTGATGCATTGTGGTGTATTTAAAAGATAGAACTTATGGGCTGTTAATTCCCCACTCCTTCAAAATCAAACTGTTTTGTTTGATCCTGTTGGACTGAGGACTGCACTGTTACATGAACGAATCAGTACCACCAGAATCAGGATTTAACAGTTTGTATGTTGGGTTTCTGTATAATGTTAAAATGAGGAGGACTGCACTCGTCAAATAACCAGATCAGACATACTACCATAATCAGAGTCAAACAGTTTGGATAATGAGTTACCTTAATTGTTTTGGGATTTTGTTAATTTAAGGAAATATCCTACAAAATCATTCTAGGGAGTCTGGGTTAACATTTTCATCATCAGTAAAGTATAAACAGCTTATTTCTTGATTAACAAACATACCCTTTTGGGAAAAAAACTACCAAGAAAAACAGCCCAGAAAGGCAATTATTTGCACAATTACTGTTTGTTAATTCTACTAAACTTGAGTTGTCTTTATGAGTACGATCGTGGGAACCAAATCCTTAGGGGTTGTGTACTAGCTCTGGCGCTCATAATTACCTCATTAGCCAAACTGTGTGGCAGGTTTTGAAATTGAAGTGAGCTTATTTAAGTTGCCAGAGGTTTCAAAATACAATGGGAAATATTAAGCTGTCATTGCTGGTTATCATCTTGGAAACTCAACACAGAGGTTTCCGCCATAATCACACAATTTAAAAGTTGGTAAAACATTTGTTCCTCTGTAGTTAAACTGAGAGCAGATATGCTTTGTTCTGTGCTTATAATTTAAAGTTAAAAGAGAAAAAAGAAAAAAAACCTTATTTGCCTTAATCACTTTCTTTATCAACCTTGATTTTTCTATGGGCAAACTATTCATGAAAGTTACCACAAAACAACAGTAAACCATTCGTTCATCCTCCAAGTTGGAAAAAAACCACTCAAATTTATGAATCTTTTGACAGAGTAGTGTACGTGATTAATCACCTACACCTAAAGGAGAATTCACTACATGGAACCTTGGCGGTAAAATAACTTCTTGACAAAAGACCATGCCCAGTTAGATTCGAACAAAGATTTCCCTTGACCCCTCAGCATTGTCCTTGCTCTATGCCATTTATCTGCATCTCTCACAGTCAGACATCCTTTTCAAATCTACCAAATAAAACGCTGAAGAATACTTAAATTTGCTGCAGTTCTCAAATAGATCAAGTGCTTTAGTTAAAGACACAGTCTTCTCAACAATGCATAAAATAACAAACCTGTAAAAAATTTGAACTCAATTGGTCGTCGAAGTTGTGACGTAATAATGGAAGAAAAAACACCCTTGTCACACAAAGTTGTGTGCTTTCAGATGTTTGAAATCTTGAAATCAAATTCCTGGAAAATTTCTACTTTCCTGAAAACTATGTTACTTCAGAGGGAGCCATTTCTCACAATGTTTTATACTATCAACAGCTCTCCATTGCTCATTACCAAGTCATTACCTAAATTATTTTTAAGTAATTACCAATTGTGTCCAGGTCCTTCAAGTATGTGAAGTCCTGTCAACACAAGACTTAAGAAAACTCAAGACTCAAATTCTGGTGTTGTCAGAGTGTGGGTTTGGTTCCCGGTCAAGGCAGTTGCGTTCTTGACCCAGACATTGTTAAACCATAGATGGCTTTTCCTTTGGACTGTAGATGAAATGTAAAGACGTAGGTGTTGTGTAATGCATGTAAAATAACCAAGTAGACTATCATTAAGAGAAAGGGGGTCTGCCCCGGTGTTTCTAGCATATGTAGTTGACTGCAGCAAATTGTACCCTTACAAGATGCTATCAAGTATTGGGTCTCATAGCTAAAATAGCTCTACTTATCTTTCATTCAAATTACACATGTTTGTGACGCCCAGTTCTGTACATAAGATCTCAGTAATCCTCCTTCTACTACAACAGAGAAACAAATCCTAAACAAATCCTAAAAAATGTGAATCCCAAATACTTGATACTACTGGGACATTTCTTAACATTACGAACAAAAAGTCAAATGACTGTTAAACGACGATAAATATTCCATTGTAGCATAAACAAGGAATATCAATACTTAACAATCCATTCCAATTTGTTATACTATCACTTCACACGTTTCTGAATCATAACCTTTAGTCATTACAACTTTTACAGTATCCTGCTAGAAACCTTTCCCCTGGTGGTTCTGTTAATACCTCATCTGATCCTACCAAAACCTCATCTTTGGATTCGCAAAGCACATATTTCCACTTGACAATGAAATCAACGGGATAATTCGGGGGCAGTGGAGCGCACAGGGTAAAGCATTCCACACATCGTTGTTATGAATAGATTTATTCCAAGTCATTCTACAATAATTGTTCATATTTTTTTTTCTCCCTAACAACATACAAAGGTCTAGGCTGAGTTTCCCACGTAAGCATGTGACGCAGTACGAAGGGGTGTCTAAACAAAAATAAACTCTCCACATTTCAGAGGACTTGTATTGTAGTTCACTTTCAATTTTGTTATGTTAGAGAATATTCGGATGGTGTTTATTTAGAGTTCTTTTTGATAATAAATAGTGACAATTAAAAACTTCGGACCTATATGTAATCTATCATTTCTGAGATGTCATCATGCCATTTTCATCTTGAAACATTACCTCCAGTGGATAATCTGAGAGGAGCACAACGATCAATAACAGTTTTATTGTTACTCCTTTTCTGAAAGATAGTCTTACCCTCATGAAAATGGGAAAATATTTAAACATCACCAGCCATGCATTAAAATGGTGTAAAATGCTGTGTTTGATACCGTCAAGTGCAATTTATGTCTATGTGTTAATCCACACCCTTCGAGGATGTCACATTCAAATAACGGTCAAGAATGGCAAAGGTCATTGGTTTAAAACGGACTGGATAATATGTGGATATCTTTCACCGGGCTCGTGAAAAGACTGAGAATACAGTTCTTGACACATATCTCTGTTTAATTGAAACCAAATAAACAGTACAAAGTGAGATTATAAATAATGAATCAAGAGAACAATAGATCTTCCTCTTATCGTGTCCACAAACAATAGATGTCTGGCTTTCACAACTAAAACTGTATTTACACTAGTCCTTCCGCTATTTATGATCAAAATTATGCAGTTTTGCATTTAAACTCTACACATTTACCCACAGAGCAAACTAGGAAGAGGCATTTCACATTTCTAAAATCAAGCCCCAAATAATGCTTTCTCGGAAATCAATTGAGGCAAAATTCCACATCACTGGAAATAACAATGTGAGCATGTGGATCTATCGTCAATTGTGTGTTTATTCAGCTATTATAATTGTTGTCATATTCATTTATGTATAAATGCAAAAGCCAGAAGTTGTCTGCTTAATTATGATACACGGTAACCAAGGAAACTCGCGGCAGGTGTTCTGAAGTTAAAGGTGCAGTCGCGTCAAAACAAAAGAAAACGAATAGTTAAATAACTCATCTGATTTGTTTCAGTTACACAGCAAAGAAATTTATAAATAAACTAAAAACAAAACCAAAACACAGACAATTTGTGAATTTAGAATTTAGAATGATTAATGTACAAGTGCCAATGTGCTTGATAGCTTATTCCAAATGAAGTAAGAATCAGTATACCTGCAAAGCCTAATTCTTCACATGTACCATGCCATCTTTGTCTTGGTGCCCTTTGAAAAGTTTAAATGTCCCTCGTAGAGGTGCCCTTTAAAAGGAAAACTGCCTCGTCCTAATAACATTGAAGTATCACCTAAATACAATGCTGCAGTCTTCAAGCACATTTGGTTGTAGTGAGCAATATGAATTTAAAATGCTTTAAAATGCTACAAAAACAGTAACTGTATGAATTCACAGTTGTTTAGGTTTTCAAACCAAAGTATAAAATCCAATGATGATTTCCAACAGCCATAATGCTCACTTTTTATAGACAAAGTATTGATCAATAAACACAGCTGTCTATGCAAGTTGAGCAATATCGTTGTTTGTCGATCAAACCCGACTTCATACCATACTGGCTACACCATTCACGTATTCATAAATAACCTTCAACAGTGTGGAATCTCACAACACTCTCTGTCTAATGGTAAACTGTGATTTTACATCTCAAATTAATAAGTACTTTTGAAGCATTGTTTGTATGCCTATGGGTGTCTCAGAACGCCCATTGATGTTGTGATAAGTACAAAGCACTGTTTGAATTATGAAATCACCTTGAACACATACAAATGATAACAGTAACATTACAAGGAAAACAAATTTTTTATAAATTGATGTATGAAATGAAAAGTCACATCTCCTTAAGGTGAACCCTCTACTACCGCTTCCTTTTATCATAAGCTTGGGTGCGACTCCTAGCTATACAGCAATTACAGGTTAAAAGGCTTCAGACAACCCCCCCCCCCCTCCAACAAGTATACATTATAGGTAGATAGCTCAGTTGGTGGAGCGCTGGCATGTTAATCAGGAGGTCGCTGGTCAAGTCCCACTCCAGGGAACTTGTCTTTGGTCAACCTAATAGTGTTTCAAATTTACCCACTAGTTTTCCTTGTGTAAATCCCTATAGACCAGTACAGTAGACGGCCACAGACAATGTTTTATGTATTTCAAGAAATATTCAGATATGCAATCACATGTTTTTTTCCATGCATACAAATGTTTGCTGTGGAGTGGGTTGGGATAATCTTTAAGTCCCAAATTATACAATCCTGTTGGCAGTGCATATCATAAGCTTATCCTAGGGGCAAATATAACTGTTAGGCAGTCTTGTCTGGAACTCAATCCTGTAAACATACAATGTACTGCAACCAACTCCCTCAACTTATTTTTTTCAAGGAAGACTTGAAGCTTTGAAGTACATGTATAGGGGAACTGGTTTACAAAATTGCAATCTTAAAGGCACTGGATGCTGTGGGTAATTACTCAAAATATTTGTTAGCATAAAAACTTACTTGGTAACAAGCAATAGAGAGCTATTGTTAGTACAAAAACGTTGTGACAAAGAGGTAATTTCTCACTCAACCGAGGTCTTTTATTATGCATCTAAAAGCACACAACAAGTTAATTTTTTCTTTCAGTATTCTCTTGAAACTTTGATGACCAATTGAGTCGAAACTTTCACAGGTTTATTATTTTATGCACATGTTGGGATACAACAAGTCATAACACAGGTCTTTGAGAAGGGTGTCCAGTGCCTTTATGACAAAGCTCAGGGAAGTTGCTCTTTAAGCGAGCGTGGCCTACACTTTAAAGCTGAAACTGTCACTGGTCTGTTTGGTTGTTCAGGCCTTCGTTTTTGAAAGGGCAAGGGCACCAGGGCATGTTCTCCTTGGTAAAGGGCACCCTAGGAGCAAATTGTAAAAAAATTCTACTGGAGCATTTCACGAGCACCAAGGGGGCATGAAGGCAATTGCCTTCATTGCCTCTGTGAAGCATCAGGCCTGCTTGTTTTTTAATATAAATTCAGCATGAAAGATTGCATGGAGCACAGGTACCACGAACATGATGAATAACCGATAAGCTGACACTTAAACTGTGTGAATTTTTATGTCTTTTTACCCATCATTGTTGTATGTAATCCAAGGATGAAGACTGTCAGTCAAGTAGTTCCAAACTGGCCTTCATTCTGACCATTATTTGGGTGGAATATTTTCTTAATCTCAAGCGAAGGTTGTGTTGTAAGAGGTGAATAAAAACAGATTAACAATAAAAACAAGTTTTAAACGATGTAAAGATGAGAAAATGAAAGACATTTTGAATCTGTGAGCTTAGTTATTAGCAATAATACAAGCGCGACTGGAACACAGAAAATATGGTATTTTTGTGTCCTGTACCTGATAAGGACAAATGCCGATTTGGATATTCCTATGTAAAAGTCGCACTGTACTAAATAATAAATTTATCTTTTTGATGTGAAGCTTAAAATAGTACGATACACAGAACTGAAACAACAGGATAGAACATGGTTTGAAAAAGGCTGTGCATACAGGTCGACATCACAATTCAAGGATTAACCAATCAGGATTGAGGATTTAAGTTTCATTTTTACTAATTCCGTTATTTTTGAACTGTTTTCATACATACCGGTACCGCCTGTATGAGAACATTCCCCAGTTTTCCATGGAGCTGTTTAACATGCTTAACGCCGAAACGTAGCTAAGCACAAAGTGTATTATGGTTACCAGTTTGAGGTTACAAGCCTACATACGCCATGTTAAGTTTACAATTTGTGACAGGTGTCAAGCGATTTTTGCTTAGCAGAATTCCTCAAAATTGGTAATTACTCAAAATTGTTAGCAGAAAAATTTACTTGTTTACAACAAATGGAGAGCTGTTGATGGTACAAAACATTGTGAGAAACATTCCCTCTGAAGTAAAGTAGTTTTCGAGAAAGAAGTTATTTTCCATGAATTTGATTTTGAGACCTCAGATTTAGATTTTGGGGTCTCGAAATCATGCATCTGAAAGCACACAACTTCGTGTGACAAGGGTCAATGATCTCCCTTTAACAATTTTTCTTTATATTCTCACAACAGGTTCAAGTCCATCATTCTCCAACGTTGCCTTGAAGGATACCAGTCATGGCATTCAAACCTGGAGCCTTGTGTGCTTTGCTTCTTCTTGGGCTATGCAGTCAACTCCTACTAAGCAATGCACAGCCCGTAGTGACGCCCAGACCACTGCGTACCACTATACCTACTGCAGCGCCACCAACTGTAGAAACAACACTACAGCCGCAAGGTACTACTACGTTACCCCAAAATCCAAGTACCACTATGGCGCCCACTGCAGGTACAACCGCAGTGCCCACTGCAGGTACAACGACTGCACCCACTGCAGGTACCACGGCAGTGCCCACAATGGTGCCCACTGAAGTTGCCACAACGGTGCCCCCTCCTCCAAGCACTACAACCCAAGAGCCAACAACTACCCCACCTCCCTGCCCCTCCAGATGCACCTGCAATTCAATGACGCGGACAGTGGACTGCGTAATGGCCTCTCTAACAAGCATCCCATCTGATATACCACAATACACAACCACATTGTATCTGAGCGAGAACAACTTCAATCTTCTACCACGGGGAGCTTTTGCCCATTTGCCCAACCTAATAGCCCTGCATCTGATCTCTTGCGGAATCCAGTCCATAGCCAATGGAGCTTTCAACGGTCTGAATCATCTCACAATATTGAGCCTGAAGGCCAATCAACTCACTTCGGTTCAAGGAGTTTTCCAGGGAATGCCAGAACTTCAAGAACTTGACTTGGAACAGAATCGACTCGGTTCATTATCACAGTCCACACTAAGAGACTTTCCCAAACTCCGCGTCCTAGCCATAGGCAACAATGATCTTCTGAGTGAAGTCAGCTCTGGAGCTTTCGACATGAATCCCCTGCTTCAGAGCCTAAGCATCTCCCACTGTGCTCTCAGCCAGATACCCCAGGATGTCTTTCAATCCATGACAATGCTCCAAAGACTTGATTTGTCCGGAAACCAAGTCTTCCAAATTCCTCCCAGAGTTTTTGAGGGACTTACATCTTTGCAGGACCTCATGCTGTCAAGCATGTCACTAGTGGGCATCAACGAAACAGCCTTTGTAGGACTTTCCCGACTGCAGACTCTGAATCTGGGTTACAATGATCTGAGGAACCTGGACAGTGCTGCCCTTACCCCACTGAACTCTCTAAAAACACTTGTCCTGACAAGAAATCCCTGGGATTGCAATTGTCGCATGAGCCAGTTCCTGACCTGGTTGAAATCAACTCAGATTGACCACTACAGTGCACAGTGGACATGTGTGACCCCACAAGTTTTACAAGGACAATTTGTGTACACCATCCAAGAAGCTAATTTTGCCTGTGTCCCGATCATCAACAAAAGTCCTTCTTCAATGGTTATTGACTACCAGGGCTATGTGTTCTTTGAGTGTGGTGCACGTGGTGATCCAGAGCCTCAGATTGAATGGTACCGACCAGATGGCATGCAAATAACGGCCACTAGCAATGCAGAGAATGTCTACACCACTTTCAGCAGTGCTGTCTTAGTTATCCAAAAAGCAGAGGAAATCAATGGTGGTAACTACAACTGCACAGCAAGAAACAGTCATGGCTCAGCGTCTGTACAGTTCTCCCTCAGTATTAATGGCATTCCAACGACAACCCTTCCAACGACACCAGGAAACCCAACCACAGTGACGACAGATACTCCCCCGTGTGCCTTCGCCCCAATACAAGTCAAGGTTGGCAACATCACGGACACCTCAGTCAAGATGGAGTGGACCAGGTACAACAGTCCTTTCATCAAAGGCTACATCATACAGACAACCGAGTTCGGCATGGAGGACTCCAGCACTAAGTTGGCTGACGAAGAGGACACCTTCCTGGTAGTGAAAGATCTCAAACCAGGAGGCGAATATATCATCTGTGTGACTGTCTTCCTTGAAACATGCCCCAGTATAACTACAGTTGATCAGTGCGAATATCTGACAACAGCTGGCAGCGTGGATGATGGGATGGCAGCGCTCGTGACTAAACACCGCAACGAGATCATCGGCTCAGTTCTAGCCACTTTTTTTGGGACCCTCCTCATCCTGGCCTCTATCTTTGTCATCTTGTGGCAGTACCGCAAGCCAAAGTCTTACACCAAGTATGACTTCAAAGCAACATCAGATTCAGCTCACTTTGCCGACTTGGAGGACGGGTTGGGAGAGAGCAGCAAGGCTGAGATGTCTAATCAGATACGGTACACAGGGTCTCTCAACAAGGGAGCAGCATTTGATCAGGATGAGTTTGACAGGATGCAGCGTGCCAAGGACATTCACGCTGCAGAGGTGTACTCAGTCCCACCTGATGCTCTTCCTGTCTATGGTACACCACATGGAAAGGGCAAAGGAAAAGGGAAGGGCAAAGGCAAGAGAAACTCCCAAGCACCCCTCATTGAAATAGAACTTGACAAGAGAAACAGCGACTACATGGTGCCCACGCCTACTAAAGAGGACGAAACCCCAATCTCTGAAGCCAAGCTGGTCAGCAGTGAGCCCAGTGTTCCTGAAGAGTCAGATGTGGGTGAATTTGGCCATCTGTATGAGGAGCTAGACAGTCCTAAATGCGACTGCGACCCTGTTATGAATGGAATCATTGAGAGCAACGGATCAACTCACACCCACAACCACTCAATGCAAAATGGACATGCTCGGAATGGCTCTGCAAGCAAAGTCCGTTTCAGTCTCCCCGATCATGAAGACCAACAGGACACACATGTTGCTAATGGTGACATAGCCAAACCAGATCCCATGGTTGTATAAACTGCATGAAAGAGCAACCAGTTAATATGACTTTTGGTTCTGACATCAGCAATGCAGTAACAACATTTCATGCCCAAAATCAATCTGTGTTTATGATGCTGGTGAGCATGCAGTGTACGCAACTACGTAAACTTTTGAAAATAACACAATTTGTTACTGGTACCCAGTGGTCTGGAACCACTGTGTCTTTATGTGTACTTATACCAGTTAACAGTTACATGTTAACTTTGAACTGCAGAATACCACTATCAGCGGCAGATTCCTACAGCTGCTATATTTTGTATGCATCAACTAAACAGTGACTTGAGTGATTTATTACACCTATTTCGTTGTACACTATACATTTCTACAATTATTTAGGTACAACATGACAGATGAATATTTGTAAGTAACTTTGGTAAAATTTGGGGTTGAAAAAAAGATATTTGAAATATGAAAGGTGCCTTCCTTTAAAGTGATCCCCTGGCTGCCGCTTCCCAGGTTGTATCGTAAACTTGGTGGTGATCCGTGGTTACACGGTAGTTAAGTGTTGAAAGAGTTCTGATTGGCAGCCCGAACAAAGATATTGACAAAACGGTGAGACTATATGCAGCAATAGTTTTTCATAGCTCATAATCCAGATGCCCCAATTTGTAGGAAATTTTTCTTTGTTCAACCCCAAATTATTGTTTTTTTTAATCCAGCTTTAGAATCCATATATATGTATAAACACAATGTAGTTTTAAAACTTGTGTTTGCTTGTGGCATTTGCTTTAAAGGGAGACAATTTAGCACACATTTAAAAAGTGTTTTAGACTGTAAAAAAAAACCTCATGTTGTACATAAACATGTCAAACACATGTGAACTGATGCAAACCTTGAGCAAAACTTTTCTGTATTGTATTTTTGGTGGCCTTTGTGGTTTCTGTGAATAACCAATACAAACTTCAAACGAATGTGAACATCAAGAAAACAAAAAGGGAAAAAAAGTAAATGAAACATTAATGGGTTGAAAGTAGAGTAGTATATAACATTAAGATATTACTTGTAACCTTCAGGTTAGGGTGGGACAGGGAGGGTGTCTTTATCTTGTACATATGTATTTTTCAAAAACTGTACAATTATATACATGTGGTGTTATTCTTTCATGTGTACATGTATAATATACACATGATTTAAACATTTTTTTGAAGTATTTAAGAGTTTTGGCTGAACATTTAACTGATGTTTTTGATAAAGTACATTTTTATATCATGTGTTGAGGTTTAAGGTTGAATTACTTGATGAACTTTTTAAGACAAGCCACAATGGGACTCACCACAATTAGTGGTGAGCGTGTGTACCTGTGGACAGATACCATAGAGTTAAATACAATAGATCGTTATCATGGGGCTGCTAATTGATCATGTTCCTAGTAACCAATAGCAGTAATGGATGCTTATATTCATTGTAAAAAAAGGAACCAGACTATTTCTCCTTCCACCCGTGGTTTGGTTTCATTGAATTGAACGGAAGAAAGTCAAGATGGCCGCACCATGATAAAAGGTCTGGGTGCACTCACCATTAAACACTTGGAATCACGCTGTCCCACCATAGCCCTTATTGCAAATACTCGGTATGCGCACGATAGACATGGAATAAGGTGCAATGGTTATTGCCAAAAGGTATATGGGCACAATGTCCACTAACAAACTAATGGAACTGGCACTTGTCCTGTGTTTTAGGATCGTTCTGCGCCATTTTCTCAATAGCTGCTTGTTGGGGCATTTCACATAGTTTTGTACACTCTCTTGATCTATGATATAACTCTATGGTGCATCACAAGGACTTTAATCAAAATGAATCTAGATAGAATGACAGACCGAGAATATCCTTGGTTCATTTTTGTGTACGAAACAATCGGGGAAAGAACTAATTGACAAGCAAGTACAAACAATGGGAGAACCAAGAAAAGTTTCTGATTTATGATCTTCATCCGTATTAAATATTATGAATAATTAGCTGTTTTGTACAAATTTACGCAAAGCTTATTTTATCAGTTAAGTTTTAAGTAAATAGCATTGTAGAACCAAACTGTATCTGTACCCAATATCTAGGCATTGGCTTTTTAACAATTATTGCTTCAGTTTGTTTTGCAAATTATTGTTTTATATATTGTAATTGCTTGTTGGAAGATAAAAATAAAAAATGAGAAACATTTGGTAAATTTCTATTTTACATGAACTTTTTCAAGTTAGTCCACTACATTATTTTTTGTTAAATAGAAATTCCATAATTGAGGTCAGTGTAGGAAGGGAAATTTCAGAATTCTTTCTAAAAGGCAGTGGACACTATTGGTAATTACTCAAAATAATTATTAGCATAAAACCTACCCTGTTGACGAGTAATGGGGAGAGGTTGATGGTATAAAACATTGTGAGAAACGGCTCCCTCTGAAGTGCCATAGTTTTCGAGAGAGAAGTAATTTTCCACGAATTTGATTTCGAGACCTCAGATTTAGAACATGAGGTCTTGAAATCAACCATCTAAACGCATACAACTTTGTGTGACAAGGGTGTTTTTTCTTTCATTATTATCTCGCAAGTTCTATGACCGATTGAGCTCAAATTTTGTGTTTGGCTGTTTTTTTTTATTTTTTCGAGATGAAAATTAAATCCTGCTCTTTGGATGTATTGATATAATGATGAGGATACTGTTCCCCCAAAAAGCTCCTTCAAATATAAAACATACCAGGGCCCAAGTTCATAGAGTTGTAAAAGCAGAAAAAATGCTTATCAAATTTGTTTGTCAAGCAAAAAAAAAAAAGAATGAGCCATGAAATGGGGTTGAGGGAATGAAACAGGGCCAGGGAAGTTAAATCAATACTGTAGATCAGGTTGATGTAATAAGGGTATGGATGTTTTTTCAAAAGCTAAGGGCATTCCAATGAGGGAAATTTTGAGTTCTACTGCAGAAAATGTCAAGGGGGCAATGGGGCAATGAGGCAATGATAAGGACCATGGAGGATATAGACCTTTATCACACTGCAGCCATCGTTGTCAGATTCCCTGGGTACACAATGACACTGACAGTTTGAATTCTCAATTTATAAAGAGGGTACCAGACTATTTTCCCTTTCAGCCTCAGTTTGGTTACATTGGTTTGAATGGAAGAATAAACAAGATGGCCGCACCAAAATAAACAAGCCCTGCCTTCATGAAGGGTCAGGCCATTAATAGATGTTCAAAATGTGTACTCCGTACACGTACACTACATGACCTTGTGAAAAGGGAGTGATGCAAAACAAAAATACAAGTTCATAGAAAACAGGGGCCACAGAGACACCATCAACACTATCACGGTAGAAAGATTTCATCACACACTCTATGGGAAACAGTTGAATAGAACCAGTGAAGAATGGTTTCTCACCCAGACAATTCAAATAACCTTGTGATTTGTTGGATTTATTTCAATAGGAACGTGGGGTGCAACCGAGCACAAAGTGGTGGGGCTTTGAATTGCATTTCGTGGTTGAAGGCTCACTCTGAATAGAGCAGTTATGACAAACATCCTGTTGGAATCGCTAGGTTTTTAGTCAGAACCACAGCCGAGGATTAAAAGGTGGGGGGGGGGGGGGGGGGGGGCGTATAAATTCATCATCGTCTTTCAAAAGGGTATGTTAAATCTGAATGAATTAAAATGAATGAATCCTGGATAAAGAATATTAATTTTGGTGAAGTGTGTTAGCACTGTATACATGTACTCAATACTTTCCCCGAGTTCTAAGAAACAAAATCACAGGCATATTACTTTAGTGGGATTTGAACCCACAACGTTTGCACTTCTACAGCAGTTTCGTACTAACTGGAGTTTGTTTGAAGTGTATACATGTACATGTTGCATGAATCACCAATATGTCATGTTCAAGTTAAACAAAAATCTAAACAGGAAGGGTCAATCTTTTTTCTGTTTTAGCCCGACGTAAAGGTCTCATAGTAATAGTTTTTGTTTCTCACGCACTCCATCTATTGGAAAAATGTTAAAAACTAAATATTTCAGAACCTGCTAGAAGTTCTCTTCAAAACCTCTTCACCACACTTTGATTCCTTTATTTTAAACTATTTCTGCTCGTACATTCTATCCACGTATCTACACTTTCTCATCCATTCACCCTTACACACTTATTGACAGACTTGACTTCAAAAATTGTTCCTATAAAAAAGATACACTTTCTTTAACCTTTAGTGATGGTTGAATCAATATGTGCATAGCATGGGAGTTTTTTTTTACCAACAAATAAACTCGGAAAGGATATATGTTTTGAAGAATTAAGTAAACAGTTATGCTGGAATTGTGCAAATAATCATTTTCCCAAATGTTTGTTTTCCCATGGAGTGAGTAGAGTTTAATTTGTTATTTTAAGATCAAAGGGGTGCACAACGCTGGTAAGATTGAAAAATAGCACTATTCACAGATTTGCACAACACTTACAAGGTGTAAAGATGGTCATACACATGTACTCCCTTGGGATATTTTGGCTGAAATGCTTGAGAAATGAGTAAAACAATTCAGTATTGATCTTGTCTAGGTCCAAAACCCAAAGCTTCAAAACATTGTTAAGATATCAGATTGTTTTCAATGATTTTCTGGTTTCGATGACCGATTGGGCTTAATTTTCATAGGGTTGTTATTTTGTGTATATCCAGGCTACTAAAAAAGTAGGAAAATGTTATTTGGTACAAGGGCTGACGTACACGTACACATGGTGTCGGCTTAAAAAAACAGACTGTCCAATATTTAAAAGCAGTTTGTTATAATATTTCAAAAGGCACAACATAATCGGAGAACCGACAAAAGTAGGAAGAATATTATGGCTGTTTATGTTGGCTTATACTAAAGGCAGTGGACACTATTGGTAATTAATCACAATAATTATTAGCATAAAACCTTACTTGGTATTGAGTAATGGGGAGAGGTTGATGGTATAAAACATTGTGAGAAACGGCTCCCTCTGAATTAACATAGTTTTCGAGAAAGAAGTAACTTTTCACGAATTTGATTTCGAGACCTCAGAATTAGATTTTGAGGTCTCGAAATCAAGCATCTGAGAGCACAAAACTTTGTGTGACAAGGACATTTTTTCTTTCATTATTATCTTACACCTTCAACGACCATTGGAGTTCAAATTTTCACAGGTTTGTTATTTTGGGTATGCGTTGAGGTACACCAAGTGAGAAGACTGGTCTTTGATAGTTACCAAAAGTGTCCAGTGTCTTTAAGGATACTGGTCTGTGACAACAATCACGGCTGTATGTGTGCTTTAGGCAGTGAAAAGCAATGTACATTACTTCTAATTACTGTAATAATGTACATTATAAACCTTTCCATTGTTGATAAACAAAGTGTGCCGGATTGCATGGCTGGCTGAGTGTTACAAAAACAATCAATCCTGTTAAGAACAATTGCAACCAAATTCAACACTTTCTGTAAAGATTGATGAGCTGAAATACATTTTATGATCTGTTTCCAGCAACTTGGACATATTTTTGAATATTTGTGTGCCATTTCTAAATGGCTATCTGTTTTTATTTTGCATTTATGGCTTTCTATAGTTTTCCAACCTCGGTTGACAAAACTTGGTCTATGACGTTGTATACATGTAGAAAGGTCTATACAGGTAAACAAAGAGCAGATGGCAAAATGGTTGACATGGAAACCACAACTGAAACACAATTCCGCAGATGATTGATGACTGACAAAAATCCATTATTTATAAAAAGCCTGGATGTATAAACATGAAGTAGCTAGAATAGGATAATGGATATGGCAAGCTGTCAGTAATACTATGTTAATGATAATGCTTGATAGTAATGACCACTTTAACTTTCATGCCAGTTAAAGTAAATGTATTGTTTTCCAGTACACACAGCACAGAATTGTCCATTCACTAGTGATAGTTGGAATAGCTAGCGCAGGGTTCTACCTGTTAACAAGCTAGCGTATCGAGTAGATGCGCACAGAGTTCAAGTTGAGTTGGAATAGCTAGCGCAGGGTTCTCCCTGTTAACAAGCTAGCGTATCGAGTAGATGCGCACAGAGTTCAAGTTGAGTTGGAATAGGTAGCGCAGGGTTCTCCCTGTTAACAAGCTAGCGTATCGAGTAGATGCGCACAGAGTTCAAGTTATTTTGGAATAGGTAGCGCAGGGTTCTCCCTGTTAACAAGCTAGCGTATCGAGTAGATGCGCACAGAGTTCAAGTTGAGTTGGAATAGGTAGCGCAGGGTTCTCCCTGTTAACAAGCTAGCGTATCGAGTAGATGCGCACAGAGTTCAAGTTGAGTTGGAATAGCTAGCGCAGGGTTCTCCCTGTTAACAAGCTAGCGTATCGAGTAGATGCGCACAGAGTTCAAGTTGAGTTGGAATAGCTAGCGCAGGGTTCTCCCTGTTAACAAGCTAGCGTATCGAGTAGATGCGCACAGAGTTCAAGTTGAGTTGGAATAGCTAGCGCAGGGTTCTCCCTGTTAACAAGCTAGCGTATCGAGTAGATGCGCACAGAGTTCAAGTTGAGTTGGAATAGCTAGCGCAGGGTTCTCCCTGTTAACAAGCTAGCGTATCGAGTAGATGCGCACAGAGTTCAAGTTGAGTTGGAATATCTAGCGCAGGGTTCTCCCTGTTAACAAGCTAGCGTATCGAGTAGATGCGCACAGAGTTCAAGTTGAGTTGGAATAGCTAGCGCAGGGTTCTCCCTGTTAACAAGCTAGCGTATCGAGTAGATGCGCACAGAGTTCAAGTTGAGTTGGAATATCTAGCGCAGGGTTCTCCCTGTTAACAAGCTAGCGTATCGAGTAGATGCGCACAGAGTTCAAGTTGAGTTGGAATAGCTAGCGCAGGGTTCTCCCTGTTAACAAGCTAGCGTATCGAGTAGATGCACACAGAGTTCAAGTTGAGTTGGAATAGGTAGCGCAGGGTTCTCCCTGTTAACAAGCTAGCGTATCGAGTAGATGCGCACAGAGTTCAAGTTGAGTTGGAATAGCTAGCGCAGGGTTCTCCCTGTTAACAAGCTAGCGTATCGAGTAGATGCGCACAGAGTTCAAGTTGAGTTGGAATAGGTAGCGCAGGGTTCTCCCTGTTAACAAGCTAGCGTATCGAGTAGATGCGCACAGAGTTCAAGTTGAGTTGGAATAGGTAGCGCAGGGTTCTCCCTGTTAACAAGCTAGCGTATCGAGTAGATGCGCACAGAGTTCAAGTTGAGTTGGAATAGCTAGCGCAGGGTTCTCCCTGTTAACAAGCTAGCGTATCGAGTAGATGCGCACAGAGTTCAAGTTGAGTTGGAATAGCTAGCGCAGGGTTCTCCCTGTTAACAAGCTAGCGTATCGAGTAGATGCGCACAGAGTTCAAGTTGAGTTGGAATAGCTAGCGCAGGGTTCTCCCTGTTAACAAGCTAGCGTATCAAGTAGATGCGCACAGAGTTCAAGTTGAGTTGGAATAGCTAGCGCAGGGTTCTCCCTGTTAACAAGCTAGCGTATCGAGTAGATGCGCACAGAGTTCAAGTTGAGTTGGAATAGGTAGCGCAGGGTTCTCCCTGTTAACAAGCTAGCGTATCGAGTAGATGCGCACAGAGTTCAAGTTGAGTTGGAATAGCTAGCGCAGGGTTCTCCCTGTTAACAAGCTAGCGTATCGAGTAGATGCGCACAGAGTTCAAGTTGAGTTGGAATAGCTAGCGCAGGGTTCTCCCTGTTAACAAGCTAGCGTATCGAGTAGATGCGCACAAAGTTCAAGTTGAGTTGGAATATCTAGCGCAGGGTTCTCCCTGTTAACAAGCTAGCGTATCGAGTAGATGCGCACAGAGTTCAAGTTGAGTTGGAATAGGTAGCGCAGGGTTCTCCCTGTTAACAAGCTAGCGTATCGAGTAGATGCGCACAGAGTTCAAGTTGAGTTGGAATAGGTAGCGCAGGGTTCTCCCTGTTAACAAGCTAGCGTATCGAGTAGATGCGCACAGAGTTCAAGTTGAGTTGGAATAGGTAGCGCAGGGTTCTCCCTGTTAACAAGCTAGCGTATCGAGTAGATGCGCACAGAGTTCAAGTTGAGTTGGAATAGGTAGCGCAGGGTTCTCCCTGTTAACAAGCTAGCGTATCGAGTAGATGCGCACAGAGTTCAAGTTGAGTTGGAATAGCTAGCGCAGGGTTCTCCCTGTTAACAAGCTAGCGTATCGAGTAGATGCGCACAGAGTTCAAGTTGAGTTGGAATAGGTAGCGCAGGGTTCTCCCTGTTAACAAGCTAGCGTATCGAGTAGATGCGCACAGAGTTCAAGTTGAGTTGGAATAGGTAGCGCAGGGTTCTCCCTGTTAACAAGCTAGCGTATCGAGTAGATGCGCACAGAGTTCAAGTTGATTAACACCCAACAAATTTAAATATTTTGGTTTGACTTCAAATCAAATAGACAAAAAACATTTAGTAAAACCATTAAGAATGCTCTAGATTACACGGTAGGGCTTTCAAATTCAAAGATAAAATCACCAAGTACAAGCGTTCAGTGAGCTTAACCCTTTAGTCCCTGCACCGCCCGAGTTTGCTGAAATCCAATTTCTCAAGATTCTTGCAGTAAATTACTGGAATCGTAGTTCAAGTTTTAAAAAATAGCCATGGCTTAATGTGTATGCACAATTTTGTACCCTTTCGGTAATATTTGTCTAAAAGTACAAGTTCTCATGGGAACAATAAATGCCTCTTGTTAAACGGCTACGGTAATTTTTATGGCGAATATTTTTGTGCACGGAAAAAATGAACACAATAGCTTTTCAAGGCTTTTGTCTAGCTCAATGCTCATACTGATTAAATGCGAAGGCGTTAATTTTCGACAATATCATCATAAATGATGAACAGTTTCCTGTTTACTAATGAGCGTTTTATTTTTCGTAAGAGCTAAATTATTTCATCATCATTAGCTTCGACAAGTCAACTGTGAAGGGAGAATTAATAACGATCTATAACAACTAGATATATTAACAAATGCGTAGACCTACTAATGACTATCGAGTTTTCTTTTGATGTTCCTTTTTTTCTACAAACACAAGCTAGCGAGGTTTCCTCGTACCGCATACAGTGTATCGCTATATGCGGCTGGGCGGTACAGTGGCTAAATGGTTAAGACCAAACTTCGAAACTCGGGGGTCTAAAATACTCCAGGCTTAAAAATCCTGAAAGGGGTTTGATTATTATTTTCTCACTATAAATCACAACTCAGACATCACACTATTGAGCGAACCTTTTGACAAATCAACAGAACAATAGATAGTTCTGAATCTGTTGTATAACTGCCTTGTTTGTATTTATTGTGTACTTTTTCAAGCCTACTAGGTTCCTCAGTGTTATTTCCCCTGTTCACAGGGCCCTATTTACTCCTTAGGAGTATGCAGCACCGGCAGCCAAATTGCCGCACCGGTTGATAATCAGTCACATCAACAATCTCTACCCTCGCAGATACCCATTTATTCCCGGGTGAAGAGAAGCAGTTATAGTCAAGCATCTCAAACGAGGACAGAAGGGTCATGACCAGGATTTGAACCCACACTCTGATAGACTCAGTCATCAGACCGTTGTTGTGCTAGGCCCTAATCCCCAAGACCATATGGCTCAAATGTGTGTGTATCTCACACTGTAATACATACATTGTACAACTTATATCTTACCTACGAATTACTCCTTTTTCACACGCCGTGTACAGCATACTTCCATTGGACGTATACCTGTGAACACAAACAGTAATTAGGTTATTTCCTCAAAGAGCTTTTAGGTCTTTCCACTGGTTTTTGGGGGTATTTATTTTGTATTTATATACCTATTTGCATGTTAGATGAATAACGTCAGCTACAACTGCTTTTAGTCACAAGTTACTGCTTGGACTTGAATTTCCTCAGACTATTGACCCAATTCACCTGATGTCATCATCAGAATATCTTGAATGCGCCATTTTTGTGGTCAATGTCAACCTGTGTTATTCAGTGAAGTGTGCATTTTAGGCGACGCAGCATTTACAGGTAAACCTATTGACCACCAACATGGTGAGTGTGGCATCAGTTGCCACGTGTGATGCACGTGCAAGGGTCAATAGAGATAGTTAGGGCAAATTAGGGCAAGCTTTTATATAGCAACCTCCAGATGAGCAAACCCTGGTACCATAGAGCCAAACACATTCATTCATATGGTTGTAGGCCATCTTTAATGTAACTACGCAAACGCTTGCCCCAAATCATGTGCCATAGCAACTGTCTCTATAGTTTAAACGATTCAAATTGACATTGTCACTCGTGATTAACGTCTCTGCACCAGACAACTTTCAAATCTAATAAGCAAATGGCTTTCTTTTAGTTGGCACTAAATGACAAGTTGTCAAAACAGAAGATATTTAAAATAAATCTTTGTCAGCATCATACATACGGAATAAGAAAGAAAACTAATCTGACTCTCCGGACTTACTTGAGTTTCCATATTGCATCCTCCCCACTTTGTTTGAGTGTTTCTTGTACACCAGCATGAGGCAAGTAAGCACACACTTCACCTCCACCTAGCATTACCACGCCTAAGACATGAAAAGACACAGACAATAATAAGAATAATAATAATATAACAATAATAACAAGAGTGGTTTCACTCAGTGACGCTCAAGGCACTTTAACATACAGTGTCTTCCTGCAAGGTTTGTGAGACTACGATTGAATTATGAGATCTACTCTTTTACATAGCACTATTTAATGGTTTACAAGGTGCTGTGGGGCGATATGCTGCCAATCCAGCCAGGAACACCAGGGTGAACTCCTTCTTTTTTTGTAGAGTGAAATATGCTTGCCGTAAGCACAGAATTCCCTGCTTCGTTAAGCGCTGATTCTTTGCTTGCGGTAAGCAGAGCCACGAAATTGGGCCCAGGACTCGAACCCAAACTCTGTTAATGTGTGTAAGTATGTACTTACTACAGAAACCATCTTCTTCCATAGCGTTATATGGCCCTGGTGTTGGGTCCACACATTGCAGTACGGTCCCAGCTGAGATGTCTAAGAGAGTCCTTCCATCAAGCGTTACGACCTACAAACATTCAACCAAAGGTAGTCATCATCAATAAGTATTGCATGAAATTACTGCAACTTATAAAACAAAACCAATGTGTGTATGAGAGAGATTGGATATTGCCAGCTTGGTGTTTATATCCTCTTGTGGGAGTTTGCCGAGTTCCCTTGATGGGAAGATCATTGATACATACACTAGGGACTGGCATGGTAGAAATCTTAAGGGTTATCACCTCAGGGGAGTTTGCCGAGTTCCCTTAAAGCCATTGGACACTTTCTGAACAGAACAAAAATTTAAAGTTCACAGATTTACAAATAACTTACAAACCCAATCCCCATAGTGCCCCCCGGTGGGATTCCAAACGGGGTCCCAGAGGTACAAGGCGAGGCAAGACACCACTAAACCAACCTGACCACAATCTGTGGATACGCAACAGTCCATCCTACCTTGCCATGTCCATCAACTGATGCCGTGACGAAGGTGGTTTCACCAGAGCACCAGGGCCAACTGTCTCCAAGGAAAGTCACATCACGGATTATATCACTATGAAGCTGCAAGTCAAATATATCACAACACCCTAAAAGTATCACAATAACTCCTTTAAGCACTTTTAAATAGTAGATAATATATGTTTGACTAAGTTGGTTAAAAAGGCTAGCCTGTTATTTGTATTAAATGAAAATATCCTCTTTACAAATACTGTAGGCCTACATCATACTTCTATCTATGTCGGGTCCACAATGGCCAACAAAAGCTTCATTTATTTATTGCTATAATAAAATTGTTGTTTGCATATTAAATAAATTTAGCAAAGTTAAACAAATTAAACACTAAGTTCTGGGCCTTGGGCCTTCCAATCAAATTCCCAAATAATAACATCCAGTAAATACTCATAAAAAACAAACACATGCATTAAATATATGGTAAATTTGTCTATCAGCGTCTGTCAGGACCACAGCTTGCAGCAAAAATCAATTTACAGATTGCTGGTGTCTGGGCATAAGTAACACTGGTGCCTAGGCATAAAGAACACTAGCGACATAGGCATAAACAACACTAGTGCCTAGGCCTACAGAAATCAGTGCCATAGGCATAAACAACACTGGTGCCTAGATCTACAGAACACTAGTGCCCAGGGCCTAAGGAATAGGTCCTGTGAAACACTTAAACCAGTCTTGGCCTCATCAGCGGTCGAAAACTGTTCTCACTGGGAGTCTTACCTACAAACAACAATACATTAGCAATCGTAAAAAACATTCAATTGCAAGAACAAAACATAAAATGGTTACATACAATATATAACAAAACAAACATCGTAAGTCAAAGGAAAATAGTTGCAGGGGATGGGCAGAATTTAGATAAAGGTATATATACATCATCTGATCAAAAACTGCATTCTGTATAATTCAAATCAATATATATTTTAAATCACAGCAAATTCAAAAGTACAGTAAAGAAACAGAAGGTATAATTAGACAGTGTGACAAACAAAGCACCATAAGCGTCACTGCGTGACGGACCTGAGCGCTTTGTAAGAACCTTTCAGGACGCTTGGTGGCAGCAGACTTACCAGGTAAAACCCAATCTACTCGGTAATGTGCGCATGCTCAGAACTACCTAAACAATGGAAATTGACCTGGTAAGTCTGCTGCCACCTAGCGTCTCAAAGTCTCCCATTGAAGAGCAGAATGCTCTTCAATGCACCAGGTTTCATTGAAACCACAATACAGAAAAGGCATGAGATATTAGAAAGTTGGTAGATGTTTTTGCATAATGTACAAGTACATGCCATGGCTCAGCCCTGCAAGTCATACAACAAGCAAACAATAAGCACCAACCATAAAATATACATACAAAAGGAATTCACTTAAACATGATCCTGTGAACAAAATGGTTACACAATAAATGTTTCAACAAGGACTGAAAAAGGAGCAGTAAAGCATATAAGCAAATAAAGAAATTCAATATGACCATGAAACACAGGACTCCGGAAAGTCCTGAGTATAGAACGCTTAACACATTGGTGTAGTGTAAACAAGAAAAATGCTGCTCAAATATAGAATTCAAACTGCTTCTAGCCACCGGGCAAGCTCAGTGGTCTATTGGTAAGCCACAGAATGGCAAAGTTTAAGGGTTTGATTCACACAGGAGTAGTATGCCTGTAGATTTTTTTTTTTTCACAGTACTTGGGAAAGTACTGCATACACGCTATGCATAAAATGCATATATCACAGCTGCAGTTTCTTTATAATTTGTAATGAGATTTTAACCTGTCAGTTTGTTGTCAGGCTGTGATTGGTCAATATGGATTATGCAAATAACATCATTTGAGGAGGGCACCTACAGCTAAGGTTTACTTAAAAGAAGGTTGCTCATTGGCAGCGTGCGCAAGATGTGCTATTTTATTCTTTCACTATCATTTTACCTCTGAGATAGAGCATGATGACATTAATGCAAAAGGACTAAGGTATATTATGAAAGGGCACTGTATGGATTAATCTATTACAAGATACAAGTTTGAGGAAAATAAAACAGTGATTAAGTATAAAATTCAGGTATACTTACATCATATATATATAGTCGTGGAATGGACATTCGTAAATCAAAAACAGCTAAACCCTGCAAAGATAGACCATTAAGTGCATCAACATGGTTATATGACAGGGGGCTTGTTCTGTACCAATTGCATTGCACAGTATAACACCATGGTATAAATTAAGTCATCATGTTAACAAAACGTAAGTGATCTTCAGCATTCCAGGTAACTTTGTGGCAGGCAAGACTCTACACTGGTTAGATTGAAATTTGAAATCTGTTTTGGTAATTTCCACATATCAATCGATGTCACATCGTCGCGTTAGTGCGAAAGAGTTGTATCTTGGTGCATACTGCTTTTGTATGTACATGTACATCCCTTTTAAGCGAGATACGTCAATTTCAAACTCGGGCGTCCTGCCATTTTAGGAAATACAACATTTTGGCACTGACACAATTTTTAAATGCAACATTTACCTTCCCATTGACACAGGTACAAACTACTGTATTAGGGCACTTAGGGTCTACAGCCAGGCCAGTCCGGTCCTTACGGTTAAAAGCGCCTAGACAAAAACAAAACGGTTTCAAAGATTAAGTTTGAATAAACTGAATGTTTGTACAATTTGGAGGGAACTACGCTTGGTAAGACGATTCACTGTTTTGTTTGTTTGTTGGGGTGTTTGTTTGGTTTATTTCCATTTGCACAACTTGAAACATACACATAACAACAACAACAACAACAAATGGCGTTAATATCTTGAGGAGGTGTAACCCACATGTAAAATGAAAATATACTAGCACCAGGATAGCTTTGGGACCCAGAGTCCCAAAACATAACAATTGCAAAAGTGAAGGATTCAACGGACGTGGGTCGGTATGCCCAAATAACTAGTGGTGATCACAGGGTCAGCTTTTCCAATTTGATCCAAGTCCAAACAGTTTGGCGTGAAGTGACATGGGAGAAGAGGATTGAAATGATTCAAGCAACATGCCGACAACAAAATCCCGATCTGGAAGGGTTTTAATGTCCTTAACATTGGAATCATGTCACAGTTATGGTGGTATGGGCTTGGGGGGGGGGGGGGGGGGCAATTTAACCATCAAGAAAATAAAACATGATGCTTACAGCTTTCATATGTAATTAACTGGGCACCTGTTTCCACATCAACTACAGCTAATCTCCCTGCCGAGGTGGTGGCTAGTATCTGTAGAGATACAGAAAACACACAGTGTGAAACTTTAAGCTGACAACAGTGTCTATTTGTTAAAAGACAGCAAAAACTGTCACATTTTTTTACTCAAGAACATTGAATCCATCCTCATTTAGACAAGTCACAGCGGGTCACAACTGAAACTCTGGCCGCAGCACTCACACACAGATACCTACAGATATTTGAATCTCCTAAGCTCACCTTCAGGCAAGTTTTAAAATTTGAATTATTCATACACTTTTATTGACTTCTAATCAATGCGGGCAAAACAGGATTACCAAGCGAATTTCCATTTGTTGCATATTGCTTGTTACTGGTATTCAACTGTTGATGTCCTGAAAATCACGTGGAAAGTGGTTGGTAATCCTGTTTTTATCAAGGAAGAAGTTTCATGCTCAGCAAATTTTTGTGCTTACAGGCTTTAGGAAATTGGGCCCTGCTGTAGTTAGTTCTAAGCTCTGCTGGACTTACCTTTCTGCCATCACTTGTAAAACGTACAGCGTGAATATTTCTAGCTAGACTAAAGGTGGTAACCTGAATAAATCAACAACAAACAAATAAAGCATTACACAATGAGCTAGTCACATCGGCAATCATTTTGCAGTATAGTTATTTCATGGAGCTGCTTTCATGGAGCTTGCAGTATAGTTATTACCTTAACAATCTTTCCGAAATTAAGTTCAAAACAAATTGTGGGGTGTCGTGGCCAAGCGGATAACGGCACTCCACTCAAGCTCTGGTGTTTCTGTTCAGCAAAGTGTGGGTTTGAGTCCCGGTCGTGACACATGGTACTTGAGCAAGAAACTTAACTAAAATTACTTGTCTCCACTCGGGGGTAAATGGGTACCTGTCAGGCAAAGATGTTTCTTGTGATTGATTTAGCTTTAGCAGCAAATATAGCACAGGCTGTGATGGAGCTGGGATGGTTTAAGGAACGAATCAAATGGCCCAATAATGCTGGAAGCGCTTTGAGTATCTTCATAAGTTACTTTATAAAATAATCACTTGCTACTCAATATAAGAATGCAGCGCGCTCTAAAAAGGTTTAGTCTAAATATTTTCGAAAAGCCAAGCTACTAGATAAAATCGTTCCTTATATTAGTTGCAAAACTGTCATCTTGTTTTGGAGTGAACATACAAGATGGGTATTGTAGTGTCTTACAAAAGAGCAACTTTAACACTTACTGAGTAACTTTGCAGTAAGATGCATTTCTGTGCTGTGTATAGGTTTACCCTGCCATCAAAAGCCCCTGAGCAAAATAAGTAGCGATCCTGTCAAGAAAGAAAAAAACAAAACTATGACTGTTGATGTTTGGCTTGAAGTTTAAAATAGTTATTAACACTAGGGTGTTCAGGTAGTCCCAGTGGCTCTTCTCCCTGCCTTTCACCTTTGTAGACCTGGTTCGAATCCCGGAATGAAGCCTTACATGTGGATCAGGTCTATATGTAGTTTTTTCACCCACAAGTAAAACTGACATTTCTTCATCGCAGTTGGTGGCAAAACCAGTCGTTTGCCACAAGAGGGGGGAAAGCAGGGGCAATAACATGGTATCAAACCTTTCTAATATACATTTAACCTTTCCATTTTTGCTTTGATTTTTATATATATTTTTTTTCTGAGGGGGGGGGTCTGATCAGCGGCCTACAAGTCAAAGTAACAAAATGATTTTGAATGTCCCAAAGTTTCATAACTACAAAGAAATAGCCATTGCTGTATGGTACCAAAGAATTTGAGCATTCTGGTTGGCCTCAATAATCTCTTCCCAGCCTTTGAACCTCTGTGAACCCCAAACCACAACCTCTATGGACCCCAGCCCTAACCCCAACCCAAAACCTCTGTGGACCCAAGTGAACCCCAAACCACAACCTCTATGGACCCCAGCCCTAACCCCAACCCAAAACCTCTGTGGACCCAAGTGAACCCCAAACCACAACCTCTATGGACCCCAGCCCTAACCCAACCCAAAACCTCTGTGGACCCAAGTGAACCCAAAACCACACTAACCCCAAACCACAACCTCGCATATAGATTGGGTTCCAGGTTTTCAGGTTTGCATACATGTAGGTCTCGATCTGGAATTTTCCTCCCACATCAAAAAATAACAAGTCTTCGCCATCTTCTCTACATGATCATTTTTAGGAGAGTAAATGAACTTAAATACTTTAAAAAGATGTTAGGCCTGATGTTTTGACCCTAGCGAGTCTTTCTCGAACGCTACATGACAACACAACATATACTTCAGATCATGTACGTTGTGTTTATGTTTTGCCTTAGAGAAAGACTAGGGTTGAAACGTCAGGCCATTAACTGTATTTGCATTTATACCACCCCTTTAGTTGTTAAGCAGTTTGCAACACCTAATTTTAATTTCTCATTCCTGAAGAAAAATATACCAACCTTAGGACAGAAAGCAACACCTCTGACAGTTCCCAGGTGATATTTAAGGAACTGCACTCTACCCTCTTGCTGCATCATGGAATACATGCAGTACCTCCTAGCAACCAACAGCCAAGACCTGCTCCAAAATACACTCTGCTGGACCATCAATCTCAAACCGGTTTCATCCAGATACAAGCAGACTGGACCAGATTTATCTGGAACCAGGTAGCAGATCTGGCCTGGAAGACTGCATTTAGCTTGCTAATTGAACCATGCTAGCTTTGGATATAGATGTGATCTTTCCTGCAAATTTATGAAATGTAAAACACAACAAAATAATAAATCATCAATATCAAAGTGCCATAATTCATTAAAAAAAAAACTCTGGATAGCTTTCATTTCAAATGTTCTACTCTTAGGGATATTTCCAGTTGCAGATCGAACCAACCATTCAGTTTCTATAGTTGACTAGAATAAGTATTGTCACTAATTACTGAACTGAACAATTTATTGATTTGTGCCATTCATAGTCGTTAAACCAATGGTTATAGGCAAGAGATTGGCCGTTGGTTACCAGTTAGCCCTGGTAGAACGTCGTGCAAAATGGTGCACTGGAGGAGTCCAACCTAGGCCCAATTTCATGGAGCTGCTTTTTAAAAGCAAAAATAGCTTGCTCATATTACACATGCCATTTATACATCATTTGCTTGTGTCTGGTAATTAGCTGGCGTTTACTACATGTAAGCATAACAATTAAGTGGAGTCTTGGCCGGCAATATGATTTTACTAATCGTTTGCTTAAACAAAATTCTGTGCTTAAGCAGCTGCATGGAATGTGGGAAAAGTTTTCGTAAGGCGACCACTTTTTCATTCGATGTAAAATAACACAGTATCTAGTTAACCTCAATGACAATGAGATATCCCTTTTTTGTAAAAAGGAGTGAAAAAGGCAGTGGTGGCGCCATACGGAAAGTTGCCAGCAGCCAGCCTTTGCCCTTGCTTGGCCCATGCCATGAAGTGGCCCTGGTCGAGTATGTCATGTATATACGGGCTTACACTACAGAAGTTCCCTTGACTTGACCGACACTGACATTATTGACAGACAGCCCACCTGTGACAATGAGTTGACACTGACACGACAGTGTCATGGCATGGAGGAGTACTGCCTCTCATTCTCAAAAAACATTCAAAGCAATACCAACAATAATGTTAACTTTAATTTATCAACAAAAATGTGTCACACAACAATGAACAAGTCACTGGCATGGTCAGTGCAGTGGTCACATGTCACCACCGCCATGACCGTGCATGAAGCTATAGTTCCATGTCACATCACACAGCACAGTGTGACAGTCAGGACAGTCGGCGAGTCCGATCAGCTCAGCCGAGTCTGACTCTGAACCGAGTCTGAGGCTGAGCGCTGAGACACTGTTTTTGTGAAACACAGTATCGCTTTTTCAATCTCCCAAATTTCAACTGAAACATAAAATAAAAATAGCATCTATGATTTATGGCCAATGCAATACTACAGTACTGAATTGAGAGTTTAGAGAAATCGGTTTTATACCAGGGGTTTAAATTTAACTTACCGTGCGACCAGCGAACCTCATCGTCAAATCACACAGAATGCAATGAGTTGAAATCATAATCTTTGGTTAAATCAAAGCTTTAGCTAGTCTAACTATACAGAGGTTAAAGTTGCATGGTACTCAGGCAGAACTTGCAACAATATATCTAGGTGCATTGATTACCAGTGAATGGACTAAACTTTTAGTCTTGCTCTCCAGCAGTAATTCTAGACTCAAGAACGCATAGTCTTTTCCGCAAGTCGTTACATTAGTTCGCATGAGCAAAGCAGACTGAAGTGTAATATTGTGTGCGGTGAGATAGGGCTGCAGAAATCACATGTTCTTTCCTCTATGCTTCATTAAGATTATAGGAACGACCACATTATATGGGTGCCTGTCGGTGGATCGGAGGGCGCAATCATCCGCCGTTTTTCTGAAAGCCCAACAACAAAAATAAAAGCGCATGTGTGCTAGCGCCCTCTCTTGACATTTTCGAACTATGACTAACTGGTAACCTAAATACTCTCGAACGATTTACAACAAATGCGTTACCTTTACAGAATGGATACCAGTGAGTTAAGATGTCAGCGCCCATAGCAAGTGACAATTTGCACAGATTCTTTTTGCTCAGAACTAACTAAAACCAGTGTTCGGCTTAAAGAAAAACCACTTGAAGTGTTGGGTAAGTGTACTAAATTGCGAGATCTATTCGGCGTATGCTGGTCATCTCGCGACCCCGACAAGCTCGCTCCATACAAACAAGGACAAAGTCGCCCCTGCACATCGATTCTAAGTCGCTCTGTCTGATGATCTCAACCAACAACAATGTAAACAAAAACACAACAAAATCATTCCAAATAGATGTACCATCAAAATTAACTATCTTAAACTGCCTACTTGTTATTTTGTCCTGGTAGGTCAACTAGCTTCTATATGGACCATATAAGTAGCTTTATCATTTCCGACCAGTAAATATATTTTAGATTAGATTAGATCATGGTGTATTTTTGCAGATAATTTTAACTTTGTGTCTTTGTGGTAGTTTATCTCACACCTGTATCAATCAAGGCAAATAAATACGAAGATAAAAATTCTTTGGCCTGAAATCCTTGTGTCCATCACGTGTTGTGCACAATGCGCAATCCTTGAAAAGTTACAACCAATGCACAACAGTTTTGGGGAAAGCGTAGCATGCAAAACAGATGCATATGGAACAGGGCAGCCGAGCCTCTGTATTTGAGAATTCTATATTAAATTTGGTTTTACCCTTACACTGATGTAAGTTAGCACTGTTTACTCAGTAATTTCCGCGAGTTCTGTGAGAATTCTACATGTGTGTGTAGCATGATCAGGATCACCCAAATCTTGGCACAATTTTTTCATCATAATGGATCCATAAATGTAAACTAAATATTCTGTTTTCATTTTCTCACAAGGATAACTAGAGTAGAGAAGAAAGAGCCAAGAAAATTGATGTAACTCTACAAGCGCCTTCTATGGCAGAAAACTCACAACTTCTCTCCGCTGCCAACAACATGAAAATGTACGCCTTTGGCCAACATCTTATTAGAGGAGCTCAGGTTTTTTTCAAGACACCTTTAAGTTATGGGTTTGTCAACAAAAAGCCGGTACTCCCTGGCCGTATCCTTTTGCTTCTTCATTCGTATACAAAGTATTAGAAATCTGTGCATTCTATTTGTAGGTTGACAACCTTGCTACCATGGGTAGTGTGGCATATCGATAACTCTTGTCACTAACCCCTGGAACCCTCTGCTGAAAAACAAATGATCTTAAGCAGTGCAACCTCGTAATTGTTGGGCCTGTGTTTACAATTTGAGGGCTCGATCTTAACAAATTCAGAACTCCCTGTGCCAAGTTGTTTGTCAGACTGCTGGCCTGACACTTCACGGAGGCACGAGGGCGATTGCATCCATGCCCTCTGGTCATTGCCTTGGTGCCCTTGAAATGCGCCAGTATACTGCAGTAGAAATTTACAATACTGAGAAGAAAATTACTTGGTGCCCTTGTCCCGTCAAAAACGAAGCATACAGGCGCGAGACTGTAAACAACAGTACTGACCCCTGGCACGCGCATCACACGCAGCGACTGATGCCACGCTCACCATGTTGGTGGTCAATATGTTTTCGTGTAAACGCCGCGTCGCCTAAAATGTGCACTGCACTGAATAACACACGTTGACATACACCACCAAAACTGCGCATCCTAGATTATTCTGATGATGACGTCAGGTGAATTGGGTCAATAGTGGCTTTGTTGTCAGACTGTACCTGGAAGTAAATTTCCTTGACCCTACTGATCTTAGATGTCCTGGTTTCGCCACTGCGTGTTGTGGAGCGGTTTCATGATATGACATCCGAGGAGGTTGCCGATATGTTCAGGGCGGTGCACATCATTGCCAAGGCTGTTGAAGTAGAGTATGAAGGGACTGCCATGTCACTTGGTTTACAGGTATTTCATTTAATTTGTCTTTTCTAGTAAATTGAACGAAAAAGGGAAACTTAGATCTAGACATTTCAGTTGGTGGAGTAACAATAACGTAAAATGTCCTGCTCTCTTCAGCATTTGTATAGGAGAGTTGTCCATTACATCCATGACAGGACCCCAAGGCGCTGTTCAAATTAAAACAGCACCAAACAAGAGGCAGAAATAATCAAAGAGCATAAAAAGATTTCTTAAAATATAAACCACAAAAATGGATCAGCCAATAGTTAAAACCACACACCTCGAAAGTCAAAAAAGTTATGAAAATGCACTACAATAAAAACATTAGTTTAATATACATTATTTTCTTTACTGGTGCAGCTGGTGTTTTGTAGTAACCGATTAGCATTGCTAGGTAGGCAGCAGACAGGTGATCCAGCTTAATTTTTCCATGCTGTTTGGCTGTTGGCACGAATTGCCTTCAAGCACACACAGCTACTTATAATCTCAGTCAATGCAGTAAACATCAACATAATTGTTGACAGATGTCACTGAGTGTTAGAAGCACCTAACATTCATGGTAAAAGCATGTAGTAAACCGCTAGCATTATTGTTATAATCAACATGTTGCTTGGTCTTCTTTCAGGACGGACCTGATGCTGGTCAGACAGTTAAGGTAAATTTAATTCTCAATTTATTTGACAACGTTCACAGGAATCACGACGCACTGGGGTTGTTGGAAAACGGAGACTCTTTTGTCACATATATGAAGATGAAGATTTTTAACGTCTATTGAAAAAATCTCTGGCAAAAGTCTAGTAACTAGACATGAACCTGCGAGATACAGATTGTTAACGAGCAATAACAGCCATTGATCAGTGTTCCATGTCAAAACTTGCTCTAAGCATTGAAGAGTTGCCTACACTCGTTTCAGACAGGTGCTCCAGTGTCGTGCCGAACCAAATTCTGAATTGGGTACATGAAAAGTTTGACGTCTGAAACAATTAGGAACGACTCTGGAGCGCCTTGGTTTCAGACTTTGATATTGTCATGAGTCGAGCCAATATAACTGTTATTTAACTGTCTGAAACAAAAAGTTATTTGAGTCGACCTAGAGTTGCTCCTATTCTTTTTGGCTCGGACGACTCTGGTGCACCTGTCTGAAACAAGTGTTAGAGTCCCCCAAACAATCTACAGATGCATTTTTTGGTGGCTCATATTAACTATTGTCTTGTGAATCTATTTCAGCATGTTCACATTCATATCTTACCAAGAAGAAAGGGCGATTTTAGTCACAACGATGAAATCTATACACATGTAAGTAACTTCTTTGTTATAATTATTAGCATAAAAACTTACTTGGTAACGAGTAATGGAGAGCTGTTGATAGTATAAAACATTGTGAGAAACGGCTCCCTCTGAAGTAACATAGTTTTTGAGAAAGACGTAATATTCCATGAATTTGATTTCGAGACCTCAGATTTAGATTTCGAAATCAAGCATCTGAAAGCACACAACTTTGTGTGACAAGGGTTTTTTTTTTCTTTCATTATTATCTCGCAACTTTGATGACCAATTGAGCTCAAATTTTCACAGGATTGTTATTATAATCATATGTTAAGATACAGCAAGTGAGAAGACTGGTCTTTGACAATTACCAATAGTGTCCACTGTCTTTAACAATGCATTTCTTGCACCATATTTATAAATACAGGTTTGTATTCTCAGAGATTTTCCAGCAAGTCAAATTTTGCTGAAGTCTGGTAAACTGACATACCTGATCACTGTTAAGTTCTAAATTTGAATCTGCTCAGACTAAAAAAACTGTTGCTACCTCACATGTTTTACGGCAAGCCTTTGTTTGTATTGACCAATGCACAGAAAACACATTAGTTTGTATTTCAGATATCAATAATAAACCACTAGGGAAACTGTCTGGGTATATTTCCAATGATTTGGGGGTTCAACAAAGTCATTAAGCACATCATGTTCTAATCCAATAATATGGCTGGCTGTGTTATTATTGAAATTGTTGAAAGAAAAGTCTACATCGAAAACTAGTATCTATTATGTTGTGATTAATTTAAAGAATTGTGTAAATCTACTATGTTGAAATGCAATAGCGCCCTCTCCCATCAAAGACAATACAGCCAACTGTCCTTACAAGGGGCTCTTTGCTTGTTAGTGCCTGCTTGAGTTTGTGTTGTGGGTTTTACAATATTTACAACTTTGATGTAGAATATCTTTTAAAAACAACACGATATTCAAATGTTGACTTTTGAGTATCTGTTTTTAGACGAATTAGATTAATCTTCTCTCAGTATTTGTTCAAATAAAAACAGTGTATATGTGAAGGTAGTTTTTACTCAGAATCTGTTTATTATGTAACTGTTCATGTAATTCTGCTGGCAGTGAACTGAATAGATTTATTTAATAAACCATTGAATGAAATAAATGAAGGTAGTTTTTTTCTGGCTTTGATTCTGGTCCAGTAATATTTAGAGCTTCAAGCCCTCACACATAGTGGATCACTGATACTCATTACACTTTATAGAGCTCATCGAATTCAAGTTCTTGTAGTTAAAGGAACGTTGCAGAATTGGTAAGAAACAAAAATCATGAAGATTATAGATTTACATGAAACTTATACGGTCTAATGATGATGATAGTAGAAAACATCCCTTGAAATGTTTCTGTCTGAAATCTCGTATTTGATGAGAAATAAATAATCTTATTTCGCATTTGGAGTTTATCGCTTTTTATTGAGCGTTTTATTCATTTTTGTTTTGGCATCGATGCAATGCAAAATTTGTAATCGGTTTTTCACTCATGACCGTGACCCAGATGGCCGATCGATCTCGAGCTTCTACAGGTTTGTCAGTTTATGTATATGGTGGATTACATAAAGTGCCAGCGACTTTTTTGAACCAATTCTGTAATGTTCCTTTAAGTTCACCCAGGAGTATAAATGGTTACCTGCGAGGGTAGAGGTTGATATTGTGTGGATTCAAATCCCCCAGAGCGTGGGAGGATCCAGAAAAAAGCTCTTCAGGTTGAAATTCAGTTCTACATAAATCATTGATGCGAGTTTGCACCCAAATAATGCTAAAGGCCACTATTGGTAAGGCGCTGCTAGATGAAATACTACTAAAAGATAAAAATAAGTCAGGGGAGCTGAAGGCAGAAATACATGTTCCTCTTGAAAAAGTCTAGATTTTAGGATGGTGGGAAATATGCACCAGGGAGGTTCCAAAACAATAACTGGTAACAGAGACGCTAGATACGACTGTTGGAATAAATGAAGTCGTTCTTAACTTAATTCATAAATTAAATTCTTAATTTATTCATAAATGTAAAATGCAAAAGAAGGGAGATGGTACTAATAGAATGACTAAACGGAAAGACCATTAATGGGCTTTCATGTATGTATATTGCAACACACAGATCAATTAATCACTCGTTTATTTCTGCATTGCTAATGAGGCCTCTTTTTGTTTGCCTCATTTGGGGACCGTGTTAGAATTCAACCATTATGGGAGTTAATGTAATTACAGTTCTGAGGCGATTTCAATTTGCTTAAAATAGCTTTTAAAGACAACTCAAATGAAATTGGCAACTTGTGATTGTTTCTGGAGATCAGGTAACAAGTGCTCAATCAAAACAGAAATTGAGTTCATGTGAGGTTAAGATGTGAGCCCTATAGCCCATACAATACAGGGCTTTTCTATAGCCCATACAATACAGAGCTTTTCTATAGCCCATACAATACAGGGCTTTTCTGGCAAAACACTATAATGGTCATATTGGAAAGGTTTACATTTGTTGTCATAATTTCCGCATAAATTAAAGAGTTGTAAAAGTATGCTTAAACAAGTTAAGAGATGTGCCCCTTTTGCGATGTGCTCCCTTTCGCTGGTTCAAATTATGCTTCAGTCATTTAGTTCTTTGTTCAACCAAAAATGCAATAAATTCATTGCTGTTTATAATTATGCACTTAATATTACTTTGGCTCTAAAGGGTTTTAAAAATCTTCTTGTACCAAGGCACTTGAACAAAGAGAAATATTTAAAGACATGTTTTCTAAGACGGATGAAAACTAAGCAAAAGTTTTCTGACAGTGTCGGTTTGTTAGTCAGTGACAATAATGTTAGTCTTGACGACACAGGTGTGTAATGTATGGTTGGTTAGATGTAGCTGTGAAATCTATTAGCATATCCCCAGGTTTGGCATCATTATGTTATACATTATAAATGACTATCAAGATCATTATGGTTGCCTTGGGGTGTATGTTTCAGTCGTTGTGCTAGTCACAATTTGTGACTTGATAAATTGCTTAACGTTCTCACTACATCATCAGACCTGCCAACATTGGTATCCCAGAAATAGGGACAAATCTGAACTTCTTTTTTCTTTTTCGCGGGAGGTGAACATCGAGGCGAACCCCTTCTCTTTTCAATAAGTGCACTGGGTTCTTTTACATGGGACCAAGGGCTTAACGTCCCATCCAAAGGACGAAGCAATGGTTAAGTGTCTTGCTTAAAGGACACAAGTGTCACGGCTGGGGATTTGAACCCACACTCTGCTGAAAAAAACACCAGAGTTTGAATTCGGTGCTCTTAGCCGCTCGGCCACGACACTTCCGATGCACTACCAATCCTAGTACATGGGACCTACAGCTTTATTGTACCATCCAAAGTGCCCTGAAACCCACTCTCTGTTGATCAGAAACACCAGAGTTTGAATTCGGTGCTCTTAACTGCTCGGCCACGACACTTCCGATGCACTACCAATCCTAGTACATGGGACCTACAGCTTTAATGTACCATCCAAAGTGCCCTGAAACCCACTCTCTGTTGATCAAAAACGCCAGAGCTCGAATCTGGTGCTCTTCACCACTCAAGCACGACACACTGCTCTTTAAAAAACCACTTGTACTACATGCCTTTAAAGTCAGTCTTGCAAATGATTTTGATTTGAAGCATTCACACTCTGTAAAAATTGATTTGTTGTTGACGTTTGCAACAACCATATGTCATGTACACTCCCATTGAAGTGTGGTTGAATATACATCGTACTTTACATAGAAATTAGTTGCTAGTCAGGGGTCACTTGAGATACAAACGGCAGCTCTAATTGATTCATTTACTCACCAATTGAATTGAAGAAACAAATCAATATATAATGAATTAGTTAACGTCACAGAATTGAGGATTCACACATGCACGCACACCCCACCTTGCTTGTATATTGTCCCTCTTTTGTTTATACTCTTGTTATACTTTATACTTTTGTTCAACAGCTCCCATTGGTTTTGTATACGTTTTCTAACTGTGGACCTTTCCTGAACCGTGGACTCTATTTACTCTTTTGTTATAGGTCCCCGGTTTGAATGTGTATACCTACTCACACACACACCCACACTTTATACTTGATAAATGACATTTGGTTATTTAATAGATGGACTGTTACTCACAGATGGAATTGGACAATAGCTGACAAAGTACAACGGTAGGAAAAAACAGTGTTGTGGAAAGCCAACATAAGTTGAGGGCAAAGCTGTATAAATTCTGCCCCATAGTAATTATCAAGTATTAAAGATTGTCAATGTGACCGAGTTTTAAAGATTGTAAAGTACATAGTGGCATATTGTGGCTGAGTTATCTATCAAATTGAGCTTGCTTTCAGTTCTGGTGGTTGAGTCACCAGAGTGTAGGTTTGAATCCATGGCCCAATTTCATGGCTCTGCTTACCGTAAGCAAAGAATTGGCGCTAACGAAAGCAGGAAATTCCCTGCTATGTCAAGCGCATTTAATGGGTTAGCACAGAATTTCTGCTTGTGCTCATGCAAACTCCATATTCTTCGCTTACAGAGCTAGCATAGAAATTTGGCACTTGCACAGTCTTAACAACTATCAGCAAATGATGAGTCTACCTTTGGCCTTAGTAAAGGGGCTATTTGGGCTTGTGGTATTCTATACAGGGCTTGACTGCATTGCCTTTAAATATAAAGAACAAACATTTATTCACAGCAGATATGCAGATAATTAGCGAGCCAGTTATGTTTTAAGTGCGGCAGTCTCTGAATCTCATTGGTAACACTCTGCCTAATTAGATGGCTCCTGCATTCTCTAATGACTAGAGGGAGTTTGCCACACATTAAACAGTAAGATCGTTTGGTGGGGTTCCCCTTTCTTTCCACCATAGGTTTTCCAGTAATTAGTTACCGGTACACATGAGCCAGTAGTGGCAGTATGGTACATAACTTGCTGCATAATTCAAAAGGAATATGGTTTACCCAGTGTTAATCTTGAATTCAGTGTACAGGTGGGTGCTGTCACAAGAATAACAATGCTGGTTTGGAAGTCTTAATATTATGCAGTTTAAAGGCTTTTGGATATATGCAGATATTAGACCTATCTTCTATAATATAAAAGCGCTTAAATCGCATGGGCGCCGCCATTGTTGTTTGGCAAGTGGTGCCCGCACCCTGCTAAAATGATGCGTCTGGGGTAAATTTTGGGGTACCCGTGTTGTGACGTCACAGTCAAAGCGCGAGCGTGTAGTAACTTTGTGATTGAGTGCAGGCGTCCTTTGTGATGTCACAGTCACGGCGCGAGCGTCCAGTAACTTCGCGCGTACATACAGTACAGAACAATGCATGGGGGGGGGGGGGGGGGGGGCACGACGACAGGACGAAGACTGGTGGGGGTTATTAGAGCACGTTGTGTGGACAGGGAGATGGAACGGGCATATGTAGTGGTACGTCTGTTGGAAGAGGGCGGGGGAACGGCAACAAATGTAGGGAACATTAGTAAAAGGGCTGGAAAAATAATACGGAAAGGGGAAGAAAAAAAGGGACTAATGATGACATTGGACAGGGAAAAAATAAACTGGACAGAGAAAAATACACGAAACGGAGAACCACCTGACTGGTGGGACCCGCAGGGAACATGTAAAGTTATGGGACGGCAAAAAGTGCAAAGAACAATTCACGGCGGGATGACGGGAAGGAGGCACGGGTTAGATTTTGGACGGGGATAGGAGGTAGGGGCACAAAGTGGTACGTCTGTGGAACGGGGGATGGGGGAACGGCAAAAATAGAAATGACGGGGAAAATGAACAGGGCTGGGGTAGGGATTGAAAAAAATTAAAAGGGACTATCGTGATATGGGACATGGGACAGGAAAATATTAAACTGAATTGGGGGATCAAGCCCATAAAACGGGAAAACCCCACAAACGGGACCCGCGCGAAACTGGAAAATATGAGATATGGGCAAACATTGGCAAGCAAAGAACACTGCAATGCATGGGATTGTGGGGACGGGAGAGGCACGGAGGCGTGGGTTAGATATGGGACGGGATAGGGAAGGGGCACACGGTGGGACAGGGAGTTGGGGAAAAAAATGAACGAGGCTGGTGAGGGGGGAAAAAGCAAAGGGGTTTGATAACTATACAGGACAGAAAATAATCAACTGAACTGGAACAAAATAAACGAAACGGGATATAAACGCTGGGAAAGAACCACTATCGAGATCTGCTGGAAACTGGAAAATATGGATGGGATCGACAATGCTGAAACAGAAAAAAGATGGACAAGTGTACGATTTCACAAAGCACTAAGATTCGACTTAACTTAGGATGGGTTGTTTGCCACAGTGATTTGTATTGTGACCCTGCCCAGCCACTTTAGCCCTCCCCTGTACTCAACGCTACACTTGCAGCATTTTTACGTCAAGCTTTCTAGCCGGATTGCCGCGCGAAGCGCGGCATCGCGCTAGTCTTGATTAAAGCGTGTACGAAACATTGGTAAGATTGAAAATAAGTTTAGAAGGTAGTGCATTCAGCTCTATCAGCCAGGCTCTTAGTGATTGATACCCACGTATACATCCTTACGGACCGTGAATAGAAGGGGGTTAACCTGTTTCACTCAGCCCTAGAAGTAGGTGGTAACGGCCCCTGGTGGCAGTTGTTTGGGTGGACAGCCCAAATCAGACGAAATCTCATTAATCAAAAATGTTACTTTTACTCATCTTTTACGAGGTTGCTATCTCATGTAAATGTTTGGTTTTAATAAATAAAGTGCGGCTACTGGTCTTTAACAGTTACCATGTGACTTTGACATGTTGTCTGCATGTTTTTAAAGTGTGAAACTGTCAGTGCAATAAGGGTTTACAGAAGTAAACTACAGGCCTGACACTTCACGGCGATTGCCTCCATGAAATGCTCTAACAGTAGAAATTTACAATTTCCTCATAGGGTGCCCTTTCCAAGGAGAAAATGCCTTGGTGCCCTTGCCCTTTCAAAAATGAAGCATACAGGCCTGAAACTAAATGTATACATATCGTCATGTTTTTGTGGTTTTGTTGTTTGTTTGTAAATAAATCAAATCAAACCTTGAGGTACATGTATGTTTCTTAAATCTCTTTACTTTGTGAAGACGACAGCTTTTAAAATGTATCTCAGATTAATTTATTAAGGAAGTGATTAGAACCACTCTCAGGTTTCCACTTCCAGATATTTAGTCATCTTAAGACCTTGCTTCGATGATTGAAGACGACTGCGTGCAATAATATTGTTAATTCGGTAGTGCAATTGAGTTATTCAGCCAATGCAATTAGACAGCATGCGGTGTGACATTAAGCAATCGTACTAATAAAACTGTTAGGTGTTCGGGTTGTTGTACTGTTGTTGTATTTTCTTGGTGATTCCTTTTCCTATTAGCCTCGATAGTCCAGGAACAAAGACACCTTCGAAAAGATCTTTCAATCTTAAATCTTCACAAATATATGATGAATAAAACATTAAGAAACTAACTTGACTAGCAATGTAATACGTACCGGTTTACTACTTTGTGTTTTAATTAGAAAATGTTGCAATGTAATCCTTGCATACATGTACTTGTTTTTGTTTTTTTCTCGTTTGACCAACAAGATGTTGTTGATGTGTGATGCAGTGGTTACATCTGTTAAATCTCTACTTTGTAAAGACATAGAAATTTATTTTAGCCCCAGTTATTAATATTATAATGCACATAGCGTCATTGGAGAAGGGCTCCCTCTACTAGAGGTCAAAAGAAGGTTGCTCTTTAGCCCATCCTATTCGCCACACGTATACACACATGTGTGTTTCCGTAGTTTCAACATCAATTTCCTAAGATGGTGGCATGATGAAGACATAAGGTCCATTGAAGTTAAAGGCACTTGACACTGTTGGTAATTACTCAAAATAGTTATTAGCATAAAACCTTACTTGGTAATGAGTAATGGGGAGAGGTTGATAGTATACAACATTGTGAGAAACAGCTCCCTCTGAAGTAACATAGTTTTTGAGAAAGACGTTGATTTCTCACTAAAATATTTGAATTTGGTTTAAAGACCTCAGAATTAGATTTTGAGGTCTCGGAAATCAAGCATCTGAGTAAGGGGAAAATCCAAATGCAAAGCTTTCAAAACGGGGTCCTCTGAAGCAGGGAAGAAATCACTAACCACTAACCTGAATGCTGTTTTAATAAAGGAGTAATGAAGCAAGATTAATGGGTTCGTACCAGAGGTGGAATTTAATATACAATATCATAATCAATATACTGGTTTAATCAAGAATAGACCTATATTCCCATCACACCAAAGCGTATGTCAGGATTAACCCTGGATCATGACCAGCATTTCTCAAGTTGAATGCGTTATTTTAGCTCATGATATTGACCATTGTGCGTCTCTCAAGACACCGACCTTTACACACAATTGATTTCTATCTTGGGATGATTTTTTAATTCATTTTTTTTCGGGAATACTGGGAAAACCATGGAGGATGTTAAAAGCGTCAATGCTAGAAAATGTTTTCTTTCTTTTCATGGCACAAAGGGTTACAGTTACTGAGCGCTGAATCAATACGTATGATCCAAGGCTTCAGTTAATAATAACGAAGGGCAAGGAGACTGTATTGAGATGCTGTAATTAAAAAACACGAGACAGTTTTTATAAAAAGGAGTTTGGAGGCCACTGTGTGGACACTGTAGGGAGGAAGGAGCAGAGAGAAAGTAAATGTTGATACCACATGGATCGAGGTTTGGGTATTGCAGCTTCCATGAGGTACTGAGATGTTGTATACAAAAATAAACATGTATAATAGTGTTGTGGATCTATGTTGACGGAGGAATAACTTGCTTAATGAATCTGACGTACTGCTTAATGTCCCATCCAAAGGACAAAAGAATGATGGTCAAGTATCTTGCTCAAGGACACAAGTCCCAGGACCGAGACTCCAACACTGATCAGAAACACCAGATCTTGAGTCTGGTGCTCTTAACTGCTCGGCGACAACATGCCACAAATGTTTGACACTTATTGTTTCCCAAGATTCTAAACTATTTAAATTTGTTGGGGTACCCACTTATAGTGAATCTCAAGCTAGCCTTTCCTCACCAAGCATGCTCTGTGGTCTGTTGTTTTGGAACACCTCTGCTCTGGGGTTAGGGGTCATGGGTTCGAGTCCCACCCAGGTGGCCTTTGAAAGCATTGAGTACACAGTGCCTGTCACACATCGGTATGGGTAAAACCCAATTAATATTCTTTATCCCTGTGCAATGATTTGGTAATGAAATATACGATTACTCTGTTGACATTATTGTTGCGGACCATTGAACAGAAACATCTAGGTGAGAGTAAGTGTCCCAGGCCCCGATACTTTGTTTTCATAAGGGAACAGTGAGGTTATTCCTTCCATATCACCAGTCAAGTAATCATGCTTGGTATCCAAACACCTCGTGTACTTTGCCGTTCTGGCCATGACATGCACTAACCACAAATCAGCACCAAGAAAGCTTGTGGTTGACCCTGCAACAGTCTTAAAAGCCACCTCAGCAACTGACAGCAAACTCCAACTTCCAAAATCAATTAGAAACTTCTTAGTATGTTAAAAACTAGACCAAATCATCAGCAATTTGACAGAACACTAAAGTACTTGAGACATAACAGATAAACAAAAGCTCAGATTTTATTTTAATTCGTCAGATTTTAAATCCATACGAGACGAAAAAACATCAAGTTTGATAAACAAAAGCTCAGATTTTATTTTAATTCGTCAGATTTTAAATCCATATGAGACGAAAAAACATCAAGTTGACACTTGGTACAGGAAGTCAAAGTGTAACATGGTCAGGTGCGTGGCAAAATGACAGTATATTAATGCAGCGAAATTACCCGCCAAAAGGAATCAAGCAGGAAGCAATGCCAGCGATGCAGAAGAACAAAACCCAATGAGAGATGTTGTTATCTGGTTACATCCACTCCATTTATCACAACAGCCTCAGAAAACTTACATCTTACTCTCCTCCCTTCAACCCTCCCCCTCCCCCCTCCCCCTAAAGTGCTGATCAATATTCTATCTATAAGACTTTTACGCCCGGCATATCATTTTTGTGAGTTGACCGTAAACGGATGGCCAGTACCATCTCCAAATTGCATTAGGTACTCTTCATTTCACACTTATGAGATGAACAGGGCTATTGGGGGCTTGTGTATTATGGGTATAGGAGTAATCTCATATAGCGCCTCCCAATTGAAAATGATGCTGTAATTGACTTGGAGGCGTATATCCACTGTACTGTGTTGGGTTTCTCCAATTAGGAAACCTGATTTACTGTTTACGTGTACACAGGTTGCTGAATTGTAATTCTGTATTCGAATAAAAGGGAACACATCAAATACATTGCTACAAGATCAGCAAACATTTTGATTATGCATCTCTTCTGTAGACAGTAGACCCATACAGTTTCCATTCTGAAAGAAATCAGACCACTAAAGACAACTGAATGTTATGCATTCCTTGAGAAACCAGTGTCATTACTGGGGCAAGGCATCGGGGCACAAGCGCCTTCCCCCAATTGATATCCTTGTCTCCCGGTCCCCCCTCTTGGTCCACCCCCACCCCACTCAAATTGAAATGTGGACCTTCAGAATCCAAAAGTACCATCTGAAGCAATATGTTACGGCTTTTGTGTTGTTATTGCATTGTTTACAAACATGTCTATTAGCATGTAGACAATTTGTATTACCAGCTCCACCTCAGATTATCTTACCAAAATTGGTAAATTGCATACACAAGCACTAAAGAAAGGCTTATTCAAGATAAATGCAAACCAAACTACGGATTTAATTGCCAGAAGTAGCCCAATAAAAGTTGGGGCACCTGTTCGTGTGTCACCATCCCCCCAATATTTACCCAAACATGAGTGAGTCCTTATACATATTCCTCACTGAAGCTCACTGATCAGTTAAACACCCGTCCGATACTTAACACTTTGTCTTTTTGACCTTTGTCTGATATCATTGACACCTACTTGCATATATCTTTACAATCCAAATCACCTACAAGACACTTCAAAACCAATTTTATTGTGCCTAGTTAGTTGCATAAGCACTTCTCAAGTCAAGTTAAGTTACATGTTTTGTCGGGTGACTAGTCTTTGACTGAAGGATGTCAGACTGTTCAGCTGAGCAGTTCAATGCTGCGTTCATTTCGGGGTTTCTCAGCTGTTTCATTAAACACTGACAACAAAGAAAGAAAAAATCATCTGGTTTGCAAAGCAGCATATTTGTCTTTATCTACCAATACATGCTAATCCACAAATCAGATGCTTGAACTGGAGGGTGGTATAAAAACCTCTAACCTACTCCCAGCGTTCATGATGCACACTGCGTATTGTGAGTGTCAATGCGCCACGCTCCGCATACGGTCAGTGCAAAAAATTACATTCTAAACTTTGCTCAAGTAAAAGCAAAAACACAACCTAACCTCATTGACTTAATGAGGCTGGAAGCTACATACGTTTTCGTCCTCGTTGGATATGGGACGCAGAAGTGCTATATTTTTCCGTATTCCACTCGCGCTTGTGTGATAACTTATAGTGTTTACAGCATCACATGTTTTTTTTTTTGGGGGGGGGGGGGGAGTCTGGTGAATGTTTCCGACATTCGTGTCAGTCATTTGAAGGTTCCTCTTTGGGGGAATTGGCCTCTTCAGGGTAAACTGCATTGTATCTGTAAATCGCTCAAACCTGCACTTTGTCTGCAAACAGCTAAACTTTTCACAGCATTTCAGTGTAATTCACGCATAAAATTCCCTGCTGCTGACGTATTCCTGTATTGCTGAAAATACATCCGTTCTTACACAAATTGGGCTCCAGTCAAGGGTTTCATATGGCAAGTCAGTGCTGCATGAATGCACGCACTCCCCGTCAATCTTTATAAGGCATTTCCTACTGACTGGATCGAGTACACAGGGGGCTACATGCGTATTCTGCAAAAATGCTAAATAAAACTCAAGTACGAACAACAGTAGAACAAGACAAGTTCTCAATTGACCTGGTCTACAATCAAGTATAGCTGAGCATGCCTCTAGTTGACAGTCACCAGGGACAATTAAATCCATTTGGGGCAAGAAAGGATGTGTAAAAATAAAAGATGCCATCGTTTTTCTTCAGTCATCAGCGTATCCATCTATAAGAGTAGATGAGCTGTACATAATCTTAATAGCTGTTCACTTCAAGGGTCTGACATGCTTAACTTCCCACATTTCCTCTCTGTGACTTGAAACAAGACTAAGTCGATTCCTTCTCCAAGGTTGATCAGACATGTCCATACGTTGCGTTTTCTAGGGGGGACAACTGTTTCTAGTAAGTTTGATTTGGAGTACAATATGTACACACTCACAGATCTCTTAAAGGCAGTGGACACCTTTGGTTATTGTCAAAGACTAGCCTTCACAGTTGGTGTGTCTCAACATATGCATAAAATAACCAACCTGTAAAAATTTGAGCTCAATCAGTCATCGAAGTTGCGTGATAATAATGAAAGAAAAATAACCCTTCTCACACGAAGTTGTGTGCGTTTAGATGGTTGATTTCGAGACCTCAAGTTCTCAATCTCAAATTCGTGAACAAATTACATCTTTCTCGAAAACTATGGCACTTCACAGGGAGCCGTTACTCACAATGTTTTATACTATCAACCTCTCCCATTACTTGTAATCAGGAAAGGTTTTATGATAATAATTATTTTCAGAAATTACCAATAGCGTCCACTGCCTTTTAAGACACTTACACTTTTGGTAATTGTCAAAGACCAGTCTTCTCACTTGGTGTATCTCAACATATGCACAAAATAACAAACTTGTGAAAATTTGAACTCAACTGGTCTTCGAAGTTGCCAGATGGAAGAAAAAAAACACCCTTGTCACACATACCATGTAGTTGTGTGCTTCGAAATAATATTTAAGTGGAAAATAGCTTCTTTCTTTGAAACTACATTACTTCAGAGGGAGCCGTTTCTCATAATGTGTTATACTATCAACAGCTCTCCATTGATAGTTAACAAATAAGTTTTTATGCTAACAATTATTCTGAGTAATTACCAATAGTGTCCAGTGCCTTTAATCACCGACCAGCGGGAATTCAGATTTTCACGCTCACTCTCGTGATTAATCCAAGACTTAAACCCACGCAAAAACATGAAAGATTTCTCTTTTAACAAAATGTGACTTTGGTTCCTTGTGAATCGGCCGCAAGTCACAGTTATGCTGAAAACTGCGACTGACCTCCCATCCTGAACACAATGGTAACAGTCAAACAATCTCTCTTAATACTTAATTGTCAAACAAAAGCACGAAGGCCTCGGATTTGTGTTTATGCATCCCCCCCTCCCAAAAAAAGGAAGATATCTAGAGCTTAAAAATGTCAGAACCGTCTTTGTGAGGAAAGCATAGCATAACACTTGAGTGCATCCACTTAGCATGCTATGCCATGTAATGCCTATATGCCACGTACGGGCGTGTTTACAACACTTGCCGTAGCATCCCCCTGGACACGTTGTGTGTCAGGGAGTTCGTTTCTTGTATACACGCCTTCCAGTGGGTAGTGGTTGAGTAGAGTGTGTCAGCTCTGAAAAGGAGCGGATTGGTTCTTTCTATGTTTCAACTAGTGTCCTCATTAATCGTCATCAGGAGAATTGTTTTCTCTCAGAGAAGCACATTCTCTGATTATGCGCATTTGCGTTTCAAACAATCTGGTGTGGGTTTAAAGTTGTTAAAACAACCAGCTGCAAAAGCAGTAGATAAAACAGCTTAAAGCTCCAAAAGTACATGCAATAAGAAATCCCAAACAAGCTTAGTGATGCTTCAAGCTGTGCATGGTGTGCAAAATAAGAAGTCTCAATAAGTAGTCAAATTGAGGGTTATCTCTTTTGGGATGAGTGATGGCTCTGAACTGAAGAAGGTTGGTGTGATCAAGACAAATACTACTAGACTCATCGAGTTCAAAAAAGGGTAAAATGAGTCTTCAGAAGACATGCTTATTCATCACTGCAAACAAGTATTAATGGCTCACATTTCAGTAGCAGGCACTTTTTCAAAGGCTAAATAAATCCATGTACAAAATTTATGATTTTTACAAAATCTTTGTGAAAATGGCGACCTAGTTACATGAATATCATAAACTTTGATGACAAAAATACTTTAAAAATTATAACAAACTCGACTGAATATAGTCATCTGTACAATAGAATCGCACATCTTACTGTATTATTAATAATGTGCATTGCCCTTGAGCTCTTAGGATGAAGTTGCATCTATAATAATATCCATTATTATTACTGCTATTATCATTCAGCCATGCAATTTGCAGCATATAGAATGTTGTGTAGTTCCGGTTCTATATGTGTACCTATCCCTAAGGCCAAACTATGTATTTTATATTCTCTCCATACCAAAAGGGAATTTCATCTCTAACCTCCATTCTTGCGATATTAAAAGCTTTGGGCAGTGAGCAAGAAATAACAAAAACACTTTTTGGAAGTTCTGCTTTTTTCTCTGTGACCAACAAAGATATGACATTTCAAAAGAAACATTTCATGTTTACTCATTTCATTTAAAAACACCTCCATGCATATAAAGGAAAGCTCCGTTGTGCTGTGGGAATATTCAAGTCATTTTCCCCTCAAGTCGAAATTTAATTAAATTGTTACCAGCCAGCAGAAACAGTTGGAAAAAAAATGTTACTAAACCTTCACAAAATTTAGTGGCCCAAGAATTGTGTAATGTAAAACTGTTCAGCATCGTTCAAAAAGATTCACCGGGCTATCAGTTTTGGTGACTATAGTGGCCCACAGACATTTTCACTGGGCTTGGGCCAGCGAGAGAGCGTTACTTCTTGCCCTTGAGTTTTAAAGACCGTTCCTGTACAAATGGAACTAGATGTTTAATTATACAGCTGATATTATAGAGTCAACAAAATAAAGACAAGTTGTAGAATTGGATTGTTCTTACACAATTCCCAGGGCGTCACACAGCATTAAGTCAAATTTCTTTATGGGCAACGATACATTTTGTTTTAATGGACAGCTATGCGTGAGGCGTAAATGTAATACATTAATGGCGTGTCGCTTGAGTGGTTAGATGCCTCGTACTCAAGTCCTTGTGGCTGAGTCGTCAGAGTGTGGGTTCGAATCCCAGTCATGACACTTGTGCCCTTCAGCAAGATATCATAAGTTTCTCTTCACCCCAAGGGTAAAATGAGTACCTGTGAAGGCAGAGTTGCTACTTGTGAATGATTTAGCTTAATAGTGGGCTTTGACCGCACAGGTTGTATAATCCCCAGGGAGCTAAAGATGGTCTAAGGGAATGAAATAAATGGCCCAGTGACCAGGGATAATAATGTGTGAAGCGCAATGATCAGTCTTTGGAATTGCGCTATAGGGACTATAAGAGTCGAATTCACATCAATCCATTCCTTACTGATCTTTATATTTCAACCCCTTCACCTCAGAACAGATATTATTCTTATTATGTCTCACTAATTATTATTTGTTTGTTTACTTGTTACAGCTGCAGGACCATGACCACGTCTCGTTTGATGCTATAGATGCAGCCAGGGAATGGCGCAGTGAGGAAGACATGGCTCAGGAGGCTACCAAACTACGCAAACTATTTCCACAATCCTACACACAAGATTTGTGATGTCAGGTAAACCTAATCTCCGTCTTTCCAAACTCAGGTTTTTTTTAACTATCGAGATTTTAGAAAAAGGAATTTTAAAAACAATTTTAAATGTGTAATTTTATCTAATTTGCGCAACATTATGATTAGAGTTATCTAGGCGGATAGTATCGCAATAATGTTTTCATGAGTTGACATACGGGATGTTCCATTCAATGAGTCGAAGCCTTGATGAATAGAACCTTCCAACTGTCAATGAAAGAAAACATTCTCTCTATTGCCCAAATGAAAAACATTCATTATTTGGTTTATTTAATACCAATATATTTATCCAAGTAGATCGTTGTCATTGGGTTGGAAGATAACACTGTCATAAGAATAAACTAAATATTTAAGATTGTGATCTGGCATCCACTATCAGGTTATTTTGTGGTTAATACAAAGTGTGGTCTAGCGTACAGTAGAAGAAAGGAGGGGACAAAAATTTGGCGCTAATTTAACCGAAATGCATGGTTTATTGGGCAGACCTTGTAGCATGAATGACGTGTGACCACCAATCCTCCAATCAACTGACAAGGATCTTGTTATGTGTTCCATTATATAGTGGAGGTGTAAGACAAGACATTGGTAATTTGTAATGTTTTTAATGATTTTAAATTTCATGTAGATATATACATTTGTTAAATAGTTCAGATGGTTAAACAAAAATTCAGAATATGTTTTATGAAGCGTAGTTCAGTACAGAACTTTCACAGGATTAATAATGATGTGAAAGTGCAACAGTCCTAACAACGTCTACACTGCCAACATTGTGTCAATGTAACAAGTGGAGAATCAGGATTAGTCACTTTGTGAAACTACAAATGTAACTAAATATTCCTCATCAATATTGCTTTGAGTTTACAGTGATTATTATGTTAAGTATTATTGAGATTATCATAACATGGTGTAACCACAAAATTAACTTTCCTATATATTTGTAAAGTATGTGGATAAAATACTGTATGAAAATTGTGTACAAACAACAAAATTGTGTACAAGTTTTTTTTTTTTTTACGGATTCAAGACTTTATGATAGCGAATGAACCACTGGACTGGGGTAAGGGGACTAATAAACAAATAAATGCAAGATAGTCAAACCATTTAAATGACAGTAATGATGAAGCTATAATATGGTAATTCTATCTACTGAAGTACGGTTTATATCTATCTATGGCATGTCCTGTGCAGCCACGGTCTACTGCATTGGACTCAAGTTCCGATAGCTTAATCATTGGAGTCTAGGCCAAAATGCTTGGGCCACCCGTTCCTATCATCAGCATATAAGACCATTCCCTGTCCACTTCCCACTGACAATAACCATTGTCTCCCTCTCCCACATCCAAGACTCTGGTTCAGGATTCAAATTGGTATCAACAGAAATGATATAGGGAGGAAATAAATCACTGGGCGAACACGAATTCAGTAAACGCTACTCACTGTTTACTTTCTGCAATGCATTGCCTCTTTAAGCTAGCATTTTAAAGAATCAATCAAAGTTGTGAATGCTGATTTGGACACATACAAAACGTGGCTCAGAGGTGATGATGTGATATTGACCAGTTGATATTAAACAAAGTTATTTGGGAAGCTGCCATCACCATATGGTTGGATAGAGCACAATGCATGTTGTCAGATCGAATGCTAAGCATTGTTCTGTTGAGGGCCCAACACTTCATGCTCCAACACTTCATGCCCCAACACTAATGCTCCATTATCAATGATGTCATTTTTGTATTGTATTGAATCTAAATATCATTTTTAGAAAGTATGTTTCAGGCCTGTATGCTTCATTTTCGAAAGGGCACTGAGACATTTTATCCTTGACAATGTAAAGGGAACCTTATGAGGAAATTGTATTTTTGTTTACTGTCGAGCATTTCAAGGGCACCAAGGCAATGACCATGGGTCACGGATGCAATGCAATCACCTTTGTTGCCTCCATGAAGTATCAGGCCTGATATTGTTTTTATAGTTTTATTAGAGCTGTATGTTGGGAGAGTTGCAAAAACTTGCATGAGGAAGCCATTTTTTATAACAATAAAACCACGGTTTAGTGCACACGGGGGACCAGACTAGACTGCACAATGGGTTGTTCTACATTTGAACAGAAATAGGCATCAACAATCACATGACCAAAGAAATTGATATTGTTTTACTGTTTTCTGTTTTACTGTTTTCTCAAAAAGTGAAGCATTTCATGGAATAATATTTCAAGGGAAGTCTTTCACCACTACCTTCTGTAAATCCTGTAAGTTATTTGTAAATCTATGAACTTTTTTTTTTTTTCTGTACCGAAAGGGTCCAATGGCTTTAATGACTCTTAAAAGAACAGATGTGTGTACATTATATATTTTTTGAAGGAACGTTTTTTTTTTAGAATTGGAATAAAACTTTGTAAAGAATCAATACTAATGACGTTAAGGATTGATTTTTGTTTGCCTGAAGGTGTTTTTAATGTTTACTATAATCCTATTAAATACAAATTAGGGTTGAATCCAGATTGATTAAAATGGGGGAAAATACTACCTTCTGGTGTTAAGTTTTGGTTGGCTGAAAAACATTGGGAGGTCAGAACTTATAACAATCGGTGTTCAGAAAGTGTGTCATGTGTATGTTTCATACAAGTTTATTTTGCAATTTACAAATTTTTAATTCTGATGTGTTTGTAATTGCTGGGCACCTCTGAAATACAGTGTTGTACTGAGAGGTTTCCCCAGGGTAAATAAGAAATAAATAAATAAATAAATAAATTGGCAATATTTATTCCTATTGTGGTTTGATCAGGCAACCTTGGTAACTTTCAAAGACTATTATCTGCACTTCTTATTATTCACAAGAACTTAGTGGAAAACCTTTCTGTTCATTGTTTTTTAAACATCAGAGTTTCAGACTCAAGTAAACCACCTTAATCACTGTTTTACTGGCTTCTTAAAGACTATATTACGACCCTTCTATTCAACCATGACGCACGCTTTGCTTTATGATTCAACCAAGGGCTTACTTTCAAACAGCATTTGACGCAATTGCCACTAAGCTGGAAACAGTTTCACTAGCCTCAAATAAAGTTGTGATGGGGGATCGCAATCACTACAAACTCAACCGGGTTTTAACAACATACCATCTGTACTTTATCTCAACAAGCCTACAAGAAACGACGCTAATTAACATGCATATCAACAACTTGGAAACCCTCAACAATATTCTACAGCAAACAATTGACAGACAACTGAAGAAATCAAAACCAACTTCAAAAGTAAATTGGGCCTGGTCGAAGTGCATCCATTGAAAAAGCTTCAATGTTAATCGTCAAGTTAAAACCAACAGTTCTTTTCAGAACCACCCCAACTCATTTAGAGATTATCATTACATGGTGTCACCACAAATCTTACTATACAGTTTCTAATACATTTCTATTGTCACAGTTATCTAATGTAGGCATACCTTATTATCATCAGTGTCTTGGCACCAGGGTCCTCCTCCAGGGTCCTACTTCAGGGTCCTCATCCAGGGTCTTGACCATAGTTTGAGACAGACGCCCAATGTCTAGTTTTAAAGAAAACAAAATCAAATAATGAATGATTAAGCAATTGATTGCTTTTGTGTGTTTGATTTATCGGTGAGGGAAAACATCCAGCATTCATGGTTGTTGCTACCCTGCTGTATTCCTGAATAAATGTCAGGAAGGAAACTTGCCTCAAATAATACGCAGTTAGTGTACCAGACCAGGGGTCGATTTCACATAGAGTTACGACAAGTCCTAACCTAGGACTAGTATACATGTATTATTGACTGGCATGAGGTAACTAGTGTACGTCTATTCCCCAGAGGGACTTTGAGTCATGCAAGGGCCCGAGGGGGAATAGACCTACACTAGTTACCAAATTATGCCAGCCAATATGTGTTTTATAACACCCCTCGGTCTTAAATGTGAAATAAGAACAGAAATCTGGAAAAGTAAGGAAGTTTTGTAGTTGCTGTTTACGGTTCAAGTCAAGAGAGGGCGCTATAATCAGGCACTATTTTCAAAGACAAGTGCCCGTCCGGGTACTATTCCTGCAAAACGCGCGCACGCGATCACTAGACTATATTAGTTCATCCCACGTGACCGTGTTTCAGCCAACCAGAATACAGAACAAGCAAGAGGTGCGTTGTAATCTAGGATATAGTCAAAAATTAAGGCTAGTCCTAACTCAAGATAGGACTATAGGGCTTAGCTCTTAGTGAAATCCACCCCTGGTGTGCTTGCATGAGTTGGTCCTTGAAAAGCATTTGTAAACGTTTGTTATAAAAAGCATATGGTTGGAAAGATGCTTTTAAAGTAGAATAATAATACTAATAATAATACAATGATCCACACAAATATTTTACTCGAAATTGTGTGGTTTTCCTTTTACCTCGTCGACTTACACAGTCGGCCATTAATGGGAGTCAAATGTTTTTCTCCCATAAATGGCCGACTGTGTTAGTTCGCAAAGCTAAAGGAAAACCACGCAATTTCGAGGCAAACTTGTGTTGATCTTTGTATTCTACTTTTAAAACATCTTTCCAACCATATGCATTTTAACGTGTTCCTTTAACCGCTCGGCCACGACACCCAGGTCTCCTGATCCACAAGAAGAATATGTGAACATTTAAATGTGAATGCCTTTTCATATTAGAGATTGCCTGGAGTTGGTTGCCTGTAAGTTGCTTTGTTTGACAAAGGCCTTAATGGTTGTTGGGAGCCTAGTCCCAGTCCTCAATAGAGGTGAGGATTTGGGAGGCTAAGGGTTTAATAGATTCAGGGATGTTTGTTGGCCTCAAACTAGTGAGGTATTTCTCACTTTCTATACAATGCAAAGCTTTAAAAGTTATCTTTGGAGTTTATAGGTACAGTCCATCAATATTTTAAACTAACACAACTGCAATCTCTACAGATACTTTTGTACTTGGTGTTGGTTTTATGTACAACTCGTTTTTGGAGAATGCGGTAGTGTTCTGTCACTACAGGTAATTTATCAACCTAGTAAAAGTATGTTTATCTTACCTTTTATGTACAGTTTAATCAAGGGATGTATTTTTTCACCGATACACAAATTAGGGTTGTCGGTATTTGCTTGATAGAACTAGTGCTTAGTGCTTGTCACTTGGAATCAATCCAGACGAATTATTGCAGTCCTTGAGCTGCTGTTTCAATCTACAGTCATTTCCATTCGCCAACGCACTGGGCCCACGTATAGTCATCTCCACTGAGGTCCTCCACACTGGGCCCACGTAGTCAACTCCAATAAGGTCCTGCAGGGTTCACCAAGAACCAACTCATACTTGACAGTCTTGTATAGGAATGAAGATCCTTGCCCAAAGTATATGGCTCCAATCATGGGTAGACCTTTTGGTTTGAAGACAAGAACAAAAAGAAGGTGATGGAATCGATCTTGAACTTAAAGAACAAGTACAGGATTTAAAAAATAAAATTATAGTTTAAATCTGAAAGCTCACTGTCCGTCAGATAAAAGGCTACTGACAAAGTCTGAAAAAATAGCATCTGAAGATGCCACAAAACACCATTGTTTATTAAGTATTAATGAGTATGTGACTTTGATTCCTATACTCGAACTAGTGCCTGTACTTTGTTAACCAAGTACAGGCACTAGTATTAGTACACTCAAAATAGTACTTGAGAATATAAGTAAAAGTACAAGTAGTAACCAGGTATAGGTATGAGACGGTTTTAAGAAAGACGAGTTCTTGAGTACTTCAGTACAAGTGGAACTGCAAGTGCTAAGCAAGTGCTAACGCAAGTATACAGGTTCCAGTAACTCAAAAAGTTTAATTCAGTATTACTCAAGTGAAACTTGTACTAACCGAGTACAAGTAAAAGTACAAGTGATAACCCAGGTACAGGTTTCAGTAAAAGACGTTTTGAGAAATACAGGTACTTGAGTACTTTAGTGCAAGTGCTATAAACCGAGTACAGACAGTTACTTGAGTACTTTAGTACAAGTACTAACTGTACAAACAGGTACTTGAGTACTTTAGTTTAAGTGCTAACTGTACAGACAGGTACTTGAGTACTTTAGTACAAGTGCTAACTGCTAACTGAGTACAGACAGGTACTTGAGTACAAGTGCTAACTGAGTACAGGTTCAAGTTAAAGTGCATTCAAAAACATCACTTGAGTCTGTATCGAAATTTGCTTTGTCACATGATTCAAGGTGAGCTTTTGTGAGAAGACACCAAACACCAGGTTTACCGGGCTGGAGGTTGCTACACAAAAACTTGCCCCAAACATAAATTTTACCTGGCTACTGTTGATATATATAGTCTGATGAGGAATTCAAATGTAAGTGGTAACTATAGTGACTAGCTAGCAAGTCATTGTACCTGTCATTGTTCATATCTAACTCTCTAACAGCTTAGTTTGTGAACCAGTGATGTACATTCTCACATGAACGAATAAATGTTTAAATTCTCCTCATTACTTGGAATGTAATTCACAAATAGACTTGATACTTCTTTCTGATTGCAATTCACAGTTCTCTGTGAGGTGTTAGTGGTTTTGACATGATCTGAGTTCTGGAACAGGGCAGTCTAAGTGCCTAGTTTCATACTCTATTACACCATCAGAGGTCATGTGAAGACTCATTTGTCAGGCATGGATACAGTTTCACTGCCGAGATGATTCGCAAAGAAATGGGATATTATAATTTTAAGGCAATGATGAGCAGTGTTGAGCAGATGGTTACTCTATACGCCACGAAGCCAGTTTGGTTTTCTTTCCCAAAAATCAGTGCCACTAATATGGAGTTCGATGACTGGCTTTTTTTATGTGATGAGGCTCTCCAAACAGCTTTGCTGTGATTAGGGGATTCAAAAAAACAGGGCCCAATTTCATCAGCAAAATTGCTTGCAAAAGTGTATTTCGTTAGCGATCAATAAGATTTGACAGGGCGTGCCTGCATTTAGAGCAGATTTGCATTGTTGCGTCACTCGTCTGCTAACAAGAACCCCCGGCAAGTAAGCATGTCTTTTGCTTTGCTTCATGGTTACCGTAAGCCGTGTTTATGAAATAGAAACCGATGAACTAAAGGGCTGTTCACTATACAGAACATATCTGCTTACAGGCTTTGTGAAACTGTCCATATAAACTGTGCAAAAAGCCACTCAGTAATTAGAAACTGTGATTACAGGCTTTGTGAGATTTGGTCAAGATGCTTTACTGGTTGTTGCTACAAAATTTAAAGATGTATTCGCAAATTTATTGGTGAGATATGAAACGAGGGTAATTTTTACCTCAAATACTGTCAATAGTGCTCACTCTACTGACAGTGAAAGACGGGTGGGCGAGGGGGTATTGTCACCAAACATATGAGGATTTGAAGAACGTCGCTAACGGGAATCAATTTGAAGAGCTGTGTAGAAAAATGTTCCTCTCAAAATGGAAAGACATAAAGGTCATTCAGTATCTATTTTCCTAGTTCCTGTGGACAATGTAACATGAGTGATATTGAAATTAACCTTATCCAAGCTAATGATGATATAAGTAGAGAGTGCAATGGCTCCAATATTTGACATCTGATAGAAAGGTCCCCATGGGATTCAAAGCCCCCCAACCCCCCTCACTCCCCTTGAACGCAACCAACAGGTCGTACCCAGCTTGTTATGGGCGAGATTTTCCTCTCATGAAGTGACCTTTTACTGCAACATCATCTCAATATTAGATTCAATTTGAGCGTGTAGTATCAATGATACAGGGATACCCTCGGCCATTACAGACGGGAAATTAAAGCATCTGTTGTGGACCGTGTAATTCCAAAAGGAAATGACTGGTGGAGCTCTATGTTGTTACACTCAAAATATTTATTTTAGATGATTTGCCCCTGGGAAGATGACAAGAATCAAATTTGAAAGACAAACTGGTAATAGCAGGAGGTGAATCAAAAAAACAAAAACGTGAACTGCGTTTGAAGCATCATCAGCTGCTGTTTCATCATTGGAGACGCAATGAATCTAGAAGAAGAGTTGTGAAACGAGAATGAACTTCCATTTGATCGGCTGTTTCTCATGATTTGCAAGTTGAGCGTAAAGCGTGCAGGTTTTTATGTTCTTATAATCTAAACAAATGACTGTGATGTTATAACTTTACATTCTCAGTTGTATACATTCAATAGGCTGATGTAGAAGGTAATAATTTTTACATGGTGCCTCGTCACTAAATACTGGATTGCTTGTGGTCAATAGGTTGTGTTATTTTACGTTCTAAATATTTCATGTCATGAAATATCAGTTCTTAATTTATTACAAGACAGTTTAATCAGGTTTTGTCATGCTATGCATTTAGAGGTCTTGAGGCTATAGGACGTGGCAGTATTGTGTTATGGATACATAGGTTATTTTTTCTTTTTTTGAGATGTGCTTTTTCCGGGCAGGGCCCAAGTTCATGGCTCTACGACTGCAGATTTCTGCAACTACTACTGCCTTTCTCTGCTTACAAGGCAACTTCCAAATTTCTCTGCTAGCTGTGTAAGGGTCGAGTAGTATTTATTAATGTGAAATAAGCATGTTTGGGTGTCCGAACTAGGGATGTCTGAACTTCATAGGGGTGTTGGCACATAGGGGAGTTGGATTATAAGAGTGTCGGCACACAGGGGTCTCTGAATATAGGGATGTCTGAACATAGAGGTGTCGGAATATATAGAGAGTGTCAGCACATATAGGTGTGTCGGAACATAGATGTTTTAGGGGCGTCAGCACAAAGGTGTGTGAGCACAATAGGTGTGTCTGAACAAAGGTGTCGCCACATAAGGGTGTCGGCACAATAGGTATGTCAGCACATCCCGGGTGTCAGCACATCCCGGGTGTCAGCACATAGGGGTGTCAGTACACGGGGGTCAGAATATAGGGGTGTCAGCACATAGGTGTGCCGGCACATACATGTAGAATTGTCAAACAAAGAGGACTGGGCACAAGGGAGTGTCTCAAAAAGGTGTGTCTGAATACAGGGGTGTCAGAATATACAGGTGTCAGAACAAAGGCATTAACTGTCTTTAATGAATGCACTGATACCAATAACTATATAATGCATAAATGCATAGTACAGTTCATCAAAACAATATACATTGCAATTAGTGGTATAAGTATGAGACCCCTCCCAAATTATTTCTTCACAATTCCACTAGTGTTGCCTGTATGTGAGCCTTGACATTAGACAGTACATGCTCAGGAAGGTAGTTAAACGAGTCTCAACCAGACCCTTCCAGCTCTATAATGAATTTGAAAATATGTAAACTGGTAAGGCATATGAAGCTCCCCAACACGCCCTCCCCACACTCGGTCCCCCCCCCCCACCCATCCCTCCTCCTTCAGCATTAGTGGTTTTACAACTGCTCTTCCAAACACCAATGATGTAATTTATCTTTGACAATATCTGAAAGAATGTCTATTTGTTGGCATGCAGGAAAACTAAGACTTTGACCTCCAAACGAAAGGAAAAGTGCATCAATCAAGCTGTTTGTATTACATCAACTCTGTTAACCCTGACTCCTCATTCACAAGGTTAATTTTAACTAAAGAATTAATTAAATAAATTAAGAATTAATTTATGTTGTATTATCTCTGCAACCCTTATGGATACAGGTTGATGGATACGGTCCCATTGTTACTGGTAAACAGACTTTCGTAGTGTCAGCTGGCCAATTTGGAAATTAATTTCAAAAAAGAGGGCTTTTTAAACTTGAACTACATAAATAGTGAGTCTCAAATGAAAGCAAATTTGCCTGACAATGGACATCAAACCATCTGCTGTATTGATTTGCTAGCCTGGCTGGTTTATAATAGTTTGTCATAAAAAGGGAAATTGTAATATGAAATTAAAAAATATACAAATTTAAGATTAGTAGAGTATGCTGTTTGAAACGTTGTGACCACATAGGTTCTTCCCAGAACCAAGACTTCTCGAGTGCACTGCTATAGTTGTTTTCTGAGAAAGTGACAGGTTTGCAACTGCTTATGATGGTTTTTATCTTCATTTTATTTTTGTGAGGTACATGTAGACATATGGAGCACGAGTTTCAAGTCTGTATAGTTATTACAATTTGAATTGAGAATAAGCCCTTGAGAGTGTTTTCCATCAATTATAGTTGAGGGAATTCAAATTTAGGCATTAACTTGTGACTAAGCAAGTCTTTGTTAGCCTGTTAGACGTTATTCAAATAGAGTTGACAAATGGCGTATTGAGATGGGGGTACAGGTGCAACATCTCAGTAGCCTTAGGGTTTGAGTCTGTCAACACTAAAAGCGCTTTAATAGCGTTGTGGGTACATCAGGGAAAATATTTGGGCAATTGTACATTTGATACAATGGAAATTGGCACACAGTCGGATTGTGTTCTTAGAAAAATAAATGGCAATATAAACCACAAGGGAAACTGACTGGGTAAATTTGTAAATGATTTTTGGGGTTGAACAAAGAATTGACTAGAGTGGGATTCGAACCAACGACCTCCGGATTAACGTGCCGGCACTCTACCAACTGAGCTATCTAGCCCTATATTGGCGGTGTCCCTATTTTTTCAATATCTTTGTTCAGGGGTGCCAGTCAGAAGCCATACAACCGTTAACTGCCGTGTAGCCAGGGACCACACCCAAATTACGATACAACCTGGGAAGCGGCAGCTAGGGGATCACCTTAAGGGGATGCGACTTTTTGTTTCAGATATCAATATAAACCACAAGGGAAACTGACTGGGTAAATTTGTAAATGATTTTTGGGGTTGAACAAAGAATTGACTAGAGCCACTTTAGTCAATTCTTTGTTCAACCCCAAAAATAAAAAATAAATGGCTACGGGACAATCACAGTTTAAAGGGTCTATATGTACTTTTGTAGGACAAAAAACAAATTGTTCACAATGAAACTTTCACAGTTTGCAGATAATGAAAACCCTGAAAATATTGCATGCTGAGGTGCTGTTGTTTCTGAGAAATGATTAAAACAATGTCATGACAATAATTGTTGTCTCGGTGATCATGAGACGAAACTTATTTTAGCATGTAAAAATGTATTTTCTTGACATTGTTTTACTCATTTCTCAAAAAGTACAGCACCTCAGCAACTAATATTTTAAGGTCTGCTTTCTACTATCAATATCTTCAAGCGGTGTAAGTTTAATGTAAATCTATGGACATTGTGTTTTGTGTTACAAAAAGTACCCAAATCCTTTAAGTAGAATGACAATAGAGGTACAATATTTGATAATTCAAAGGACAAATCTGTAATGGCCCTGTGTAAAATGCTTTTCTCATGATGTAGTCTGACTGTGTGCCAAAGTCATTAACAAAAGGCACAATTCCCCTAATAATAATATGGGGTATTTATATGGCGCTATACAAAGAACAGAGAGCTTTACAGGAGACGAGAACAAAAACACGAGTTGGGGTTGGTTTGGGAACAGGAATGTCTTCAGGAGACATTACCTGCATGTCATGTTTAACATGGTTCATCGTACCAAACAAATACTAAATAGAATTAAACATTTCTCAACTATTTAAAGGAACACGTTGCCTTGGATCAGTCGAGTTGGTCTTTGAAAAGCGTTCTGTAACCGTTTCTTATAAAATCGGTATGGTTAGAAAGATGTTGTAAAAGTAGAATACAATGATCTACACAAATACGCCTTGAAATTGCGTGGTTTTCGTTTTACCTCGTCGACAAACACGGTCGGCCATTTATGGGAGTCAAAAATTTGACTCCCATAAATGGCCGACCGTGTTAGTTCGCGAGGTAAAATGAAAACCGTGCAATTTTGAGTGATAATTGTGTGGATCATTATATTCTACTTTTAAAACATCTTTCTAACCATATGCATTTTATAACAAACGGTTTCAAACGCTTTTCCGATCCAAGGCAACGTGGTTTCTTTAAATCATTATTCTTCCTGTAACAACAATCAAGATTCATTCAGAATTCAGATTGGACGGTTGCCATGACATTCGGCTAATGTTGCTATTTTCAGACAGTGAAGTCGTACCGTTTGAATACGACAAATCTCAGTTCAACAACCTCTATTTCAAATGCAGGCCTGGGGATAAAAACAACTAAAAATAGAGCATTATTGTCACTAGAGTACATTGTGACTTCCAAGTCACTTCATTCTCCTAGTCAATACTTTAAGATGAGTGAGTAAGACCTGCACAACTTATGTGCGAGTAAATAGAATCATCAGCTGAGTGGTCTAATGCATTGAACTCAAATAAGCCATTTGCGTGTCTAGATTTGAATACTGTCTGGTACAATGACGTGCTTTCGATCACAAGTTACCGCTACATTGGATTCCGCAGACTATCGAGACAGTTGCTATGTCACATGATTAGTGGCATACACAATTCTGAATGGATACATTTGAATACGACTTAAGTACAAGGGTTTGCTCATCTATTGCTATACAAAAGCTTGCCCCGAACCTTGACATAGCAACTATCTCTATAGTCCGAGGAATTCAAATGTTAGCAGTACATTGTGACTCAGCAAGTCATTGTACCAGACATTCTTCAAATCTAACTAGCAAATGGTTTATTCTGATTACTGCATCACCAGAGTGTGGGTTCAATTCCTGGGCCCAATTTCATAGAGCAGCTAAGCACATTAGCATGAAATTTCTTCCTTGATAAAAACAAGTTTACCAACCAAATTTCCATGTGATTTTCAAACAAAAGCTGAATACCAGTAACAAGCACTATGTAACAAATGGAAATTTGGCTGGTAGTCCTGTTTTCATCGGGGAAGAAACTTCATGCTTAGCAAATTTGTGTGCTTAGCAGCTCTATGAAATTGGGCCCTGGTCTTGATTGTTTTGTCCTTTAAGGGAGGCACATGGATGGGCATAATTGCTTGTCTCTCCTCCCAGGTGTATATAAATGGAAACCAGATAGAGATCACACAGTGTGGTGTTGGATTGATCCCTTAGTGCTTAATTCAGCAGCTTCCCAGGGAGTTGATAGAGATCACACAGTGTGGTGTTGGATTGATCCCTTAGTGCTTAATTCAGCAGCTTCCCAGGGAGTTGACAAAGCTACAAGACTGGTCAGAGTATAGCCCGGTTCATACTTCCTGCGAAGCGAATTTGACGTCACAACTGTCCTTTTGCAGCGATATACGCAAGTGAGTTGCCCAGAGCTGAACTACCGGTACTGCAAAAGTCATTGCGAATGTTGTGACGTCAACATCCGCTTCGCATTCGCATTGGCAGGAAGTATGAACCGGGCTGAAGTCTGATGAGCTACAGGATAATCACGTAATGTGCTATACAAGATCCAAGTCTCAATGTTTATAAGAAACGAAACCCGCAGGGTAATCCGTAGTCAAGAACTCACCTGTGTATGTTGCAAGCAGATTTCATATCAAAGAATGTTCCATCCTACAGAATGTTCAATCTTACAGTCTTTTGTAAACACACCACACAACCTGTGAAAAAGATTGATTGTCACAAAGTTAGCAAAACAGTTCATTTTAGTTTTATTTATTTATTCAGGGATAATGATGGCAGCAATCAAGAATACACCAGTAATTTGTTGGGTCTTCAATTGCCATGTTAGACCAGTAGTCTGCAAACCTTTTGGCTGGAGTGAAAGGCCTGCATGACCTACCTTACAAATCACTTGCAGACTGAACCCCCCCCCCTTCTGCAGACATTATGATGTAAAACAGACAATCTTATCAAAAGTAAATTAGTTATTCATAATACATATTTGAGTGGCTCTCTTGACACCGACGCTAAAAGTTAGTGAAAAAAAACATGTTTCTGATGGTAGAACCATTGTTGGGCAATCTTTAAAACAAATCTGTTATTCTCGATATCGAGAATTGATAATTGTTTTAATGTTTTCTCAAAAACAAAAGCATTTCATGGAATAATATTTCAAGAGAAGTCCTCACCATTACCTTCTGTAAACCCTGTAAGTTATTTGTAAATCTGTGAACTTTTAATTTTTGCTCTGTTCAGAAAGTGTCCAATGGCTTTAATGTTTAAGCACTTTTGACCACAGGCAACCTACTTTACATTATATGTTTTATACAGCAGAGTTCTGTGGTAAGCAGTGCCATGAACTAGGGAGCAGTTAAACCCTTCAAGATGTCTTTGTCACACAAGTTCACTAATAGCAGCTTTTTATTGTTCAGGTAAATCTGTTGTTCTGGAAAAATTAACGTAGAAGATTGAAATTTAGCTGGCAAATCTGCTGCCACCTACATTATGTACATGTAGTGTTTCAGAATCTTACATAAGAGTGAAGGCTATGAGGGAACATAATAGGTTTGGGGAGTCAGAGACCCTGTGATGGTCTGTCAATGTGCATTTTATGTGATGTGAGTGCATTTAGACTCAACAATAACTTTACATGCAATTGACTCCCAAAGGAAGAGAGTGTACATCAGTGCAAGAGAATAAGCTTTGCTTGAAACTTTGTTACATACTCTCGTATGGTCCACATTGTCATGAGTGTACCGGTAGTACATTATACAATTGTTGCATGCTGTGGTGGGGTGACGGGGGTCCATGGCGTTTTGTACACCCGAGGGGGGAAAATGGCACCCGAGGCAAAGCCGTGGGTGCTATTTTCCCCCGAGGGTGTACAAACCCATGGACCCCATGGGGCCCTTGCACAGCAGGAAACATTTGTTTTGTTATACCCATGGTAACATTAATATTCCTCTTCTCAAAGTTCTGTTGTCATCTTCAAACATTATTACGACAGAGTATTCATTGTTTAGTAAGCAGATGAACAAGAAACAATTCCTGACTGTTCCCTCGAACCCGCGGGTGTTTCGTACACAACGCTGGAAATCAGCCAACACTGGGAACGATCAAGGAGATGTACAACATGCATTTTTGTTGCACGTCACTTGATTGGTTCTCGACCAATCAAACTTCACAGTTTGTTACCGAGGTATAACAATATCAGATGGCATTGTATGCAAATGTCCACTTATACTACGTAGTACAGTAATGAGGCTAGTCTTTTTCCATTCCCTCCAGCCTCTCTTCGAGTGTTTCTACTTTAAGCTTCTCTTCCCTCCTCTATGATGGAAGCTGGTGCAGATATTTACATCTTGCTATAAAGGTCATTCTACTCATTGGCTGTGATATGTAGTTTACCTCCCCACACAAGGCATTCACATAATAGCAGCTTATTCGATATTCACATCAGCCAGTGTAATTGGTATGCCATTCATTATCTTCTTCCCATCAGTATACACGCACGTGCTATTTTTGACGGCTGATCCGTCCCTCCCAGCATAATTCAGTTGGCGTGCACTGTATCATGCATATAATGAACTGGGCCCAGAGGAGGCAGTTTTACAGGTGTTTTTGACCCTGCTAGCATGTAGGGTATTCCAGGTGATTCACCCAAGAATCATGCATGAGGGATGGATCTAGAGTGTGGTACACTTAATGACTGGCGGGGACAAGAACAAACAAATATAAAAGGATTATGTGTGTTATAAATGGTTCCTGGAATTGATGAGTTACCTAAAGAAAGAAAGTTGTGAAGAGGGTGTGGGAGCCGGTCTTTAAGAGGTTTATTTTTATCAGGATGGGGGATAGCTTTAAATTCATTTAGAATTCATAAAGGGTTTTTGAGTGTTGATCTTCTGTGATTCTCCATGCCTGGGTACTCTTAAACTTGCCAGATGTTCACATTGAAAACCGATTCTGTTTTCACTTAATGCCAACACTTCAATACTAGGTGCATGCTGGTGCATGTGTTGAGTTACTTGGGAGAACATGCTTGGTTGTGTTTTTCTCTGTGTATGAACCCTGCATTCGGACATAGTCTTCCCTGCAAATGGGTGTGGAGAATCGATAATCGTCTAGTGTCTCTCGGTTTTTTCGTTTTTCTCAGTGCACTTATGACCAGAGTCTGGGAAACCTAGAGGTGAAAGCTAAATCCTTCAACTGAATGCAATACTTCAAGTTGAGTATACGTGCACAGAAGATTTTTAATGTGCATACTTGAGTGTTTAGTGGAAATTTCTTCATCTTTTCTTGACAGGTTTTCAAGCCTACAGGCTATAATGCTGTTCACTGTTTTAGGATTCCTATGATGGCTGGAGGCTACCAACCGTTCCAGGAAGTTAACACGAACAAGCTCTGATGTTGTAAAAGGGGCTGTTTTTCAAAAAGTATACATGTACAAGAACAAACAGAAAAGCTTAAGAACCATCATTGACATCATAATTCACCATCTTAGATCTAAAACTATGATTAAAAGCACAACTTTGTATGCATGGCACCCAAGGTGGTCCATAAAGAGGCTTCCTTTTACCTCTAGCTAAGGGGGCCCTACTCAACGTCATGTAAAATTATATAATGCCATCCTGTGAACACCTCAAAGCTTTTTGTTGAGCTCAGAATCCTCAAGTCAGACACTTTTTGGTACTTTTTTAATCAAGCTAAACACAAAGTGTGGCGCATAATGCTTCAGGGTGTGGATTATGCAATTTGCCCTATGTGTGTTTCTGATGAGAAGACAGGGGATCAGATTCGTAGTGTTCATCACCAACACACTGTGCATGCATGGGTGTTACCGGTTAACTCGGTCCCAAGCCAACTCGGTCCCAGTCAACTCAGTCCCAAGTCAACCCGGTCCCAAGTCAACCCGGTCCCAAATCAAGTCGGTCCCAAGTCAACTCGGTCCTTTATTTCCTTTATTTTTTAATTATGTAATTCATACTGTTTTTATATTATTTTTTTATGAATTTTAAATGTAAGCTCACTAGTTAGATAGATTTAGATTTTATTTATTTTGTAATAATATGTTTTTAAAATTAGTACTTTTTTATATTACCGGTATGATTTATTTTTTTTATTCAAATCAGTATTGGCACAAAAAAGTTGTTTTATACCATTATTTGCCAAAATGGTGTGCCACTTCGAAACCAGTATTGGCCCAGAAAAAGTTGTCTATACCATTTTGTCAAAATGGCGTGGCGCTAAAAAAAAAGTATTGGCCCAGAAAAGATTGTCTATGGTGCAGCTACAAAACCAGTGTTGGCACAATAGAGGTTTTCTACCATTTTGCCAAAATGGTGTGCCGCCAACAAACCAGTAGACAGATGACAGAAAGTAAAACTTTCATTATCAGACGAAAATTCAACCAGCATTTTAACTCGTAAGTTTTTATTAATCAAATAAAAATGCAAAAAGTATATTAAATAATATATTAAATTTAAATGTAATTACTTTGCAATAAAAAAGTTCATTACAATAAAGTGTAGTTGTCCATGATAAACACAAAACATAAAAAATGAAAAAACAGCAGCAATGAATAAATCAAATTAAAAATGCTATGTAAAAACCAATAAACTAAAAAAGGAGGTATTAATTTTAGAATTTTGTTTTATTAATAGTATTCGGTTTTTTTCAAAATGCCGGTACCATCAGGGGTCGATTTCACAGAGAGTTCGGCCTAGTCCTAACTTAGGACATAGTCCTTGGAGATATAAGAAACGTATGGCTAGTTCTAAGTTAGGACGATTAACTCTTCCTAACTCGAGATAAGACTAGTCTTACCTCTTTGTGAAATCCACCCCAGCTTCAATAAATAACTTGCATGGGCTAATTCCTTTTTAAATATCAAGTCGGTTTAGTCATTAGAACATATTTCTTTACCGTTTTGCCAAAGCCAGTATTGGCATGATTGGCCCCGAAAAGGTTTTCTATAATGACACCATTTTGACAAAAAATGGTGTGCAGCTACAAAACCAGTATTGGCTCAATGAGAGGTTTTCTGCCTGTTTTCCCAAATGGTGTGCCACAAAACCAGTATTGGACCACTGCAGGTTTTCTACCACTTTCCCAAAATGGTGCACCGCTACAAAACCAGCATTGGCCCATTAAAGGTTCATAATTTTGCCGAAACGTTGTGCCGCACAAAACCAATATTGGCCAAGACAGGCAAACCTCCGTCCTAACTAAAATAGTTTGCCTCTATAAAACCGACATTGGCCCAGTGTGGGCACTTTACTAGCAAGGACATGACGCTTGACCGGAAGAAGGCCAGCACTGGCCCAATTCTGGCTCAATATCATCATCATAATTAACGGCACCGTATCGAAACTCAACGCCGGTACATGCCACCATTGGCCCGATACTGTATTGTTTGTTAGGCTATAACTGAAAAAAGGTTTGTACATAGGTTGTGAAGTTCCTGGGATATTGTCCCACTTCCGGTTGACCTGGAAGTAGAGCTAGGTCAATATGGGTGCCAAATTTTGTTAAGGTTAATCCTTAATGCTCAAAGAGTCTCTAAGTAAAAAAGGGTTTGAAAATCGGTTTTATAGTTCTTGAAATATGGTCCCACTTCCGGTTGACCCGGAAGTAGAGGTCAACATGGGGCCGCGGAAACTGGAACAAGTTTGAAATAGGTTGTATAGGTCTTGAGATCTGGTCCCAATTCAGGTTGACCCGAAAATAGAGGTCAACATGGGGTCACAGTTTTCCAAAGTAAAAATTTGAAAGGAGCCTATAACTGAAACAAAAAATGAAGATTGATTGTGTAGTATAACTGAAACAAAAAATGGGCCAACTTCCGGTTGACCCGGAAGTATACTTCTTGAGATATGGCGCTCTACTAAGATTTACTAATTAAATATGCAAATGAAGATCATAAGGTTAATTAATTAATAATTTAAAACAAAATAACGTTTAGAGTAAAGCTAATATTTTAAAGCTTCAATTTTATATAAGATTTAACTCTTTTATCTTTATACTTTATACACCCCCCCCCCCCCCCTAAATTAAGAACTTTATACAATACGTTTTTCGCTTTGGATTCAATTAATACGTGCCTCTCCTTTTATTACAAGGAAATATTTGTATAATACTTTACCTAGCCTTTTATAAAACGTGTTGAGTGCGTCCCGGTCTGTGTTTGTCCATCACATTCATGATGCACATAATATGTGTTTTCCATCAAAACGGTTTTTGTGTGGTCATAATGTTCTCACCTCCGGGTCTGTTTACACAGGGCTACTTGTATGATTTCAGATTTCCCCTTACACACAAAATTATCGGTAGAGACTCTTGTTCAAAAACATTTCCCTTCACTGAATATAAATATTTGTATTTCCCCGGCATACACCGGGACTTTTCGTTTTCGATGACGGATGGTTCTGCGACGGTAAAGATGACATTTGGCGTCATCTGCGCATGCGTCGGCTTTGAGGACGGTCTTCCCTCAATTTCTACGACAGTACTTGGGATGAATCTTCGTTGTGCTGAAAACGACAACGTTTAGCTGAACGACCGTCGCAGAACCATCCGTCGTCGAAAACGAAAAGTCCCTACCATTTCCGGAAGACGACAACCAATTGTGGGACATAGATAACCCTTCCACACCCTCTCCTACCCATTTGTTATTATTATTATTATCTTTTTAGAAAGAGCTGATTATTTTGATGTTTGTTGCGTTCCCCCTTACATAGTTATAAAATGGTACTCTTCTAAAAATGTTTGGCATGTCAGTCAACCCGCTGGTGAGTGTAATTTATTCCTCCATGGTGGTGTGAACTAGAAAATAACAACAACTAATATCCACAATCTACACAATCATAGGTTTTGAAATAGGCCTGCACCGACCGGACGCAAAATTCGGATATCCCAAAATCCCCTCACCGGTTGCAAAAGTTGACCGATTGCAAAAAGCCACCACCGATCCCTAAAGTTGACTGATTGCAAAAAGCCACCTCCGATCCCTTAGGTTGACCGATTGCAAAAAGCCATCACCGATCCCTAAAGTTGACCGATTTCAAAAAGCCACCACCGATCACTAAAGTTGAATGATTGCAAAAAGCCACCACCGATCACTAAAGTTGACCGCATGCAAAAAGCCATCACCGATCCCTGAAGTTGACCGATTGAAAAAAGCCATCACCAATCCCTAAAGTTGACCAACTGCAAAAAGCCACCACCGATCCCTAACGTTGACCGATTGCAAAAAGCCACCACGGATCGCTAAAGTTGACCGATTGCAAAAAGCCACCACCGATCACTAAAGTTGACCACCAATTGCAAAAAGCCATCAACGGTCGTGAATATGCATGACCGATCGCTATATACATCACCGATCATGAATATGCATGACCGATCGCTAAAATGGACCACCGATCGTGTTTTATCACCGCTCGCTAAAGTTGATCACCGATCGCATAGGACCACCACCGATGATTAAATGCCTCTTTGGCGTTCCATATTTAATGGCCACAAAATCAGGTTTGATGTTCTGTTACATTGAGTTGTGTACAAATCATGCCTGCATGAAGTCCACGTTATGTGGCTCTTGTGTTGTAAACAAGTGATGTTGGTCACTTCGTACCCAAGTCACTTCGTACCACATTTGTCTGACTCTGACCTCCATGCTCTGACAGAAGTGGCCGGCCTTCATTATTTTCCTTCATGTAGACATTGACACTGATTATATTTCACATAAATTAAAAACGACTTGCAGGAAGATAAGAATAAAATGTTCCTCACTATGACTAACCTTTGTAAAAAAAAGTGTCCAGTTATTATTATTATTGCTGAACTAATGTTCTTCACTTTGAGTTTGACGCGATTTTCTCATTGAGTCATGGGCTCAGTTTTTGACTGTCTGACAGAGAATGGCACGCATTGAGGGCATATTTAACACGAGCTTTTCCTCCGTAAAATTACTACGTTTTCTCTCCTAAAAGTAAAAGGTGAATGTTTTATTAACTGATAACCAGTGCTGATATTAACAAAAACGAATCCCAAACTTTGTTTTGAAAACAAAACAAAACGAAGGTTTGTTTCAAATTGTTTCCTTCGTCTCAATAACCGTACCCAATTCATTCACGTATGAGGTGACTTGGGTACGAAGTGATTTGGGTAAACAACTGAATGTCAAAGGTTAAAGACTAGCCCAGATTGGACTACCAGGGCTTTTTGTTTTGTTTTCCGTAATATAGTTTGCCTTTGCTTGTGAACGTTGTATTTTAGTATTACTTCATGTATTATCGTTATTCCATTTGCTTGTAAAACATAATTCTTTATTCACTTCTAATTGTTTTGTTTATTTTATTGGATTTGGAAAAAAGTGAATTGAATTGAATTGAATTGAAGCGCCAGGGCCAAGCAAAATGAATTGTCCATATTTTTTGCGGGGTTTGTTTAATTAAAGTGCAGGCAAGAAGGTTAAAATTCCCGTTTGTTGACTACTGCCACGAGCTTTAAGAGGCCTATTCTTATTCTATGCTTTGAACATGTATAAACTACATAAAAAGCTTACCTTATAAAGACATTAAATCACATCAAACGCTCATAGTTCATCCACGGTTTTCACAACAATCAAGCATGGCTGGTGTGTGGCCATTTTAAATGCCGCATCATGGCATAAAACTGTCGAGTACCCCGACGTTCTACTGTGTATCGCTGGTGTGATACGATCTGGTACATTTGGCTGGTTCCAACCGCCTGTGACTATTCAAGGCCACGTGGCGCGTAACTGGCTCTCGCAAGGTCTCGCGGTAAAGAGCGGGAACGCTGATAAAAACGTGAAGTTGAAAACAAATTGACGTTTGTTTAGGCCCCAATGGTAAAATTTAGTCAGATCTGAAAGTTATAGTTTAGGTTTGCAGGGGTTGTTTTTGTTTCGTTTCCTTAAGTAAATGGTCCCGACTTATTCTTGGGTCAGAATGAGATTATCTCGCCGAGATTGGGGGAGAAAACCTACTAGTAAATTCAGCACTTCTTTTTAGTAATTAAATGCCTTGACGAATGCCTTTTAAGTTCTCAGCAACTGCATGCACTCCAGCCCTATTTTCTGCCACCCCATTTAACATTGTTTGCTTCACAAGATCAAGGCATGAAAAGAACATGGGGCTGATTTCAAACCGAGGCCAAGATTAATCCTACGATGTATATCAATCTTATTGTTTAGCAAAGTGTGATGTCTCAATATGATATTGAGAACTCATCTTAAGATGAATATTGGTGAGCTAGTGTTAAATTGAAGTCAAACATGGCCAAACTATGGGTGCGTTCGTTTAGCTCCCCCGGGTCGACCCCGGTGTGTGGCGGGTTTTTTCCCCAGGACGAACGTGTACATGTGTCCTGGGGGGGAAATCCGCCACACACCGGGGTCGACCCAGGGAAGCTAAACGAACGCACCCAATGTATATCATTCTGGTTTTAACTGGTTAGCGGAACACTGTTAATGGAAAACGCTGGATCATGACTTACATTGGCTGCTGCGAACCAACCTATACCAACAAACCAATCCACACACATTGTGTTACTTATGGTGTCATTTAAAACATTTAATAGGGCATTCAAATCAATATGTAAATTGCAAAACAATTTCAATTCCAAATTGAAGAACAAAAAAAAACAAGAATAAAATGCCCCACCGAAGAAAAGAAAAATCAGCCCAGCACCTGCCTCGTAAATCAATCCGAGCAGAGAGGACTTTAAATGAAATCAATATAACTTGATTCCAATAAACGAAACGTTATAGAGTGCTATAACTACAGATTTGCACCGAGAGAAAAACCCAACTGTGTTGTATTTAAATAATGAAGGTAAAAATTCTACTGTTAAACTTTACTCTGAATAATGAAAGTCCACTACTAGGAATAATGTTCAACACTCACAGGCTTAAAAACATCGGTCGTCATTTGAAGAGACCAAGAGATTAGTAGTACCGTTTTCCTAAATTTTATATTATAATATTAATAAATATCACACTTGATAAAACCCAAAGAAGGAATGCTTTCTTTATATATACAATTTTGTCTCATGAATATGCAAGACAGTCTATTTACATAACGTTGCATGACAATGACTATGCTGACTGCCTTACCCACCAGGCAAATGGCTCCAAAAACTGTACAATCGTAAATGCAATATCTTTGGCTGAGGGGAGAAAAAAGAAAAAAGGAGAAGCGCACGAGAATTCTCCCTAAGATTTGTGGAAGAGCCTTTTTGCAAAAGACACTGTCAGTCAGGAGTTGTTCGGTCATTAATTTTCACAATGTTCTTGGTAAAATTTCACGTGTTTATTATTGACGCTCAGCCGTAAATAAGATTGATTTCGATTTTTCATTTGTTATTTGTTTTTTTTATGTTTTTATATTTTTAGGTATCACATTTCAAAACGAATATTTTCCTGCCGTCAAAGCTTTCTCCGACACTGTGAAAATTAACTCCCCAAAAAGTTTCTTGACCCACAATACTAAAGATCTACATCTATAAATGGTTCACAGTTAGGCCTACTCCAAATTTCTAAGAATATATATTAATTAGGTTGACTATACAACTGGTTCAAATCGCCGCTTAAAAGGTTCGCAAAGGCACCTACACAATCAACATCAGTTTATTTGAACCAGTGTTTACTTATTAATACTCCATTTTGAAAAAATCTACACGTTCGGATTGATTGATCTAATATGTACACACAGACCCCGTGCCTATTCTAACGAATTCAGACTGGAGGATACAAATATGCGTATAATTCCGGAAAAAACATTAATTTGTCATAAATAGTACTATTGAGATATTAAGACACTGCAAAAGAAGTTTGCCTTTATGCGGGTTATAGTACACCAACTGTGTGTATATTATATGTCATATTATTTATAGTTATTATAAAATAAATTCATCATTATTCCTGATCGGTCAAACTATCCATTGAGTCATCCAACGATCCAAATAAAAATAACAAAGTTATAAACATACTTAAGGCCAAAATTAGTCGTTCCATTTCACAAGCTCTCACTCTTCCGTCAGCCTGCCCATAAATGCGACTATATCAAGAGCTATTGTCTGATAATTTACACATTTTGTGGATTAATGACAAAAACAATGGAAGACCCCAAGGAACAGCTTAACTGTAACTTGCACCTAGTGGTAATTTTTTGTTACATCAAGAAGGAATATCTGTCGACTTTCAACTGAAACTTCTTTACAAATTTGTGTCTGGTTTCTTCAGACTGAAATTATTACCAGGTACTGTAAAATGTTTTAACTATTATGTAATTACACAAACACACCTCTGGGAGTTCCTCGGGGCACTGTGCTTAGTCCATACAGAGAATAAAGAATAATACTCAGCTTTGTCCTGGCAATAAACCTTTTAAGAAATTCAGTTAACGAATATGAGGTATCATAAAACATTGCTGGATAAGAAACTTAAAGAAATTTTTGAGCAAACTGGTTTGGGCAAAACATCTGATGTTCCTCAGGTGTCTATGCTTAGCCGAAAAAGAAAAATACTCAGCTTTGTATTCTTAATCAACCTTATAAATGGAGTTAATAAATATGAGATACCATAAATCCACTTGTGCAATACTGAAGATGCCAATAATCAATTTCAGAACATCACAAATAAACCGCTTATAGCTGTATGGTTCACCCAAAGAAAACATAATAAATTACAAATGTTTAATATGTTTTAATTTTGGCTTCGCAGTCCTATACATCGAGCACGGGACCAGGGCCCAATTTCACAGAGCTGTTAAGAACAACAATGAGCTTAGTACAATATGCTTACCAGAATAAGGTAACCCGACAAAATACCAATCCAAATGTACCATCTGTGACTGGTATCCTGCTTATTTTTGCTTAGCAGAGAACTGTCAATCAGTGTTTGGTGTTATAAGATTGGGCTCTTGCCGACAACTGGCTCACCAGGCTTTATATTGAGATTGCACAGCACATCACCACTATTTAACTGGTGTTCACTCTGTACTATGAAGATCCAACTTTACCTCAATCTGCTGAACCATGAATTTGCTTGGTTAAACTGACCAACTCGGCCAACAATGTCGAAGAACTGCTAAGCACAAACAAATGACTCTTATCAGATTAAGGCTACCAGCCAAATTTACCATATCACATGCCACCTTTGACTGGTGTCCTGCTAGTCTTTTCTTAACACACCACTGTCAAGCAAACTTGCCTGATTGTGCAGCTCTATTCATAAAGTAAATACCAGCACAAAAACGTGCTAAGCACAAAAAATCCTGCTTAGCAGGAATAGGCCACCAGTCAAAATTCCATATACATTCTTACCTGGTGTCCTACTTACATTTTGGCTGAGCACCTTTAAACAATGGCTAAGCCATGTTTTCTGCATGACATCATAATATTATGAAACTTGGCCAAGGCCTCATCCACACTCCAAAAGCAAATATGATTCTTGTTGGAACAATTGCTGTACATCACACTGATATATGTGCTGTACCCAAACCATATTAAATTATAAATATATAATCTAATAATGTGCCAGGTCTTATTTAGTTTTTTATTGTGTATATTTAGTTATCTATTACTGAGGAGGGGGGTGTAGATTGGAAGTGCCCCAAATCCATACATAATCCCTCAGTGCTTATATTTATTAGAACTCGACAGTTGCATATTTGCAGTATGACATCTACATGCCGACCTTCAATGGATGGTATAAATCTACCAAAACCAGAAGAGAGTTTAATTCATGATTTAGTGAAGTTCTGAAACTAATATCTGGCTTAATGAATGACAAACTGCAATTTAAACCTAACCAGAGCCTAATAGAATAAAGCTGTTTATTGCACACGAATAAGCTAAGCAAAACAAAAATGTGCTTACCAGAATAAGGTTACCAGCCAAAGTGTCATGCAACACTCATGTATAATCTGTAACCCTTATCCTGCTCATCTTTGTCAAACAGAATGTTTAAGCAACATTTTCTGCTTAAGCACAAAACAGACGAGAGATACCATTCTGCATACACTCTGACTGGTTTCCTGCTCATTTTTGCTCAGCAGAATATTGTGCTTTTGCAGCTCTTTGCAATTGGACCCTAAACTAGTGGGTAGCCAACGTGTATGTTACTAGTTTAGATACAGTTTGTCTTTGTACGAGGATGGCAAAGCAAGTGGCTATGAATTCTTAATATTACTTGTGTGTAACATGAATGAGACTGTAATGCCATGTTTGGGGTTGCCTTTCAACAATTATGCAAATTATTACACTACAACTTATGATATTTTAAACTGATTAGTATAATTATGTACCTTGGTGTTATATAAAGCTGTTAGTAAATCAGAATTTAAAATGTCATGACCATGACATAGATTTCAATGTTTAGAATGGTCAATGAGGAAACAAATTGTGTATATCTCTAAAACTAACTGTGTATGTTTGTTAATTGTTCAATCAGGAACAAAGTAAGTATACAATTATGTAAATGCATGTACGTTTATGTAAATGTATCCAAAGCAGCTGGTGAATGACCGACTCCTCCCATGTTATATGGAATAAAATTTGAATATGATTGGTCTATAAGGAAAGCCTGTACCAAGATATGGGAAAGAAGTCCATGATTTAAAAACAATTATTGTACACTGCTCTACGGAATCAAAACCTCAGCCAAATTCAAATTTCTACATGTTCTTGGATTAGAGTTTTAAACAGAATAAATGTGAGTGGAAATCAACCTACGAATCCACTATAGTGGTTTAATACAAGAGTTGGTGTAAATTAACAATTACAATATGAATACAACCATTTGTACAAAAATAACCCAATTTAAGTTTAAGTTAAAACCGTACCCAATATGGCGGGCATTGCATCCTTTTTTTGTTTGTTTATGAAAAAGAGAAAATGAAAGCCATATTTTATATACCTCCAAACATACCAAACTTTATACAAAATGATTTATTGCAAATAATGAAAAATCATTTAAGCATATACAAAGAAACAAACATCTACCAACTTCACAAGCTAACAAATTGAAATCTGTTACTTGACCAGTCTCTTCATCCAAGCATGCCACAGACACTGTTGTTTAAACCAATCCATCGCTGTTGAAACAAACCCCATACCTTATCGTATCACATCAAATAAATAAGGTTTCCACAACATAATGGGAACTTTAAAAACAAAATCTGTATCATTTTGTTGATGCACATTTGGATGGTATACATGTACACTCATAACATTTACAGAAAACATTTTTGAACATGTATTGTTTATAATACCTAGGACTATATCATACACAGGTTGATTTGGATATTTTGAATACAGTCTGATAGCTTGCTACCAAATATTGATCTTTGATTGAAATTATATTGAATAATCTGATTAGTTAATAAATATACATATATAATAATATAGATAGAGAGCTGTGAGGGCATATATGTACAACAGTGCGCTGCACTCCGAATCTGGTTAAAAAGCAGCGTGGTAATTTGTGGTGTGTCAATGAAATGGGAAAGAGTGAGCTTGAGATAAAAAAAATTAAAAAACAGAAGTACATCCTTGGAAGATTGTCCACTAACATTACTTGTGGCTCTTTAATATTTCCATCTTTGTTCTGGGGCTAATCATTTTTCTGCAATCCCATAAAAACATTTTGTTTGTGGAGTATTTCCCCTTGATATGCAACATACTTTTTTCTTTTCATTTGGAGTTAACAACTTTGATTATTATTTACAACATTTCACACTTTTTTTTCAACAATCAACTGTGTTTTGTGGATCTACAAGGCAACTTGAATTTCCAATTGTCATCTGTTAATAGCAGTCAGTAGATTAGGTTCAAGCAAGAATGGCTTTCTGTTTGTCTGTGAGATGGGGACTTGTGTCCTGACAGCTGCCTTAAACACCCCTCCATTATATCACTCACAGATTGTAGTCACTTCTACATTTATTTATATAAAATAAAAAATAAAAAGTTGATCCCCATGAAATTGAAGTTGCACTTTTCTATAATGGAAAAACATTGGCCACATGTGTCAGAGCATATTTATCTGTTTTTTATAGTCTGAAAGCTATGTGCTGCTGCTTCATGCACTTTCAGCCTCTTAGGACTGTGTAAGTTCTTGCACATATTGGATCATTTGGCCATGATAAAGAACTCCTGCAACACCTTCAGACACCAACCCAGGAATTCAAGGCTACCCAAATCTGTCTGGATACTCAATAGACTTGTAGGGTCTCAAGGCAGTTGCCGACTGCATGACTTCAGGCAAGCAACTGCAGTTTGTCAACCAAAACACCAGGAGAGTGGCAGAAACAGCGAGACTTTGTACTATGTTTTCAAATTTCTAATGGCACAGCTGAGCAACCCAAAATGAGGCAATCAGCTGATCAGGTGCAACGTTGTATGCCTGTGACTTGAACAAGCAATTTGCCCCACTTGGCCCTGTGAGAAAAATATGAGTAATAATGAGTATAGAAAGTGCTTGACAACAACAAAATCATCAGGAGCGCAGCTTGTGACTTAACAAGGGAGTTAATTACCTTTGATTTGACATATTGTGATAACTTGAGACTTTATAACTGAATTGACTTCGGGGGTGGGACGGTGACGAACGAATATTCAGTTACAATTGTTGCTAAATGCAGACAGCTTTTTGAGCTGACTGCTGTTGCTGGATGATCCTTGCAGCAGATGACACCTAATCTTATCAGTTTTTTTTTCTCTCTAACAAGGAACTCTATAAACCGTAACTGCATTAAGTGAAATCAAATAACTAATATTTAGGTCATTATGCTGTTATATTTGCATCTGGCGCGCATGGTTCTTGCATGTTTGGAGCTTGTTGATTTGTGGCCTTTAGCAGAATTAAGAATGTTCTCTCCAGCAATCTTGCGTTTTTTTCCCTATTTTTCCTTTCCTTTTAAGTTTTTTTTTTAATTGGTTATTTTATTTTATATATTTTTTTGTGGGGTACATGGAATAGGATTATTTGACACAGAGCAAGGTTGAAGCATAATACCACGTAGCGATTATAGAGATGGCCTATTATTGGCCTACATGCCCCGCTCCGGCACGCTGCAGTAAGCATTGACCATCATTCAACACTCACAAAAGGGCTCCTTACATTTTCATTCCACAATCAAAGTAATCAAACTAAAACCGGACAATAACAATAAATCCTTCAAATTGCTTTCACACACTCATGCACATTTTGCCTCAGCAGGAAACGACACCAGTCAGAGGGTCTAGTGAGAATGTTGATCCACACTGCAGTGAGTGGATAGCAGTCTTATGTGGAGCATCCCCTCCATTTGTTGTTGTTGATCAGCTTGATTCACAGCGTATCCCCCAGTATGATCAGCCATGTGGTGTCAGTAAAGTGCTCAGAGTGTGACCGAATGTCAATTTACACCTGCTGGAAATGATGCCGCTGTCTGCAAACCTTCACTTTCTTCATTTTTAGTCTCGCTAATTACCTTCTCCCCCCCCCCCCCCCATCAACACCATCATCATGGTCATCGGCATTAGTCTCAAAACAACAACAGTTCAACACAGCGAATTTTTTCTTTGTAAGGCAATCAAATAACGACAAGCTTTACATAAAACGGCTCGTTACTAGTAGTCAGGGCTCCTTATGCCTGTCCTTTCTGACCTGTGCTATAGTGCAGAGACTCGTACAACTCCTGGACTTGACCTTGTGCTCACCGTTGTGTTCAAGGAGTCACCATCTCCAGCTGTAGTTGGTGGAGACACGGTAACGATAGCCGTGGTGACCGTCGTCGTGCAATTCATCTTGGGGTACGAGTCCATGGATAGGTCCTCCTTCTTAATGGTGGGGTTGGAATTGGGATCATGAATGTGCACGTCGTTAAGGTCTGAATCCTCGGGTGAAGTCGGCGTGGCTTCGTAGCGGTTTCCGCGCGCCCAACGAGTACAGCAGCTGGAACCTGCGTGGTTCTTACCCTGGTTGAGGGCGAACTCCCGGGATGGGCTAGGTGTAAGAGGAGGAGTGGGTGAACCTAAGGAGCGTGTGAACGGGATGCCATTATAGGTGTACTCAGTCTCCTGATACTGCCGATTCTATAGTGAAAACAAAAAACAAACACAATATCAACTTATATTCTTCAAGCTTCAGCCCAAATGTATAAACAGCAAAGTGACTGGTCAAAGATCGAATGACAATGAATTTGTTTCATCGCCAAGTGTGTAGCTTTTAAATAGTCTCCTTAAGTACACATCATTATCACTGATTGACAACCAGGTTAATACAACGGCATAGTGCCTTTCTTAATTTGCGGCCAACATCACACTGGCGCATTCAAACAGGCCAATCTAACATGCTTACGCCATCTTTTACGTATGAACAAGGGACAAGTGCACGCATGTACGCGCTGCGTGTGCACTTTTCCCTTGTTATACATTAAAGATGGTGGTCGATAACGCGTATTGCAGTCCGTCTGTATTTAGCCCAAACAGACTTTTGCCTTAAGCTCCCAGAAAACATTGGTCAATTTTCTCTGACCTCTTTGTTTAAAACTACAATACTTCAAATGGGTTCATTTCTAGTGGTGCTTTATAATATCAACATCTCCACAGTGCTCTTTACCAAATACAGTTTTATGATCATTAAGAGTATTAGGTTTAAGAATAATTACCTAAGATAAACCCTTCCTTTAAAATTACATGTTTTTAATCTGTTCTGGTTGTTATATTGACAGCCATACAAAAAACATTAATAAAGAGAGGAAGGTTTTGCCATTATTAGAGCTATTTTAATTGTGAGTATATAGCAATTAATTTACATGCACAATTTGACTATTGAGCCCAATGTCACACAGCACAGCTTTGTAACACTGCAACAACATATTTTATCCAGATCACTGAAATATTTTGAAAAGAATCATCTTGGGCAGAAACGCCTGTCAACTAATTGCTTCAGAACCCATGAAATCCCTTGTCAAATCAAGAACCTCATTTTCTTGAAAACATTAACATATAACTCCTCCGTAGTGTAGCCAGCATGTTCTAGATCTGCAAGACGCAAGTGAACAAAAATCAATCACGCTTTACTTACTCATGACCGCGCATCAAGGACAATGTTTTTTCTAATCAGAACATTTTTTACCTTCAAGGTGTAGATGGATTGCAATTTGACCGACCCTCACTGATTCAATAATTTTCTTAATTTCTCAACTAAACCTTTCTGTTTTTGATCCAAATATTAGAAAGTTCTGGCAAAACATTTGTCTTTTCTTGTTGGGTCCTTTTCTATAAAAATCTGTCCATGCAGGCTCTTTTTTTTCCGAGGCATTTGGTAAACTGCGACAGTGTAATAAATATTGTTGCTACATACAAACATATTTAGTAAAAAATTAAACACATGTTTTGATTATTAAAAAGTACATAGTGAAGCTATTTTTTTTCAAAACTTGAGGTTGGGGTCTCATTTCTGATAGATAATAATGCAAACTCAGGAGTGAACAAAATAACAAAGTTACAACTTTATAATAAGGAAACACAATTTTAAAATGCATTCCCGCTAAAAAACTATTCGCTCAAGTACCTGCTTAATATCAACAAAAATAATATTCTAAACTGACCTGCTTATAAATATAAAATTCATGTATGAGGTTATATCGAGCAGCTAGTTATATATACGATGGACATAATTGTACAAGCAATACATCAGGAATTATTCATGAGAACGTCTTTGTTCTATACAGTACAATTAATATTTCATCAGTTTTTAATTATTATCATTAATTTTGTTCTACCTGAAATTTAATGCCTGTGGCCAACATCGGTCATTGTTTAAGACCAGTATCGGCAGTCGGCACTGTGTGTGACCCAACATATAAATAAAATAACAAACCTGAGAGCTAAAGGTGTATTTTGTATAATATTGTACACACAACTGGATGCATATGAGGGCATTGTTACAGCATATAATTGATAATCACAAGTTGAAGCCAAGTGAAATGGAATCCCCAAATTTCACAGAGTGATTCTATTTTGTGACAATGCAGAAATGAAATGCACTCAATATTTGTTTTATATAACTCACACAAAGATCCTTGTAATTTGACGCCTCAAAGTAGATACAAAAAATGTTCCAACAAGAAAAGACCTTTCCTCCATTGGAAAAACAAGCAGGAAACGATTCTTTTGTGCATGGTGCTGCTAAAGCGTCCAATAATTATTCATATTGGACAATCCAATCCAACATTAAATTTTGTAGTGTCATGGCAGTACATTGCAAAATAATGAATAACATGGACAAGTGTTCTACCAATCAAATGACAAGGATCTGGGTGTGTGGTTTCAAAATTAAAAAATACTTTTAAAAAATTACCATTTTGAATCCAAAATGAATTACCCTGTTCTCATAGTTAACATGTATCAGCCCTAAAAGAACACGTTGCCTTGGATCGGTCGAGTTGGTTTTTGAAAAGCGATTGTAACCGTTTTTTATAAAATGTACATGGGTAGAAAGATGTTGTAAAAGTAGAATACAATGATCCACACAAACATGCCTCGAAATTGCACGGTTTTCCTTTTACCTCGTCGACTAACACGGTCGGCCATTAATTTTATGGTTTGACTCCCATAAATGGCCGACCATGTTAGTTCGCACAGTAAAAGGAAAACCATGCAATTTCGAGGAAAACCTGTGTGGATCATTGTATTCTACTTTTAAAACATCTTTCCAACCATATGCATTTTATATCAAACGGTTACAAACGCTTTTTATAGACCAACTCGTCCAATCCAAGGCAACGTGTTCCTTTAAATCAGCTTGAAATGTATATCTTAACCAAGAACAGCAAAGGACTGCTAGGCTAGTCTAATAGTATCCCACTACACAAACAAGCACAATGAGATCGCCCAATAATCATTCGACTTTCACTGCGTAATGCTCTTAAGTTTGGTCATTCATCTCACAGATGACTCAATATAATTTTAGTATGAGCTCTGCAAGATTATTCATATTTTGTGTTCTTTGTTTTACATTTTTTTTAATGGCATTACTTATCTTAGGCAATGTCATAATCTGTTTATAGCATAAACTGCCACTATGTTTGTTCTTTGACTGGGGCTTTTTATTGTTTTCCTTTGTAAGACAACAATTGTAAAAAGCCCAAACAAAGGTTTAATTTAGAGGCAATGGTTCTGTTACATTTGCCAAAAGCCGATAAAATTTACCTTTTCATTAAAAAATAAGAACTTAACTCTGACATTCCACAAAATTTCAGATAGAAACAAAACTACATACTGATTTGGCAAGATCATAATATCAAAAGACCCATGCCAATTAATTTGTTTTAAATGTAACTGAAATTAATTCCAATGCATGTTTAGTGGGTTTATCCCCTTTTTATTGGATCTCATGATACAAACACTCCTCTTGAAACAAGGTTTGTCTCATTTTCTTGTGATTGTGATACTCCATATGGTGAACTAACATCGGTATTCATCCCACGCTCTTTCTTATCATAATTTCTACTTATTGATACGTGTCATGGCCTCTCTGCATCAGGCCAGCCACAAGTGCCGTTTCTTTAAATCGGTCAGTAAGATTTCTCCTGAGTTGGTAATTTTTGTACCCACACAGCGTCTTGGCACCCACACAGCGTCTCGGCACCAATGATGTAAGTGCTCCATCTGGTTTAGCAAAGCACCTGAGAGGTTCCCCCTCCTCTTTCTCTATCTATCTTTCTGAACTGTTAGGGAAGCACTTTACATGATAGTGATTCTAGATCAGGAATTAGTCTAATTAGTTATCGGCATTTGAAGGGCCTGGATGATGAACCCATAGGCCTCCTTAATTGCATTACGGCTAATGCAACTAATTGCTGAGAGTCTGCTGTTAATGCATTAACTACACCGACGAGGATTGAGCATAGTAAACGCTACATCAATTTCAATTCTCTCCTCATAGACCTTTAGTAACCTTCTGCCATCTTGGGTTGGGGTGGTACCCTGTGTGTGGCTGTGCAATCTTGGTCATGATAATCAAAAACATGTTTGGGTGCCAGTCCTTTCCACCTCTCTCATCCCTGCAATTCTTGCAGCAGGAATATTGTCATAAAGGTTGTCGTAAAATTGAAGATCTTTTCTGATGACTACAACTGTGCACGAAGTAAAATATCCTTGAAGACTCATCCAAAAGCTACCCCCCCCCCAAACATGATTAAGGAATAGCAGTTTCATCCTAGAGTTTACTACAACCCAAGTGGAGTAGGATTTTCTTTTTCATACACTGACATCAAAGGTTGACTGTCTCTGTTGAGATATCCTGACATGTTGTCATGTTTGTCTATATTACTCCAATTTTAGGTCAGATAGTGGACTGTTTTTCAGCAAGTTGTTTATATATTGAGGAAGCTGTCCTGTCCTGCAACTACCCTATGACAACAAATGCATCATCTGAAAGTGTCTGCCTGGGCTAGTACAGTTTTGAGAAATTGCAAGCTTCGTTTCTTTGTTGTCTAACAGGATTTAAGAATAAATAGTACCTCATAAAAGTTTAGATTCTGCTTGAGATGTGATTCACACAATGCAAAATTTACCTGTTCAGATACATGTTATTTACATCTCAAATATACACAAATATTCTGACCAGTAAATTCCAAAAGTGAATTATTGCACTTTGGTTTTAAAAACCTTTGACGAGCAATACATGTACACATACATGTGCTCATCAGTTGTAGGTACAGCCACAATAAAATCTACCCAGGCAAGTAAGTATATAAACCTGCCTGTAGTTAATCGGGACAGGTAAACATGTTATACATAATATCAGGAAAAGAGCAACATAAACGGCATGGTTAACACAACTGCCTGAACACCACACTAACGAAACTTTGGTTATTACAAGTTCTGTGCAAGAACAAATTAATTTAGCAAATTCAGTAATTGTCATGTTAATTTTGACAATGCTGTATTATAATTAAAGCAATTAGTGGTTCTGCTTAGGGTAGATAAGCTGCAAACTTAAAAAAGAAGAAAAAGGAAACAGTATTGTTTGCAAAAGCTGTTTCTTGCCAGCAGTGTTAGTAAAATATGCTACATTAGAGCCCCCGGGGTGGGGGGGGGGGGAGGCAGAAAAGTATTAGACAATTTTAAAGTATATCACAAGACCTCTTTCATCAAAAACTTGCAACAAACGCATCTCACAAAAGGAAAATCCCAAGTACAAGATGCAATCTTTGGAGGTATAGGGGGAGGGGGAAGCAAAAGTAAAGTACTTTGAAAAAAGATTCCAAGAAAAAGCCAAAGACATATGCTCAAAGAAGTTCAAAGAGAGGTTAGTTTGGAATTCACAAAACAGACATCATTCAAAAACAATTGATCAAGGCAGTTTTTTTTTCAGTGCCATTATTTCATGTTTTTTTTTCATGCCAAGTCAAAGTATCGGGTTTGGAAGGAAACAGATGCCCATTCACCCAGCCAAGGAATCCAGTCACATCCTTTCAACAAAATAAAAGAGAATTAAAGTCATACGTGCCCCTCAAAGAAACTCAAAAACTGATCAGCAAAATCAAGAAAGAAAAGCGTGTTTCTTGAAATAAAAAAGTGCCTTTTTTATTTTAATGTTGCTTTACGAAACCCTAGCGCACATGCATACACACTGCCTCATAGGAAAAAGGGTAAAGATCAACAAAAAACACCAGGAAACGAGTAAAACAAAAAATTCAAAAAAGTTGGGAATATTTTGGATGAAGAGGGAACTGTATTCTAGCACTGGTATTTTGGAACTAGATTTTGGAAACCATATTTTATTCTTGCATATTTTAAGTTATGAGGAATTTTTTTCGATAAATTCCTAGAAGTCAGTATTATTCTGCTTTATTTCATGTGCAGAAATTAATATTAAACCACATGGTGCTTTTTTTACTTAAACATACAGATCAGGGAATACGATCTTTCCAGTTGTATTATAAAAGCATCTGCTGGAAAAATACCAAATGTCATAATGTTAATTTAACTGCTGTGGAAGTGTGATTATGAACAGATACTAATGAAGAATATTGAAGTCATATTCTCTTGTCTTTTCTTTCCAAAGGTTTCTATATTGTTGACGGAATGTTGAAATTCTTAATTTTATTTGAAGAAATTCTATAACAGTTTTTACTCCCATGGGAAGAGAGTTTATGGTAATTTAATTAGTACACACTCAATTTACCAAAGGGAACAAGAACAGAAGATCTAAACACAAATACTAAATCTCACAATTTGTTTTTCTCACTACATCAGCTAATAGTCGACAACAAACAAAATGATCAAATAATCCAACAAGGTAGAGTTTATGGGGGGTTATTTTCTTTGGCTTCATCTACACAACTTCATCTTCGGCAATGACAAAGGACTAGCAAATTAAAATGGGAAACAGCTAGTTCTGTGCCCAACTATGTACTGTACATGCATTACATCATTTCTTGACCCTTGACCCCTTAAATACCACAGGAGCAAAACCGGTAGAGCAGTCTTTATGTTATCATTGTTAAAGATAACCGGGAATATTAATAGAGCACCCAAATCATCTAGAATTTATTGCTATTAGTGGGCACTTTATAAAGCAAAGAGAAATCTGCAAGCAGTAATAAACTTTTCCTTCCAACCTTTTTTTTCTTCTTTCAAGTCTTTCTTTCCTCCCCTTTCCTCTGTCTGTCGACATTGTGAATTTAAACTTTCCCTCTTGAGAAAATTAATAAAGCAGAGAAATTTGCCACACCTTTTTATTTTTTAGCACAACTGACCAAAACTTAACACCAACGTGTTGGCCAAGAAAAGTTTTTAAAAAGTAAACAAATAAAGAGAATGAATTACTACGAACCAAAAAAAGAACAACAAAAATCAACGTAACGCATAACTTTATGTTAACAGTCAGAGCTTTAATGACTTTGTATCCTGGGTAAATTTGAAGCATTTTTTTTTCTTTCTTTCTTTTGGCTGTGATGAAAGCTTTCATCTTGAAAGCTTGCTCTGACTAGTCACCCTGATTTATTAAAAAACTGCTTGTCATTATAAGAACCTTGAAAGCCATTGCAACGGTCTATGGTTAGAGAAATAGTGCTGGTTATAACAGCAGTTTACCCAACTCAAGGGAACAACATGCAAAGGAAGGGTGGTTGCATCACGTAGCAGGAGGAATTTTTTGTTTGTTGTTGTGAGAAGCGGAACGACAAGCAAAAAAAGAGTTAGGAAGTCATTTCAGATACCGTAAAGTCTGCTGACTGGTCCGTTCTCAGTACTGCTGGCTCCTCCTGCAGTCCATTGTACCAGGTCTTGGATAATTGAAGGGGACACAAATTGTAGGTGGTCTAATTAGAAAATCATGACAACTGGTGTTGGGCGGGTTGAGGGGGGAGGCAGAGCTGTTTTGGGCGGAGCATTTAAACAGGGCACCATCATCACATATAATGTGCTGTAGTATACATGAAATGGGGCACCACCTTAAAATGTGCTGTGATGAAAACCTTTGAATCACTCAGTTTAAACTAGAAAAGTTTAAACAAGAACAAATTTGAGAGTTTGGTGGAGTCAGAGGGAAAAATTATAAGCCATTTGCATGTTAGATTGAAATAGTGTCTGGTACACTGACTTAGTCAAAAGTCAAGGCTTAAATTTGACTTTCTGGACTGTGAGACAGTTGCTGTGTCACATGATTCCTAAGCTTTTGCATAGTTACCAAAGAGACAGTGAGCACCTGAATACCATTTTGAATGAAGGTGTATTAGGCACATTGGTACCAGAGTCTGCTCATTTGGAGGTTGATATAACCATGGAGGTAGAAATAGAACCATATTCTCAGAGATTCAATTACTCTGTAACTTGTGACTAAGCAAGTCATTGTAACAGACAGTATTCAATTCTTACTTGTAAATGGCTTTATGCTAAGCATTCAGAAGAATCAAAGTCTGGTTTAGAGACAGAGTAGATAAAGAAAATGGAAGGCATGAGAAAAAAATGGAAAAGAAAAATCATGATTAAGCAGAACTGAGACACAGATGTCAATAATAAACAAATGAGATGGAAAGGGAACTTTAAATGACAAAAATAAATAAGTAAATTCCAATGGAATACAATAACCCCTCATCCTATCCAGTGTACAATAAAATAAAATACATCTACTGGCACATTATATTCCGCATTAAACCTCCCTGTAGAAAAGAGACTCCTTTCATTTACCGAGCGTGGGGGGAAAATCATCAAATTAAAATAGTAATCAAACATTGTATCGTGTAATGTCAGACTTAAAGTCACATGGTTCAGCAGGCTGTGTGTGCAAGGGAGAATCTGTATACGTGGCATTCAGTCACAACAGACTCATCCTCGCTACATTGGGAGACTTTGGTCGGTCTTTTTTCACAGTTCTCGCCATTAGTGCGCGTGCTTAGACATATGCGCGCAATACTGAGCAATGTGTGTGCTAGCTCAGAGCTGCAAAAAAGGGACCGTTATGTCTGCTGCCACCAGCGTCTCAAAAGTCTCCCATTATAAGGGACTTTGCGCGCACTCCCAAAGTGACTTGATATTCATCCTGGCCAATTCAAATCAAATCAAATCAAATCAAATCAATCAAACATTTATTTCCGGTAAGGGTCTTGTCACACGAGGCAACTTTTGCAGGCAACTTGGAGGCAAACAACTGCAGTGCATGCTAGACTTTCATAGCACATAAGTCTTTTTTTTTTATCCCAAAGAAATATATGCCATATATTCAAATGTGAATGGCTGTTCTTCTTGGAGATTGTCCCGTGTTACATGGCCCTATCTTACATCGTCCTGCAATTTCGATAATTTTGTTCCTTACAATTTGCCTGAGATTTCTCATGGAGGACTATCAGTCCGCATTGGGAGCATTATAATCCATCTCCAACAAAAAAAAGTATTTTCAATACAATACAAAGAGTTTATTGCACCACACGCACTGATCAATATTAGCGGAATACATTGAAACCATATTAAGCAATGAAATTCACAGACCTTTGGTAGACATTGCATCAATTCCACAACATTATTTCATGTTTATCGCCTTTATCAAAGCCATTTATACACAGCTACCAGGCCTGTATTTACACAAAGGGCAACATGGGCAATGTCCTCTGCTGCCCTGGTCTTGTCTGCTGGCGCACCTCGGTTTCAAGATTTCCCAAATGGAATTAATGCCTTTTGCAAAATGAGGATGGCCTTGCCCTCTCAAAGATTGTATCCCAGACTGATCTACCTGTAGAACCCTCACTGCACCAAATTATGGAAATGCTGTTTATAAATCTCCAGAGGGTTATTAAAACAGGGAAGGAAAACAAGAAGAAAAGGGGAAAAAAAAAACCTCCAAGATTCCTAACACTCTCTTTACGGAAACTGCTCTTTTCTGATTGTTTACCCCTGTGTCTTCACTGGGATCATGCAGTTGCCACGGCAACCTGCACAGAGAAGATCTGGGCTTCTCTTTGTTCCAATAATTGAATACATGGCCTGAAGCAAGCTCACTTTGCCATGCAACAATTTTTTAGTATTTTTTTTGTTTGTATTTGCGGGGGTAACCTGTGGCTCGTCCTGCCAGGGTGGGAATGTCACATGCTATTTGGGTCAATTAATGAAACGTGAAAGCATTTAACATGAAGACTCCTAAATGTTAAACTTATCAATTCAAAAGGCATTTGTACATATATTGGCCTATTCAAAGCCTATACACATTTCAATCAACAATAGAAAATGCAAATTGCCTTCGGTGGTCATTACGCGTGTGGCATCATTGTTTAATTCCATCAAAGACACATAGTAAATTTAATTCATGAAACGTGTTTAGTTGTTGTTAATGATCTTACCATGCATAAATATCTTAAAGGCATAAGGCCTGTTATAACAAACACGCATCATATAATATGGGATTAGAAATGAAGCAAAGCGGCACCACAGAAATATCACTTTAAAGGGTTGTTTTTGAAACAACTATCGTGGTAAACTTTACAACATCCACTCTAACTTTTTGAAAAAGTAAAAACATCCGAGGTGCATTCTTTAATTTTTCCCCCCCTTTTTAACACCATTGGCTTTTGTGCTTATATGCTTTGTGTTTTTGATCAGAGAATGAAAGAGTTGGGAACACTTGCTTCAAAACCGGAAGGGTCGCGGCCATGTGCTAAAGGACTAAGTCAAAGTCGCACTTTACTTTGTCCAGGTTAATACATATATATCTTGTAGCATTTAAAACTTTGCATGGTGGAAATACTATATGGAAAGGATTGCGGTAACACCATGTATAGACTATCTCTAATAAGTTAGGTTGGTTCTGAAAAGAACCGTTGGTTTCAACTCGATGTTTTGATCAGTATGCTCTTTTGGAGAAAGCAGCAATGTATATCTTGATTGGTACTAAACTAAAGATGTCCTCATTTTGAATTTTTTTATATTTTTTATATTTTTTACAGCCTTTGAACCTTTATAAATTTGGGTAGGCTTTTTTCCTTCTTTTTTTCCGGCTGCTGTAATTTGAATGTTTTTTGTTCAATAAATCATATCTATAAATGCAGATGTGTTTATAATTTGCTGACAACATGCACGATCTGATCTGATGAAAATTTCTGTTCACAAAACAACATCAACTCCCTCCAAAAAATGTCCCCCAAAATAATGAAGTGTTTTTAACGAGAGCCACAGTAGCCATTAACCCACGGATGAGGGCTTCTAAAGTGGAATAAAATCAAGCGCACCGGAACATCTTCCCAAATCGAATTGTCTAGTCTGGTGAAAGCCTGCTCCACAACAATAGTCCTTGACCTAAACCTATGGACGATCCTAAACCGATGGACGATCTGTTTTGATGGATTGCTAGAGCTGCCACCGCGTTAAATACGAACCAATCATATTTCAGAGGTCATTAAGATCTCTTGTTTTGCCGAGGACGGCATATTTTGGCAATGCTAGCGTTGAACTCTTTGGCACCTGTACAAGGCCAGACGAGATTAAAAAATCCATCTCATAAATATCGGGTTAGTTTTGTATGACTGCTACATCAGCTAGTTCATTCTTTATTAGATCATGTTTGTGGAGGGGAGGCAAAGACAGTACGATGTGTCATGCCATATGCTTTGCTTTGCCACTACACTGCTTGATCGCCATCACGTCATCACATTAGAGGCACAATACTGTGCTTACTATTCTACAACTAGGGGCCCTGATATGAGGCCAACAATAGTGAAATCAAACAAAACAACCGTACAAAGCTTCCATCATGGGTACACTTTCAGTTACAAAAACACCTCTTTATGACTAAAGTGCAATTCTTTGCCACTCGAGGTGGCCTTTTTGACCAAACTTTGTTGACTAGAGCACTATCATCGATTCGGGGTCAAGTTTGCCTCAAGAGAACTCAGATGGCCCTATAATTAGATGGGACCAAGCTTAGATAAACTACATTAAGGTATGCAGCAGTGTACTCCCACTATACATCAATGCATACATGTGCCTACTTGAGCATCTGACAGTGTCGTCTACTTAAGAATTTTTCAAGCAGGGGTTCACTTGGGCAGAAATGATAACTTTATGGAGGTTTCCGCTTGGCTTAACTGATCAATATGAAGAGCATCAATAACTAATATTCCACAGGTGACCTGCTGATCAATTCCTGGGAGTAAACACATTGTTTTTGAGAGCTTAGCCTGTGGGATTGGCGACCCTTGAAGCTGCTTCTAGCCGAGATTAGCAGCATTTGACCGATTTGACACTTGGCTTATGTAGGTCAGTAAATTATTCCCAATTCCCCAATCAGGATGATTGCTTGAGCATTATGAACAGTAAGCTAGATCTTGAGGAGAACAGGATAGCATGATAGTTTGGAATTAATTTATGCCACCGATTTCATTCTGCAGATTTTTAGTCTTCATTCTGCAGATTTTTAGTGCTCATTCTGCTGAGTGTCAGTATTCATTCTGCAGAGTGTCAGTATTCATTCTGCAGAGTTTCTGTATTCATGCTGCAGAGTGTCAGTCTTAACTCTGCAGAGTTTCTGTATTCATTCTGCAGAGTTTCAGTCTTCATTCAGTTAGAATAATGTTGACATTGTGTTTTCACTACTAATTCATTACGTCTGTCTCTGACCCTTCCACAGCTTTCTAATTATATTTTTTGAAAAGATGGAGAAAAAAAACAATGACAACTATGCACAAGGCAATATTGTTATTGCTGAACTACGGCGTGTACCTCTGGGTCCAATATCGTGGAGCTACATCAGCGGGAAATTGCGCTTAAAATTTTTTATACTCGGCTACAATAAGCAGTATACCAATCACAGATATGGAGTATGGAATGGTACTTTGGCTAGTAACCTTATTCTGGTAAGCATAATAGTTATGTGCTTAGCTTCTTTTGAGTGCCAATGAAATTGGGCCCTATGGTGTCCGAAAAAATCTGCCTGATTCCACTAAAGCACATTATGAACCACATCAGTTTAGGGTTTCATATAAATGTCCACCGTCTTCTCGGAAAGTGGGGCTAAAAATACTGCACTTGTTTTGTTTTTTCCAGATACATTTACGAACATTTCATCAACAGGCTCTTTCTTCTGTGGAATGAGAGCACAGAACAAAAAAAACTTTCCCAGGATTAAATATCCATAAGAAAATCTGATGAATCCATGTAGGAATGGAGCATCAACAAAAGTCGGAAATAAAAATTACCCCGCTGGAGAAATATAATCCTGTGCCATAGCTTTCTGTGACACCCTGATAGCATGTGGGTTAAATGTACGTGTAAGGAACGCCAGGGCCGGGTAAATCTCTCGTCGTTGTGTTCAGCCACGTTCATAGCACATCCCCAGATGGCAATTGACACTCAATCTGTGGTGCTGTCACATTGTCACGTTTCTTGCAGGGGGGGGGGGAGGGGTCACTAGAGAGGGACTGTCAGGGGCAAAACTGTGGCTGCTTCCCGGAATCCATCCCATAAGTCTTCAATTTCTTATATATTGTGTGTCCAACTCGGTGGTGGGGGGGGGGGGGGTTACATATACTCTATTTGGGAATCTTGCATTTGGGATTTACTGCTTTTAAAGGCAGTCAGTGATTTTCTGTTTTGATATTATGGGGATCTCTTTGGAGAGCAACCTGCGAAATGTCAGAGATGATTGTGTCAATTCTTCCCAAACAATCTTTACATGCATATTAGGCATGCACAGTAAAACTTCAGAATTCAAAATTTAAAAATACCTCTAGTCCTCTTATTCTGTTATCCATCTTATTGTTTTAAATGCTCGCAGGTTCATTTATTTGTTTTTTATTTTGATTACACATCCACCCTGTCAATGCTGTTGTGTGCAAATGCGTAAGCATCAAGGTTGAATCGACAAACAATTTGGTCACTGGCAGTTGCTTATGTCTAAATAATTTGGTGTAAAAAATTGAGAGGATAAATAGCAAAGTAATTAAGTGAAGTAGACAACCAGTTGACAATCAGCTTTTGTCCCTCACAATATAACAGGAAATATATTAAGAATCAAACAAATTGGTGTCTTGTTGCGTGTATAAACGCACATACTAAGCCCACATTGTGTTGATTGCCTGTATCACAAACTGTTTGCTTTACTAAGTAAATTTTTGTGCTCACAAGCGTTTGAGCCCAGGTCTAACAACAAATACTTACATATTTTTGAGAGAAAGAAAAGAGATTGAACCAACAAGTTATTTTACTCCTTCGTGATCTTGAGTTTTCGTTGTTGTTGTTGACAATACCACGTTCCCCAATTAGCAAAGCAAAAAACAATAGCAAAGAGTGACAATTGCAAATAGAGTATTAGGAGGTACATGTACAACACAGACTAGCGAGACACGTACTCCTCCAAACCCTTACGGACATTAATGAATCAATCTACAATGCCTTATAGATAGTTCCATCAGCCACGGTCAAATTCAATCTTTGACTCGTTGTGCTGGATGAAGTCAAATCCATCAGTGCATCTGCATCGGGCTTTCCCTCCCTACAGAAAATTAACTAGACTGATGTCGTCTCCCGCAATCATATCTGCTCATGTAGAAATGATTCCGATATAGTTGAACCACTAGGGTGCAATAATCCTGAGCCTCACTGTGCGTACATTAAGCCCTGGAGTAAGCTGTAGCGATAGACGTGGGCAACATTTCCTGCCTGATAAATGTGTTACTGGTGTATTGGAAGCAGGGAGGGGGGGGGGGAGTGCTCTAATCATAATAAGTCCATGGTGAATAACAAGCTCAACCGGGGGGAAGACCCACATTCATACACTAATGTTCTGCGATCTTGAGATTGGAGAGTTTGTGCGGTCGTCAACTTTTTTCAAATGTCATCTGAACTTCGGCTGTAAATTCCGGGCCAATGAACAAGTCTGTATCTGACATGTTGACTGCGTTCTAAATGCGAACAACTTCTTTTAAAATGTTCTGGACTGGCCAAACTCATACCAGCAGCAACACTTCCCTGCCACGCAACCATCTTTTTAACATAATTGTCTTGACAGAGACAACCGTAAGGAAGAGGGCGTATGAGTGCAGTCGAAAAGAGTCACCAATGGTAAGGAAGATGGGGTATGAGTGTAGTCAAAAAAAGTTGCCTATGGTAAAGAAGAGGGGGTATGAGTGTAGTTGACAAAGGTTGCCTTTGGAAAGGTAGGAAGAGGGGGTATGACAGCAGTCAACTAAAGTCACCAATGGTAAGGAAGAGTGGGTATGAGCGCAGGGGTCGATTTCACAAAGAGTTAGGACTAGTCCTAACTAGGACTAGTCCTAGGAGATATACAAATTGCATTGATAGTCCTAAATTAGGACGAGTACTAACTCGAGATAAGACTAGTCCTAACTCTTTGTGAAATCCACCCCAGTGGACTGAAGTCACCTATGGTATTAAGGAAGAGTGGGTACGAATTCAGTCAACTAAAGTCACCAAAGGTAAGGAAGAGGGGGTATGAGCGCAGTGGACTGAAGTCACCTATGGTATTAAGGAAGAGTGGGTACGAGTTCAGTCAACTAAAGTCACCAATGGTAAAGAAGAGGGGGTATGAGTGCAGTTGACTAAAGCCACCTATGGTTAGGAAGAGGGGGGTATGAGTGCAGTGGACTGAAGTCACCTATGGTAAGGAAGAGGGGGTATGTGAGTGCAGTTGACTTAAGTCGCCAATGGCAAGGAAGAGTGGGTACGATGTTTCAGTAAGGAAGAGGGGGGGGGGGGGTAGAGTACAGTCAACAAAAGCAGCTTATGATAAGAACACAGTTAACAGGTCACCTAATCTTCAGCAATTGCCTGCAATGGTTGTAGTAGTACTCATTATGACATTATAGGCAAGGTGGTTTTCTGTAGTAGGAGGCACCTCAATCAGGAAACAATTTGTACAAGAGCATTTCATGAGGCACCAAGACCATGACGAGAGGCAATGCCTCTTGTACAATAGTGTTCAGCAAACAACCTTTTTCTTTCAGGATTCTTGGTTTGAAAGGCCTTGCAAATGTGAACCCACTCTTAAATGTCAGGTGAACTTTAAAGACCGTAGCCAGTAGCCCTGTGTACCTATCTTCTAGTAAGGTATTGATCGCCTCAGAATGCCATGACAGGAGCTTGTCCCAGGTCTTCTCTGCTGATTCAAATCAACAAACATTCTCATCACACAGACATGGGGCTCCCTCGTGGGATTTCTCTAATTCGGTTCAATTTGGGTTTACCTAATAAAAAGACATCACTCTACATACAAGCATTTCACGAAACAAACAAATGGCTTGACAAAAACAACAACTAGAAAATTGCATCCGAGTGCACTAAATTGAACAATTGGCTTTTCATTTTCGTAAGCACAGAATTCCCTGCTTCCGCAAGCTTGGTTTCTTGGTAATGGTAAGAACAGCCATAAAATTGGGCCCAACTCCTTTCATAGCCAGCACTCTTCCTTAAGGGATCTACACATGGTTGTACCTGCAAAGTTCACTAAAGGGATCTACACATGGTTGTACCTGCAAAGTTCACTATTTATAGCTACTTCTTATTATCGTTAATCATCAACCACTGCCAGACTCCCACACTATTCACAATAAGACAGTCTTGCATCAAGCCAAGTGAAAACAGCATTAATTCCTTAAAGGCAGTATGGTAATGAGGGACGGCAGTAATTTTCCGCAAATTTGAAAATGTGCTTCAAACACAGGGCTAAAAATAAACTTCTTTCCACTGGCCTGCACCCGATGTCACACCCGTCCTCATCTTGAGACACGAGAAAATGAAGGAAGAAGAAAGAGACTGGAACAGACTAGAGGAAATTAAAGCCTGGACTGTAATTACGGCCAGCTGAACACGGTCTAGCTTCCCCTCTCTATCTACAGTGGGATTGCTTGCCTGAATGAAGTCATCCCGTCACTGTTTGTCACAGTACACGGCCAGCGTGTTGCAACATTCTCATCATCCAACTCGGAAACGGAGCGAGGAAAGCGCGATGTGGATGGCTACACATCGCCTCATCCTTGACTGTCCATCCCCGTCATTAGACACCCCCCTCCCTTTAAATGTTTCCAGCATACTGGAAAGCCATCAGGAAGTGTAATGATTAGAACTGCCAAAACCATGTTTGGATAATACTTACAACTACAATCATAATCTGTTTAAGAACTATGGGGATTTCCAGGGTCATTATTCTCCCATTATTTCCCCTGGATTCATCAGACCTATAGAGTATTAAATGTACACATTATGTACTCTGACTATATTTCTATTCCATTGTATGCAGGTTTGGGACCTGTACATGAACCATGTTTCTTGGAAGCCTAATCCCCACTTAAGACTCTATTGACCGGGTAAATATTACTACAAGGTTGACAATGTTTATTCAGAGAGATAGAACAGCCATATGGATTCGTGTCTTATTATTCAACGCTGAAAATCAACGCAGGCTTGGTGCTTCATTCTTGGGCAAGGCGATATTTTTTTTCCGATACGTCACCTTTGTACAAGTTATTTGTATTTCTACTGGAGCAATTCACAAGGCACCAAGGCTATGTCCAGGGGCATGGAGGTGATTACCCCACATGCATGTGAACAGATATTGCATGAATATTGCTCTAATGCTTGAAGTTTGTCCATTACCAACACCGATATTAATTTTCGAAAACACCAACCCATCATTTAAGTGTGGAATATTGTTGTTGAAATAAAACCCGGACTAAACGAAGTAAAGAAAAAAGTTTTATCTTTTTTTTGAAACAGCATCATCTGTCAAAATTCGTTCAGAGAAAAGGTGCTTAATTTTTTTTTTTTTTTTTTTCCTTCTTGGGGGGGGAGGGTTTCAAGCAAACAAAATTGATTTTTTTTTTTTTTTATTTACTTACTGGTCCAAGTTTGTGTTTTTATTTTCAATATATTGGCAGTTTTTTTATAATAAAATATATTAAGCTTTGTCTCTGTGTTTACTATTAATTTCCATTGTGTTGTTGGTTTATTGATATGTTATTGATGTTATTTATTTTGTAAATAATAATAACTTCAAATCCGTCTTTCTTTTATCTATTCAGTAATTTTTGTAAAGCACCTCTTATGCGTAATTGGCGCTGTATGTTTTTATTTCTTTATAATTATTATCTTTAGTAAATACACCATTCCTAATGTTTGATATGCCACATTAAAAAAGCGTAGTCTGCTGCTGTACAGATGATAGAAACTATCGCATCGATGAGAGTTTTATCCCGTTCAGGTGAGAACCAAATCAATATTGGTCTACCATACCCTTGATGGAATTATCCCTGACATAATTTCAACAAAGGCGCCAAAGGAGATTACCGCAATGAAGAATAGCCTATTGTTACAATCGTCATCGCCACACAATGCGCTACGCTACTTTGGATAAATACAATTTCAAAAGTGTTTTGGGGAAAACCAAGAATAGATTGGGACGTGGGAGGGGGATTTATTTTGTCTGTCCTAAAATACCACTGAGGGAGGCATTTATGAAGAGCAATAATCGATGAGAGAAAGGATTGTCAAGAAAGTAATCTACTTCACAGAAAGCTGTGTAAATAAAAGGGAAAAAATAGTAGAGACAGCTTTCCAACCATTTAAATTCGCATTGGGCAAATAAGAATATTGTGTGGTAAACGATGGATGTTTTAAAAGCAAACACATATATGTATTTCTTTCTAGAAGAAAAGTTTCATACTAAAGCACAAGAAAAGTACCACAAAAATCCTATCATTAACAGGTTACCAGCTAAAACACATTGTAATGTACATTTTAGGCGACCTGGTTCCCTGCTATTTGTTGCTTAGCAGAAGAATCTGCATAGCACCAATTCCCGCTGACAGCCCTTATTTTAAACCACAAGAATTATGGCTAAGGCTAATTTAGCTCCGTCATTAATTTTTAAAACCTACCCTTTTTAGGGCAGCTGGTTTTAAAAAAAAAACAGGTGGAGCTTGACCTGAAGAAGCAATTTTAGTTATAGATGAAATGAAAGCATTTCACACTGCATTTATTTCCACGCAACTGTTGCAAATCAACAACTTCTGTTTCGAATTTCATAAAGCTGCTGAAGCACAAAACTTTGCTTAGCAGATGAGCAGGATACCAGTGACAGATTGTTGTACATGTGACATTATAGTTTGGCTGGTAAGCATATAAGTTGGGCCGAGATTATTACAAAAAATTCACTTTTTAAAAAGAAAACAATTGATTTATTTGTTATTTTGCTGAGTGGTCCCACACAGTGTATCCAATGCACAATGCATTGTGTAGGGACGTTTCTGATACATGTTGAATAATGAAGACCATGATTAGGAATAAATTACATACTCCATAATGCACTCTCCACATGCCTCACCTCTTGACATATTATATTACTGCTGCCGCTGCTACATTATTTATTGAAAGCGCTTGGAGAATCCACTATTTCCATTCAAGTATATAATTTCTGAGAGATGTATCAGCATAACAAATGAACTAATATTGTGAACATTCATAGATTTGTTCCAGAGACATACGAAACTAATGGCTAGTCCTAAGTTAACTCGTCCTAACTTGAAATTAGACTTAGTCTTAACTCTTTGTGAAATCCACCCCAGCACAGACATAACATGGTAAACTGTTTTGGAGGGTGCTCTTTATTGCCAATCGGTGGTATTAAACCCATGCCATTATACGAAATTCTGACAGTATGTTATGATAAATTATTCCATGCAGTCGGCCGTATCTCAAATCAATCAAAATTAATAAGGCTGTAGTTTTAATTCAATACAAAAAATTACCCCTCCATGGATGTGGTTTAACAGCCGTGGACACTATTGGTAATTACTCAAAATAATTATAAGCATATACAAACTTACTTGGTTATGAGTAATGGGGAGAGGTTGATAGTAAAAAAACATTATGAGAAACAGCTCCCTCTGAAGTAACGTAGTTTTTGAGAAAGAAGCAATTTTCACAAATTTGATCTTGAGACCTCAGAATTATGTTTTGAGCTCTCAAAATCTAGCATCTGAAATCAAACAACTTCGTGTGACAAGGTTGTTTTTTCTTTCATTATTATCTCGCAACTTGACGACCAATTGAGCTCAAATTTTTACAGGTTTGTTATTTTCTGCATATGTTGAGAAGAGAAGAATGGTCCTTGACAATTATTAATAGTGTTCAGTGTCTTTAAACTTAACAGGGGTAAATAGATGGTAAATTTGCATCCGGGATAAAGAATATCATTTGTGTTTTACCCTAACACTTATGTGTGTTAAGCACTGTGTACTCAGCACTTTCCCCGAGTCCAGTGAAAAAAACCCAGGATTCAACCAATTCTCCTTCAGGTGAACAAATCTGATATAAAATATTAAGCTGTCTCTTTTTTTTGTCAGGGAGAAATATTTCAAATAAAAGAGTACCCTGTGATACTGTTTTTGAATCTGCCTAAGGACCAACCACTCCACATGTATAAGAAACAAAAGAGAAGGGACATAATAAATATATCTAGTAATAGCAACAAGTATGTGTTTCTACTGTACATGTGTGATGGCAGAGTTGTATGCTTCCTGATAATGTAATTCAGTTATTTTAATATCAACCTGATGCATTGGTAACATATGGTTTGATGTCCAAGGGATCTCCACACCTCTACAGAAACATAATCATTTAGAAAAGGTTCACCACTTGATGATAAAAGCGTTCAAATCAAAAACAGAAAAACCCTCAAATCAGGTCTTTCATCGGGGAGTAAAATATGGCAGGAATTAGATCACCTTTTTTTTTTGAGCCGGGATTCGACGAGAAAAAAAAAAAAAAGGAAAAAGAAAAGCAAATGTAGCCTGGGTGGCCGCCTGCAAGAAAAGAACAGACGGAGAGCAACTTAATATTCCATGGTAGTTGCCTTGGTGATAATGACGTCAAACTGGGTTGCAGGCTCCCATGAGTCACAGGTTTGTACACAGCGGCAATACGGTTCAGCCTCATTAACTTTGCAGGCTATGTATTATTCATTTTTCAATTACAACTGATTAATGCTGCACTCTTTGTCCAAATGACAGAATTATGCAACATGTTTAACAGATGCCCTGGTGATTTTTAACTGCCCACCAATCACCTACTTATTGGGATTACGGAGTCTTTTACGATTCATTTAAAGCAATTCAGACCAATATTCTGAGGTGTTTTTTCCCCTCCTCCCCACCTCTACTGTCTTCTTCATCTTGGTTTGAACTTTAAAAGACCTTTAGGGATTTGAACTTGTTGAGTATTATGGATGGATGTGAAAGTCTCTGCCTAGCGCCACTTCAGAGATGCCTTTTAAAAGATTCTGTTAATGCTTGATTCAAAAAGGCTACACGTTGTCTATTTTAAGCTTGGAGTCAGATGTTACTAGACAAGTTCACTGTATTTTTAGCTACCTTTCTCATCTTTGTGAATGTCATCTAAAAAAAAAAAAAAAAAACTTCAGACCGAAGATCACACTACTTTTCATTAAAAAATCTCCTTAACTTACATTGAGGATAAAATGCTATTTTCCTATGGGTATAGCCAAAATAAAAGAACAAAATACCCGCAAGCAAATTTGACATCTTAAAATTGCTGTGATACCCATTGGTAGAGGATTCAAACTGCCTCTAGATACTTGGAAATATCAGTGGTCTAGTGGTAAGACATCTGCTCTAGAATAGCCTGGTTTGTGGGTTCAAATCCATACCGAGTAAAATGTTTACATATTTCTATTTCACACACAAAAAAAAACAGGAAACAAAATTTAAAATCAAAGATTGGAATGGGTGGAATTAGTAAAAGAAAATTAGGGAGAACAACATTTGGGGGAAAACAAAATTAATTCTGAAAGGTTTTTTTTATACTAAATTATTATTTTTTGGTGACACTTGATCCCAGGATTCTCACCTTTCTGTTTAAGAAATCTATAAAAGAAAAAAGAAATAATGCCGTTTGTTTTGCTCTGTAATACACATAGACCTTTTTCCCTTCACATTTAACATACCTAATTTAACTCTGTGTATGTTACATTTCTTTTTTGTTTCCGTTTTAAATGTCTTTCTGTTAATACTTACAAATAAAATGCAGAACAAGACAGCAAGTTTCATGTTGATAGAGGCAACTGAAACGACTAGCACTCCCAACTAATGATGTCACTTTTGCTTTAAAAAAATCTGGGTGTCTAGCAAACCTTGTACCACATAAACCTGATCACTACATGGGGGCGTAGTACATGATAGTACAATGGCTTGGCAATGGCTTGGGTATGTACAACCACGTACATTCAGCGATAATTTGACACAGGGTATGAGATACGAGTTCTTGTTTGGCATCACTAAACGTAGCTTCTGTTTTTAGCATTGAATATAACGCAATTTCAAAATAGATTTTTTGTTTACCAGTGTAAGCCTGCACTCTTTACGCTGAATGAGTTATCAAATTTACTTTTACAAGTTAAGTGCACAATTTATTTTCTTAATGTACACAATTATTGCGGCAAAACAGTTCAAAGTACACTCACTATAAAATAGATTTTAAAAGTGTCGGATGGAAGTTGCTGACGATGCTTCACTTTGGAGTTACAAATTATGATTTCCTTTGGGAAAAGGACATAGCAGGGTAATTTGTCAAGTGCATACGCATAACTTTCTGGATTTACTCTTGAAGGTTTACTGTGCAGGTTTAAAAAGAGATTGAATTAATTTTTTAAAGGCATACGGAAATAAACGCAGGTTGGAGTTGATTTTGAAAACATACAACTTCCAATTAAACAACAAAGACAGTGAAGGCGTGTTTTCACGGAGCTAAACATGAAAACAATGCTGACTAGTTTCTATAGAGTAAGGAACCAATTTCAAGCTATATTATCTGAGAGAACCCACATCTCAGCAGCTCAATCAAATTTGATGAAGTCTACCATCTTGTGTATAACATGGAGAAATATGTCCCTAAAGAGAATTTTTTTTTTTTTTAATTGACTATTTAATAGTCAATTGTCACATTATGAGATTAAATTAAAAAAAATTGTACGCCAACAAAAACAGCAACATAAATCTAAGGCAGTTGAAGTTGTGCGATCCAGAATGGGTTGATGTATAGGTTTGCGGTGAACACCATGTATATATCTACTTGCTAGGTAGATTAAGCTCAACAAGTACCAGCAGTCCAGCATTCTCATGAAGACGAGCAGAGTCTGTTCGAACAACGAGACCAAACCGGCTCTTCTCAGAGCCAACACTCACACTCGAGATTTACACATGGTTGTACTCGCGAATTTACTATTTATTTATAGTTTCTTCCTATAGGTAGATTATGTTCTTTTCAGAACTTGTCTTGTCCAGGAAATGCTGTCACATGTTATTTAGTGAGATGTTTTTTTGAAAGAGGTATTGATAAAAATCAACACAGCGCACCTGTTAGTGTTAGCTCTCTGCAGAGTGTTTCAATATAAATTAAAGATGAATTAAGATTTAAGCCCACCTCCGCCCCCCCCCCCCCCCCCCCTAAGAAAAAACCCAATCTTGTCCTTTTTCTCAGCTGTCCCTACGGACTGCTTGAGTACACCTTACTGATGTTCCGACACCATATGCATCTTCACAAAGTCTCCTCGAGTTAAACCAGTCTGGCAGAATTGCAATATGACCAGCAAGTGATCTCGTTAGATTCAACACATTCCCAGCCCCCAGGGTATACGCTATACAACACTTGGCTTGCTGCAACATGCCTCTTTCTTACTCTCTCTCTCTCTCTCTCTCTCTCTCTCTCTCTCAACCCATCTTTAAGATCACAGGTTGGATTGTGTGTTCGGAGTAACCCCGAGCATCTCAAACAAAATACAGACTGCACAAATCTGATAAATGCCAGAGATGAACTGCCCAAATTAAATCAATTTAAGTCCAATCTGTTTATCTCCAGGGTTTTCATCTCGTAGATGTCGTCTTAATGTTCAAAAGTAATCCCCTCTGCTCCACCATAAATGGATTTCATCAAAACTTTGAAGTTTCACAAATATTTATAGAACTTACATCTGATCGGAAACGCTCTAATTCTAATCCTGTACTTTACAAAATATTAAAAGCATTGCAAAATGGATTCTACTCCTGCATGTTGTTTGATTTCCATGAATTCATGGTTCCCATCCAGAGGTGAAATCTAGCATCTCCTAATACCATGCATACAAAGTGGCACCTTTCTAGAACTGTAGGAACACTTCAGGCAAATCACTTTCTAAGACGGAGAGATCCCTTCTGACAATAACATGCATGGAACTACATGGAGGCAACGCATCCCTGGTTTGCAGCCTCTGTTGTCTTAGACTCGGTGCCCTTTCAACAGTTTCCCGTAGACTTTTAAGCAAAAAATACATCATTTTAAAATGAATTCATGCACCCCAATAAGAAGATTTCATGGTTTCAGTGGCAATCCTTGTGTGATGTGCTAAAATATGCATCAACTGATCAATGGTGTCAATATTCAACACACAGCGAAATGAAGAATGTTCAGGTAGAGATAAAGACGGGACAAGAACAAAACTAGCTGCCTAGCATTCAACAAGTCCCCAATGCGAACATCCATGACTAAGACAAACAAACACAATGAGATTCAAGAGGAAGGTGTTGGCCAAGTGAGAGGACACAGTCTGCCTCGGTATTACTTCTCACTAGTGGGTTACTAAGGTGCACAAACTGATTGAGTCACACCGTCTCTTATTAAGGCAACCAATGAGACATTGACAACAACAAATATCTATATAGCTTCTTTGTTAAAGGTCCTGGACACTATTGGTTACTCAAAATAACTATTGTTCGCATAAAATTTTACTTGGTAACGAGCAATGGAGAGCTGTTGATTTATAAAATGTTTTGGGGGAACTGGCTCCCTCTGAAGTAACCCAGTTTTTGAGAAAGAGGTAATTTCTCACTCAAAAGAATTCAGGCCTGAAGCATTTTTTAGGCATCTGAAAACGCACAAATTTCACAGAATTGTTATTAATATGTTGGGATACAAGTGAGAATACTGGTCTTTGACAATCACCAAACATGTCCAGTGCCTTTAAAGCTAAATGCTTTTAGAAGATTATAATAATTAGATATTATTATTACTTTCTTTCATCACTATAACTCAGAAGCCTGGGAGGAAACCTGCGGACAAGGGTACTGCAATATTTCTTCTTGTCACCCTTAACCATGAGTGGAAAGTTGAGTAGCCTGCTCATTGTTGCTTCAGTAGCTCTGTAATGTGTCCTGAATGCACAGGGAATGATTCAGTAACGACTAATAAAGAACACTAGACATTAACATAAAGCTTCACTTTCTGCTTTTCCTCACAAATCTAAACTAAGGTCGTCAACGTATTTTATACAGGCGTTTTCAGGCCTAGGGTTTTACACAAGGCCTGGCACTTGGGAGGGTTCCTTGGTTTTGATAAAACCATGTCCCTGGAACCAACTGCAAATGGCTTCATCGCTACAGTGCACCTCTATGGTTTCTTCAGGCCAGCGAGCACTAGCAATGTTTCATTGCTTTAAGAATGAAACAATGCAAATATACTATTTGTTGGGAAAACTGTTGTTGACTTGTATTGCGCATCTGGTGTACACTCTGACTGCAATGGCAGGCAGAATGGTCACACATGAGCTAGCTATTCAAAAACATGTTAAATAACATAACAGCTTTTGTGCTATTTGCATCAGAAATAAAAAAATAGCTCACAGAGGTATATTTCTTACATGTGTTACACCGGGCTACGTGGGTCATTTCCCCCGCAGCCACCCCACCCCCCTCCAGAAAAAAAAGAAACAGATTCTGGAAACATGCATCAGAATTATTCATCATGCCGCCGACAAACCTCTACACTGTACTTTCAAAGGTTAAAGCGTCTTAAATCCTGTGGATTCTCAATCCCCTTGATGTACCGTTCCTTTAAATAAAGTAGACTGAAGGACTGTTATTCCATTACAGCTGGGCGTCTGGACGGTGTCTTCATTCAAATTGGAAGAATTCCTCTACAGAAGGCTGTCAATACATTATACCTTTGTTGTTGTTGAATTGATTACGCCGCAATTACAGCCAGTGGTCACACTATATTTAATTTTCCCCCGACCAAACAAGGGGGTATGCATCCACGGCTGATCCAACATTAATGTGACAGCATCTGAATGTAGCCAATCATCTTATATTCATTACACAATTCAGCTGTGCAGGAAGTTGTATACGCGGCTGATCTCAACTTTTGCTTTTATACAGTCTCGCGGCGGCCGGCCAATTCCTGGCGCTGATGCGGCAAGTTCACATAGAGAGCAATTTGTAAAGATGTTTCGATTCTTATAATTAGAGGAAATCAACTCCCCCTTCATGATTTATGATGAACAATGTTTGTCCATATTTTCTTCTCTTTTTGTTGTTGTTTTGTTTGCTTCCTTTATCGTTGGCGAGATACTGTTGTGCGGCTCATATCTTCGTTTTTCATTTAATAGTTGTGCTTCATTTTGACACCTCTCTGGACTTCACATATGAATTGATTCAGTGTAAAAAAATATCTTGTACCAGTGAGCAATTTCCCTTGTATAGCAGAGCAAAATGCTGCGTACACATGTCAGTTGCTACTCAAAAACCCTCATTTGCTACTCTATTTTAGAATTCGGTGTGCACCATATCTGTTGAATGAAATCGTTCCCAGTGTACCGATACAGAGGCGCGTCCGCTCTTGCTCAAGCATTTTCATCACATCTCTCAGAAAGAGGAACAATTTTGATCTTGAATGAGCCTAGTTTGTAGGTAAGCAACAGAAGGGTTTGTGCTTGTTTTCTTTACAATAATATGGATTTATTGTTTGTATAATCCATGGGGTGGGATTTGATGCTGTTTTTAAGGAACCTAAAGCTCTGGGCTGAATTTGTTTAAACTGCTTAAGCACAACAAATATCTATAAGCACAATACAATGATGCTTACCAGCTTTAAGTTACTAGCCAAAATAGCATGTGACATGTGCAATCTGTGATTGGTATCCTTTTTACTTTTGCTAAGCAGAAATTTATGTGCAATATTTAGAAGCTCTACAAAATTGGGACACTGGCATGATGATGGTTTATCAAGGATGACCACACTTTGAATAAATAATGGTTTTTTTAATCTTAAAAGTACATTGAGCGCTTCCCATGTTACAATTACAAACACAGCTTAATTTCATTGGCACAGTACTATTTACAGTTGTTTAAGAGAGCAGAACGTATGGGTTAACAAAAATTTGTGCTTTTGCGCATGCCTACTGTATGCAAGTAGTATCGTCCATCCATCGCATCTTGCAAAAAAACAAACATCACTGAACCCATAAGCAAAGAGTGCTGTATGAAGTGCTACAGTTCTAAGGTGCTATGTCTTACATTGTATTCATCACAGCTTAAAGGTATACAGCCTGCAGGTAAGGGGGATTTTTGGGTGGGGGAGAGGGGGGTTACAAAGATGAAGAGCCCATAAACAGCTCCACCTCCGACACCACTCAAAATGCCACCCGACGTAAGCTATACACACATATCAGATAGGTATACACTCTCCACACCTTTTATATGGTCCCTAGACGTAAATCTGACTTTGGAACAAAGCCAAGAGGTAGATTGGTCAAGCAAGTTTCCCTCTGCCTCATGGGGGCTTTTCACACCCACCTCAAAACCCTGAAATTGCTTCAGTGTCTTCAAACAACTTCGCCCCGAGGAATACTATATGTATGGATTAGAAAATCCACAGGGAATTTAGAAAAAGAAAAAAAAACCAAGATGTATTTTGTTGCCTCAACGATGACAGCTCCGAGAGATAATGTACCCCCCATTATCCTCTCAGCATGTGCCTAATTCACCTCTGCAATACAAACTATTAACTTACAAGAAACTGTACAAAAATTGTCAAACAAAGAAGAGGTAATTATACAAGATTTGGGTAACTTACTGTTGTTTTCTCCAGACAGCTCAGTAGATGGTGATGTTGAGACTCGTAGGCACTGTACTTGCTAGACAGGTCCTCGATACTACAACCACTCTGAAATCAGGAAGAAACAAAGAAGAGAACAATTAGACATTGAAACGTGTCATGGCGGAGCGGTTAAGAGCACCGGATTCAAGCTCTGCTGTTTGATCAGCAGAGTGTGGGTTGGAATCCCGGTCGTGACACTTGCTACATAAAATGCAGGCTTCGGACTGATGATACCCAAGCCTACATCCATATGGACTGTAAAAGAGGTAACCCTGTTTCAGCCCTAGGAGTAGGCGGCAACGGCCTCTGGAAAAAAATAATTGTAGCCCACACCTTAAAGTGGCCTTCAGACCTTGTGTGTCTGGCGACTTGCATAAAAAAAAACAATTAAAAAAACACTGTCTATGTTTCATCTTGTACACAAGTTTAAAATGTGTGTTGGACAAGGAGGGACCATCCGGTACATTGCAACATTTTATAGGTCGTACAACAAAATATCAAAATTTATGCAAATTATGTAAATATCTATATTTTACACACACATGTTAAAGTCTTACATAGTGACTACCCTCCCCCCTCCATTATTTTTGTGTAATCGTGAAAATATGGAACATTTCAGATGGCCCTAAAAGGTTGCTAATCAATAATGAATCTGCTGAATTATTACCTCTGAAGAAATGATTATCTGCTCTAAAATACAGACGGCCATGGGTTCAAATCCAACTTGAGGCATCTTTTTTCCATTTGGTACATGATATGTGGCATGCTGACCCCCTCTCCCTTTTGTGTAATGTCATTGTGTCCTGGTAATCTCAGGATTTCTTTAAAGGATCAGTATTATATTTATTTAACGCTGTTGTTGTTATTCTCTTATTTTTTAGATGGGGGAGAGGGCACCCTCTGCTATATATTAGGCATGGTTAACCACATGTTATGTCTTATGCATGTAGGGCTCATAAAGTAATTTATCAAGACCAATTAACTATAGAGTAAAATAATTGGAATACATCATCAAATTGGTGTAACCACATAAAAGAACTAATTAATATTTCTGAAAGGGAAAACAAAATGTTACTGGTATCAGTAAAGCATGACCTTCTTTCATAAAACCTGAATATATCTTTCCTCAATGATCCGTGACAAAACGCAACTATTTCATTCATGCTTTACGTTTTATTTGCAGGTCATACATCAGTTGATAGAGTTGATCTACAGAACCATGAAGCAACACATGGCTGACTTTGGTTCATATTGATCCGCAATATCACAAATGACATTGATGTTTTCTCTCATACTAGCAAATTACAACCCTCTCATTTATTCGTTTCCAATTTGCTTACCGGAAGTTGTAATGGGAAAAATGCGTTTTCAATTAATCCAAGGTAGTGGGAAGTTGCAAAGGAAAGTTGTTTTTCCCCCATTTTTGTATTAAGGGAAGTTGCACAGGGAAACATTTTCATTATTTTAAAGGGAAGCTTGTTGTTGAAATTTTATTTTAAATTTGTTTGAGGTAAGTTCATAAAGGAAGTTTGGCTTTAGGGATATTGATGAGGGAAGTCCACTTGCAATTTGTTATGGGAAGTTGTTATGGGAAGTTCATTTTCAATTTGTTAAGTGAAGTTTAGTAAGGAAGTTATCTTATCACTAGTGTGTTATTCGGTTCACCTTTGCTTTTAGGGAGTCATCCTAATTCTCTATTTTTCAAGGAACTTATCCAAAGTGTGGTTTTGTTTTCATTCCACAGCAACCCTACCATTGATTTATCAAATATTACTCAATCCTTCCATATGGCTTGCAAGCTTTTTGTAAAAGTATTTCTGATCATCTCATCAAAATAGGTTATCATGAATTTTTATGACCATGACATGTTTAACAATTCTGGTGTTTTGCCATGTCATTAAAATATACCCTAATATTGCCTAGCCACTAAAAGCTGATAACAGAAGAGAATTCGGATTTATCCAAATGTCTTCTAAGAAATAGGTACACATTAAGAAAACCATGCAGCCATGATGCACTTCTGAGAGAGGAGCAGTACTAATACAAATGCAGGCCATGTATGTACCCAATACATTCATATCATTAGTAATGTAATCGAAACACAAATTATGTTGATTGGCTTGATCACGATGCAGACAGACTCCCTAGTCGCTCACCATAGATCTCCGTCAATTACAGGACTTCTTATTGACCCAATTTGACCAAACCATTTCAATTTACAAATTTGAGCAAGAGATTAAGGATGCTACAATGTATTACTGTACATCACTCAGGGACCTTGTCTTTACTCTCTACTCTGCTTCTCCCAGGTACCTAAATGTACTTCTTTATTTATGTTCACTAACTCAGTTATGGATATATTTGTTCATCCCCTGATCGTGTTTTCACACCAAGACTATCCCTCTGTCACCTTCCCAGGGTTACCAGGAAGAATCACTGTAAAAGTGGGTCACTTCATCATGTCTAGTCAAGCTTGAGCTGAAGCATATAAGCCTAGTTTAGAAAATGGTCCTCAAGGCCTGACGCTAAAATCCACTGGCCTCGGCGGGTCCAGTTAAATTCAAGCCCTGGAATACATGGAGGTACCCATCCATCCCCCTTCTACGCACCACACACACAGGATTACATGTGTCTATTTGGACGAGGCATACTGTAACATGGCAATCACATGAAAAGGCACCTGACCCCATCATTGATTCAAGTCCATCAAGAACTTGACTATAACTCAATAAACCAGTAAACCCAAATGGCTCTTTACCGCAGAGTGTCCTGATTAGTCAAAGTGGTTCCCCAATAACTTTTGCTGGTTAGAACAAGTGACTCGGGTTTTTAAGTTAACCGAGTCACCACCACTGCCGACAAACAACTTACAAGGTGAAAACAGAAATCAGTAACCACTACAAGGAATCCACAGTTTACAACACATCCATAAGTCTTTAAAAGTCTCATGACAAAATATAAACCAGCAGCTGCCATTAGCCAGCGGATTGCTCGGTTGAGTATTCTGTTCATGGCCTGATGCGCTGCTTTACAAAGCAGAGACACGTATATTACTTATAACCCACTTGGGCACAGTTGCCAGTCAGTTGCTATGGCGACAGTGGTAATAGATCTGTCTATTAATGAACTAAAAATAAACTACCGTTTCATTGGAGCTTGCTCTGTTTTCTACTCCATGTCAAGAGTTCGAAATTTGTGTAGAAAAACAAATATTTTACAAGATTAAAAGAATCTAACTGAAAAAGGACTTTCTGTTAAGATTAACCTCTAATGTGTTTATTGGAGTTCTAAGAGAAGATGTTTCTCATTTTTTCGTATGGGTAAAGTCAGACTTTGCTCATTTTCATTTTGAAAGTTCAGTTTTGTGGGACTGCCGCGGCACCCCATCCCAGCAGAAGGCTGTATCAATAAGGTGTCAATTGTTTGGCCCAGTGCTGAGTCAATTTCATTTACTTTAAATATTGACGGTTAACAAAAATAGATCATGGTCTCAGAATTCCATCTGACCTTTCATGGCGAGAGAAGAGGGGGAAACAAACCTGCAACAAAGTCACTAAAATGTCTTCATACTTGCATCACATGCATGAAGAAATGTACATGAATTAATCGATAGAAATCAATGCACTAGAGCTTCTGAAAAGTGAAAAGGGGAAATTAGTAAATAATTCAAATTGATCGACAATTTTTTATTGATCACTGGCAATCATGGGAGATTTTCTCTTCAACTTTCAGTATTGCCGAGCTATATATAATAATGTATACATGCTGATAAATGTCCAGTGCAGTTTCAGTCAAACTATTTATATGCCATTGTTGGATGCAAACCCCTAGCTTAAAAGCCTTTTCTGCGAACACATGTCTTGCTTGGCCTTGTAAATGTGGACCATTACCATGTCTGTGCCATCATGCTAAGCCTCCTATGTAAGCTAGCCTCCCCTGTGACATTTGAACGGGGCCTCGCTCCGCTCAATACCTGTCCCCAACCAGTGTTGTACACAAGCTTGGGTATTGCTGAGTGAATCCCTGGTGCAATCAGCGGAGGTAGCTGAGGGACAGAGAGCCTGTTGACACAGCGAAGCAGACAGGGGGCATGAATGTTTGTACAGGTCTCCCAGAGGAAGTTATCAACAGTGGGGAAACAAGGTTATAAACTACAAAATGTTTCCAGAAGAATGACTCGTTGAGAACAAGTAGAAATGAGGACCAGACTATTAAGGAAACAAAAGAACTCAAAACCGACATGAAATGACTGGGAAAAAAACACAGCAACATAATGCAAGAAAACATGGCCAGTACGGACAGAATGAAACTCTTATGAGTCCTCTATGGATTGCAAGTGGCAGTAAAATGTGGCTCCTTTATAGGTGGCCAATGGCTAACAACAAATAGAGCTGCTTAATAAACATGAACAACTATTACCAATCAGATGTGGCTAACTTTTATCGTGGCTGTGTCGCACATAGTGGCAATGACAGTTGTAAATGATTAAAAGTGGCAGGTAAAGAGTCAAGTTTGGCTACCTTATTCATAGACTAAGGTGGCCCACAATGAGTTGAACATTGCTACAATTAATTGAATAAGTTTATTATTACCAATCAGAAGGGGCCACCCTATTGTGGCTTGGGTGTGGCACATAGTGGCAATGACAGTTGACAGTAAAAGTGGCTGGTAAAGAGTCAAATGTGGCACCTTAATTCATGGACCACCAAGAGTTAAACATCGATACTATGGGAGTTTTGAGATGCTGGTGGCAGCAGACATAACGGTACTTTTTTGTGGCTCTAAACGTGCGGGCACGTATGCTCAGTATTGTGCGCAGGGGTCTGAGCACGCGTACTACTGGCAAGAACTGTGAAAACGAACTGTTCAAAAGTCTCCCGTTGCTGAGATATGAACAACTATTACCAATCAGATGTGGCCATCTTTTATCATGGCTGTGATGTGGCACATAGTGCCAATGACAGATGTAAAATGATTAAAAGTGGCTGGTGGCTGGGGGGGGGGGGGGGGGGTAGCGGATGTCAGTACAGGTAGATGATTATATGTGGCTTCTTTGTAGACCAAGGTGGCCCACTAAGAGATATGAACGACTATATAGTCACCATAATGTGGCTTGGATGTGGCACATTGCGGCAATAAAAGTTGCATATGGCCACATATCCGAATTGGCTGCTACAGCTACATGTACAGCTACAACTTTTGCTAAAAAAATTTGTGCTTCACTCTTAGTTTGTTTGTATTTAGTTGAATGGTAGGAAAACAAGACGTCTTCACCATAATGAAGGATAACATTATCAAATATTTGAGAACAAGATGAAAGTGTTGCCATGGTAGACTCTTATCCTTGCTGTAGCTACATTCATGCAACTCATTATCTCAGCAATGAGCATCCCAGCACGTACACCACAGACACAATCACAATTCTTTTCTTTTTCTTCTTCAAAAAACCGAAGGCCCCTAAGGCACCTCACGAAATTGAGCTCATAGAAGTTGCCAAGAAAACCAGAACTACAAAAAAGGTTGTTCAAGGCTCGTTCATTTTTATTTTTGTTTAATGATACAGTCTGCTTTGTGGAGTTTAAACATGTCTGTGTTTTTCTTTTTTAAAGGAACATTACAGAATTGGTTTTTGCTAACAAAACAGTTGCTGGCAGTGTAAGCACTTTATGTAATCCACCATACACATTTATAACTGACAAAACTGTAGAAGTTTGAGATCGATCGGCCATTTGGGTCACGAGAGAATAGTGAAAAACATATTACAAATTTTGCATTGCATCGATGCCAAAATAAAAACGAATACAACGCTCACTGAGCGATAAACTACAAACGCAAGTTAGATTATTTATTTCTAATCAAATATGACATTCCAGACAGAAATATTTTAAGGGATTTTTTCAACTATGATCATCATCATAAGACCGTGTAAGTTTTATGTGAATCTGTGATCTTCACGGTTTTTGTTTCTTACCAATTCTGTAACGTTCCTTTAAACAAAGTTTGTTATGTTATGTTTAATCAAAATACTTCTATTTGTTAAGGGCCGATCAGAATAAGTAACATTTTAAAATGTCAATCTCTTTTTTCTTCATTTTTGCTTACCATTTTAATTAAAACTGGATTTCGATATCCGGTTATTTCTTTTGACCCACCCAACCACAATTTCAAAATAAAAGATTGACAATTTTAAACATTGATTATTCTGAATGACCCCTTATCGGTGAATGATTTCACTCGCAGAATAATAGTAATTATGATTAGCAAAAATGAGGAATGATAATGTGCATATCAAGACCCAAAATCTGCTCCATGTAGTGTTAAAGAGAACAAATAATTTACAGTACAATGCAAATACCACAAAGTACAAGCACGTACTGGATAACAAAATACCGTCATGAAATAACATCACAAATTGCTTCACAGTTGTTCATTCAAAAATGATTCATTTTCTATTAAATATTTATTCATGCGGAGTGCATGCACAAAACTTGTTCAGTCAATTTGTTTTGCTATTTTGCGATGCAAAATTGCTAGAGATAAAACGATTTCCTGGTTATCTATTTTGTTTCGGATGGATACACACAGTCTTACGCTGTGAAATAGGACAGGGTAGGAGTAAAAGCCCATTTGGGAATAACTGCCCACTCTAGTGTGATATTGGGACAGGGTAGGAGTAAAAGCCCATTTGGGAATAACTGCCCACTCTCGTGTGATATTGGGACAGGGGTAGGAGAAAATGCTCATTTGGGAATAACTGCCCACTCTAGTGTGATATTGGGACAGGGTATGAGAAAAGGCCCATTTGGGAATAACTGCACACTCTAGTGTAGTATCCAACTCAAACGAAATCATCTAAAAAATTACAATATTATTTTTAAAATAAAGATACATTGTAGTACAATTGATACTGAACAGTCTTTAAAGCACACACACTTCGCCCAAAGCGTTTTACAAAAATTGAAAATATCCATAATTTTAACAGATGAACTTTCAGCAGCATTTTGAAAATGTCACTTGGAGCAGCTTGCAGTATACCTGCTGCTACTAGATTTTGAATTGGCCTCCAGCTACAGGGCAAGCCCTGGTGGTCTAGTGATATATCTACTGCTCTAAATTTGCAAAGGTTATGGGTTCCAATCCCACCCAAGTAATTCAATTCACCCTGAGTTTTTTATTCAAAAGTTCTGGCTACACACCACAGTGTAGGGGCAAAACACAAATAATATTGCTTATCCCTTAATTTACCAGCTTTAAAATTAACGTGGCAAGTTGAAGTTGATGAAGAATGTTACAACCCTATTAGAATCATTTTAGATAACCGTCCAGGATGATCAGTGAAATCAATTCTTCTTTTCAACTTACAATTAAACTCAAAGATTTAAGATTCTTGACCAGGAAATTTCATAAACAATACTGAGCAAGTATTTTTGCATGATGAACTACCAAGCTATTACCACAGGGTAGGCATCCAACACCTTAGAGGGGCCTTGCGCCATGAAGGCGGAAGTGACAAACAGAGCCACGTTGATCGGCAGTCGACAAGTCTACCTCTCGCAATGAATAATGCAGAGGTAATCTTGAGCATTGTGCATCATGGAGCGCTCCTTGGCCGCTCACCTATTAATGGAGTGGGATGCATGGATGTAACGCATAGAATACACCGATAGCGCAGAGCTTGTGTGTCAGCGTGACACCGTGTGAGATGGGATACATCAAGAAACCTAAGATCCTGAGTGTGCACCGAGTAACCTTGATGGCAACATTGTGGTGATCGGAAACAAAGTATTGACCCCTACATGATGAGCCTCCCACATGTGTTCCGCGAAAAAAGTAAAAGAGATCTCTAGAATGATTGTTATAAAGTTATGTGAGCAGTTTGCAAATCAATGCAATGTTCCAGAAGTTGTGATTCATTTCAAATTTGTGCATTTTAGATTTGAACCGCACTATTGCCATCATGTGATATATCTCTTATAATTTGTTATGATGATGAAAATACATTGCAAGGTGTCAAAATGCATTAACGGTTTGTCGACCTTCAACCAACTTTATAGCATCCTAACAACAAAAAAGCTTACATTCCTTTTAAAAGAGAACAGCAATAGTAATAACATCCATGTTTTATTAAATTTGGCTTTTAGAGCCAAAGTAGGCCTTTCAAAGTACCTTAGTCTATTATCCCTGTGCATCGGGCTTATTAAGCCTCCTGAAACCATCTCAACTCCTTAGGAGTATGCAGCACCGGCAGCTGAATTTGCACATGGTTTGCTAATCATTCACATCAACAATCTCTACCCTTGCAGGTAGCTATTTACTCCTGGGTAATGAGAAGCAGTTATAATAAAGTGTCTCGCTTAAGGGTAAAAGTGTCACAACTGGGATTCGAACCCACACTCTGATGACATCAAAACCCCATTCCGATGCAATTGAAGCCGAATGCTATAGGGGGGGAATTTAAATATCATCTCAAACAGGTTAAGATTTTGTGAATCTATTTATAACTTATGCTGTGAGATAACAATTTCACAGAACTGCTTTCTGAAGGAAACAATAGTAACTATAAGCACACAACAATTCTGCTTACCGAAAAAAAGGTAACCAGCCCCAAAACAAGTTATGTGCACCATCTGTCCTGGTATCCTCCTTTGTTTTGCTTAACAGAAAAAGTAGTTCACAAAATTGACTAGCTTCAGCAGTTCTATGAAATTGGGCCCTGGACGTGGTCAAAAGACATCCAACACACAGGTATTTGTTATTAAAAGAACATGTTTGTTTTTCGTTCATGTATTAAGTTTTTACAGGCAATTATAGCTCATTAAAACAAACACACCTAGCCGGAACCAAATCTTTTCCCATGTTGATTTAATTTATATTGATTACATATATTGATGAGCCATCTGTGCCTGTCCATCTGTTCTGACAACAATATGGAAACAAGTAAACTACTTTTATTACAAATAAACAAATGGAAAATATAGTGGTATTTAGTTGATATTGCTTTTGATAGTGTTTTCTTCTTGTGTTTGTCTTTGTTTGTGAGTGTGCTAGCTTAAAAGGAGAAGGTCCTCCACAGAAACTTTGTATTTGCAATCATTTTGGCTTGACTTTCTGCCGTTGCCAGTGTTACCTTTTCCAGATATTTTCCTGTGAAAGTACTTCTTTACCCATAAATGAAACAAATAAATGTAAATCTAAAGTTCTTGCGGTTATAGTCCTGTATATATGACATTGCCAGCTGAAGTGTAACAGGCCTGGAATTTGATCGTTGAAGGACTGAGTCGTTTTCAGTTTGCAAAGGGCATTTCCATTGGGAACTCTATTGGAATATTTTGAACGAGGCACCGAGACCAGGGCAATATAGCCCATGGCCCTCAGTGTTCTTCTAGACTTGGGCACCAAGGTAATGACCAGAACAATAGAAGCGCTGTGCCATGTCCCTCGTCAGTGTTGTTCGAGACCTTGCAATAGAGGCCATGGCCCTCAGTGTTATTCTGTTTGGTATATTGACCCATGTCCTTCAACACCAAGCCTTATGTCACTGACATTCATGAGTAGCTAGAACCTCCATACAGATCAACTCTGATGGATTCATCAAGGTATAAGAATTATGCAAGTGTGGATTCTTAATATTCCAATCCCAGTGTGTTTACTCTGGCTCAGGTTACCCAATCTCAACGCTGCATACTCCGGGAGCTAACCAACGCAACCAGCGGCAGGCAGGGGCATCAGGTGGCCGGCTCGCGTGCAATAAGGGTCTCACATTGGCTGCTTTTGTCACAGCTTGAAGGCAAAGCTTTTTAATACGCAGCATCAACAGAATCAAACGCTACACGATAGCCTATTGGCATATTTGACAGTGCCGACTTGGGTCTTGTGTGATCATTTGTATGCTGACAACTGATAAGCACTATTGATTCCCTACACATTTCTCATTTATATTTCATAGAATGTCATGGAGCAAGTGATAACATATTTCCATCCACCACAAGAGAGGAGCAGCGGATACCTAATGGCAGGCCTGCATCGCTAATTTCTGTTGCTGCCACGATTGACACTCGTCTCAAATATCACTTGAGTGAAGACACAAGGAACAATTTGTGACAACTGGTTTTTGTTCCAGACAGCGTAAATAATGCAACAAAAGGCCAGACTACGTGTGACTTCTTCTCACTTTTAAAATCCTCTGGATTCCTGGGATTGTTTTCCATGGTTCAGATGCAGGAATCCAGGTCTCATCAAATTGTGAAATGCTAGAAAAACAGACTTTTTGACACCTGAGGGAAGCCTTTCTGTTTCACGTAGATGCCTGGTCACCAGTTCTCTTCCCCCATTGCCTTCAATCAATCAATATGAGGTTACTCAACAGTACATGTTGTTTGCCCATAGGGCTAGCAGATGGCAACTTACTATTGCCATATCAAACATTCTTATTGATGCCTCTAGCATCTTACAGAAGAGAACTAAATGTTTTCCACATGAAATCATGCCCCAAATTGAAGTTTCCTGAAACAGTACAAAACTGCATAAAGTACCGAAGTAACTGTTGCATCTAAGGAGTAAGTATCAATATCAAGTGGATTTTGATGTTGGAGTAAGCATGGAGGAAGGAAAATCCTCCCTGGAGTAAGCTAAACTCAAAGAGTGACATTCAAGAAACTCATATGATTTGTTATTTGTGAAGCACAACTATTTTTCCACAGAAAAGACGGAAAGTTTTAAAACTTTATACCCAAACAACTTGTGGTTTAATCCCTTGCGGATACCTACATATATGTGGACCCCAGTTCGAATCCCACATTGGACTGGAGCCTTGCGTACGGTGCGTTTAGTTATTCAATCCCTACATGTACCTGACTGTATAGGTTTTTCCCAGTTTGGGTTTTCCTCCCGCATCTAAAACTGACATTTCTTTGTCATCTTTTCTACACCGGTATATTCAGGCCTTCCAGCCACTGTCCCTACAGTGCTATCACTTGTCATGGTTCATTGGTTTCATTACCAGAAAGATATAATAGAAGTAATAATAATTTAGTATGACTTTGTAATGAAATAACAATATTATGCTGTAAATTGCTTTTAAATTGTGGAAACACAAAGCTCAATTTGACACTGGAATACAGGACCTAGGCAAGTGATTTCAGCCAGTAAAACTAGACAAAGCAGGCAGTATTGTGTTTTTCAATTAAACAGTAAAATCTCACTATGCAATATATAGGGATTAGGTTCAGATGTTGACTAAGAGTTGGGTAAATTTATTTCAATTCTGTTTCTTCAATTTCCATTACATAGTTGTTTTTTTTTTTTTTAGTATAGTAACTTTGAATAAATTTAGGCTGCTGTAATTAAAAACTTTGTATAAACAAATCATAGTTTTGTCAGGGAAAAAAAAATGTTGTGGGAGTTGAAATAACATATATTAACTTATTCAACATAAAACAATTCTACAAATTAATGAGCATGATTAATTATTTCACCACGTACAGAACGTACATCACACACAAACAGAACTAACAGAGCATTTCAGCTTGCCCGAGCAGCCTCTTGCAAAATAATGTTTGGATCAATCAACCCTGTGGTCCAATATTCAATTCAGTTTCAACTCCATTCGCGTGGGAGTCGCTAGACCATTGCCTGTGTTGCTGCCGAGAAAGATGAAAGGGGGGGGGACAAGGGAAAGGCAGACGCAGTCCCCATCTCTGAACGTTGAGGTTGAACCTCGGCTCTTAAAGGAAAGCAAAACAGACAGCAATCAATGTCTGATGAAATCCGCAATGCAATTTTGATTTGCAGCAGAGGAGTTAAGACAACAGAGGGAGAATCTTGCAGGCGCCTCTGACTCCTCACTGATTGATACTGGTGGGTGAGGTTGAAGGTAGAGAACGTCTTTAAGGAAGCCGTCTTACAAAGCAAAACCTGGCTTAGGCTCTGGATGTGGATTCAGGCATCATGCAAAACGCACATGAAACTAGACAAGGTCCCTAGACTAGAATACAGCCCCCACCCCTCCCTTAATGCACATTACATGAGACCTTTTATTAATCTTCAAAATCTATAGCCAGTCTCACAAGTCCGCTGTATAGGAGAAAATCTTGCTTTCCAATATGACTATTTCACTGATTATGCATCGTAATGCATTAATTAAGTTATTTCAAAAACTCAAGTACAGGAGTAAGAGAGTGATTTTGCATTTTATTTGCCTTTTGTTTCAGGAACACTGCGTAAGACCATATTGAAAGGACCAAACAGTCTTTTCTGTTGTGTGTGGTATGACAAACATGTACTCTGAAGGCCAGATTAAAAGCACTTAAAATTTGAGCCTGACATAAAAGCCACTCACACAGTTGAATAACCATAGAAAGTTATTGCCTTATTCAAAATACAGCTATAAATGATACTACATCGAATGTGCACTTTTGTTTTAATGTAAGTTGCATGACAAGCAGTTTTGCCAAGGGCCAAAAAGGCAGTTTTTTCCTTGGTAAAGGGAATGCACCTCTATGAGGAAATTATAAATCTCTATTGAAACATTGCAAGGGGCACCAAGGCAATGACCAGGGGCAATGAAGTAGCAAGCTTGCATGTGTCGATTGAGTCCCCCTACCTATACTCCCTCCCTTCTGTATAGAAGTATCTCAATATAAAATTAATTATTCTCATTATAAATTTACCCTATACTTATACTTAATATTTCTGGCAAAAATACTGTTGAAGATTATTTCAGGAATAAATGTTTACTTTGAATCTGATACAATTTTCTCATGCCACAGAATATGTAGAAAAACATGTAACTGCTTCAAGCTATTTTTCTTGCACACATGAGCTAGCACGGCAAGAAAATTCTCACAGGCTGGAAATCTCAAGATTAGGTTTCTGCATTTAAAGGGAAGGTACTTTTGCGTGTTTTTTTTTCTTTCAAAAAGATAGGTTCATTGGTAACCTCGAGATTTCAATAAACATTGTGCACCAACCTGTGAAATTTCAATCAATTTCACGATTTAGTCCAGATTTTTTTCAATTTTGTATCCCCCAACAAATTTGTTAAGGCTGAGTTTATCAGACATATTTCCCATCACAATACAGTGTGCCCTCTACAGTTTGCACGGGAGAGGGTCATTTCATTCTCAAAAAGGGTCAACTAAAAATCAACAACACCCACAACTCGGCAATAACGCATGTGCAGTTTGGGATTACTATAAATGACTGACATGAGTAGCGAAAAACTTTCACCAGACTCAGAAAAAAATCATTCCTTTAACACAGACAAATGTATAACTTGCTGCTTTGTAAATCATGAATAAGCTTGAACAATCGGGGTCATGTGTAGTGGGTGCTGCAAGAGGGCTAAAAACTTGGCAACCTTTTACAATGATGCACTGTAAAAATGGCAACTCTGGGCAAACTATTGAGGTCCCGCTGTATTGCCTGCATCACAATAAGCGAGGGTATTGTGAGCGGATTTTGACAGTATTTTAGATGGATTTATTTCTCTGGAGGATTGGTGTGAACTTTATAATCAGTGAGCTTTCAAATTGAAACTAATCTGTTCAGCCCTGCCTGTAAGCCTCAGCATCATCAGCAATCCAGGAGCCTTTTCCAAACCACGACTTGGGCTCCAGCTCCGACTCCGTGTTAAATTTTGTAGCAGTGAACATTGTACAGTTTTTCAAAATCAAATAGAGCCTGAAGCCAAAGACTGAGCCTAAACCAACGTTTCTAAAACGTCTTAGCATTCTCCCGAAAGATGAGCAGAGTATTCAGTTTGAAACATTGAGACAACATCAACGACTCTCGTTAGAGCCAAACACGCCTCTCAAAAATAGATTGACACAGGGTTGTAACCACAAGTTTACTCTAGTAACTTCCTAATCAATTTCTATTTACCACTATTCCGTACAGTGTCTTTAATGGTTTCGAGTGAATGAGGCCTCTCCTAATCAATGATGATGTTTCACATTCACCAGTACATGACGATGTACGAAAGTAGTATTCTAGCATTATGTAACACACTATAATCAATGGTTGAAAGCAAAGCCTGTGTTATAATGATCCTGCCATTGCACAAGGCCTCACTGAGTATGCATCCAACCCCATTAGCAATAATTGCATCTCCATAGACTGAGCCCCGTCCGTCAGAGGCAATGCGACAAATAACCCTACCTGCTTAAAACAACGGTTGCATGCTTCCACTGTTTAGCGGGTAATGTTATTTATATCGTTTATCTAGTACCCTGTTGTGTTATCGACATCATTAATATTTATTTCAATGAAAAAGAAACTGTTTGCTTGTTAACCATATGGAGTGATAACCCGGTTCATATTAGACCTGACGCCACGCTGGCCCATTGGGCTGGATTATTTTAAGTACTCCATATGCCAAACTATGTCAGTAAATATGTTAAGTGGGTAAGTGTTGGAGTTATGGCGCAGGAACTTAGTCATCTTATCCATAACAAATTGAAAAATCATTCATCGTTTCAATTTTTTATCTGGCGTCTTATCTTTTCTTTTCTTTTTATTTGTCCTTAATTGCGATGAGGTGGGAAGGGTTCCTTAAGGGATCTACTAAGTGCTAAATTAATAAATGCTCTTGAAGATGAGCAGAGTATAGAATTTGAAAAGTCAAGACTACATGAGCTCTTTTCAGAGGTACTCCCATTCACACACTGTTGGTACCTACAAGCTTATTTTGTTGAGTTTATTAATTCTAGTTGCGAACCCCAAGATTATCAGAAAAGCAAACTTTTTACCCACTATACTAGCCATGAACCCCATGGACAGAAGACAAGGAAGGAAGTTTCAGTTTTAGATGCGAGAGGAAAACCCAAAGAATTATTTTAGGAAGAGGTAAAACCCAATACACATAGTGCCCCTGCAGGGTTGGAACCGAGGTCCTAGAGTTGGAAGGCGGGGAAAGATACCACTATGCAATCCTGCATGACCACCCTGTATAAATACTTGTTACTTCTTTGTCTTTGTTCTAAATGTCTGTCCGTACGTTCTTGTCCCTGTTTATGTTATGTTTGTCTGTCCCAAGGCATCTAAACATAAGCCTCGGCTTCCAGATCATGTCTCCATACTTTATTTACTTTTTTTTTCTCTGCCTTGCTAAATAGCATTCTTTATTGGTTACTCCTTAAACACAATTGTTTGTACTGTTTTCATGAAGTACGGAAATAAATGTAAAGCTTCAGCATCATTTTAAATAAATAAATAAAAATAATAAAAAAATATGCATTTTTACTAGAACAATCTTTAGACAAGGGGAGACAAAATGCTACTCATGCTTATATGATTCCTATAAAGAATTCCACAATTTCGCTTTAATTAGTTGAAGAGACCTAAACTATGGTTACAACATCAGAACTCAAGGCTATAAACTGACAGTTTGTAAAAAATGATCTCCGTTTTGAAAGCGCTTCTCATACATCTGAAAACTTTTTTCTATTTTCCGTGATTCATCTACTGTCACCCAAATCAGAAATTAAAACAAATATTCTGTGACTTGCCAGGGGACAAATTTCACAACTCAAAGTGACAGGACAAATAGTTATACAAGAGGAGGACAAACGAGTCTGCAGCCATCCTAAGGAGGAAGGAATAATAAGGAGGAAGGAATAAGTCTGATTCTAAATAGGGCAAGGACTGCCTGACCCCATCCCATGATTCAGTAAGACTTTTTCTAAACAAGGAGTATTATGGCCAGGCGTCTAACAGCCTTGCCTCATCCATCAATTAACTGATGAGAAGCCCTGCTTGTGTTTGGCGTGACACGACTCATTTGGGACGCATCAAACGGCGATAGGGAGAAATAACACGCATCAAACGGCAGTAGGGAGAAATAACACTTGTCTGGTTCTGTTAATTTTTTTTATAATTTTTTTTTTACTGCAAACAGTTTCATGAGACAGTCGTGTGTGAAATATTCCATGATGTTAGTCAAAAAGCTTTC